>NC_056741.1:77157252-77389479 GCF_019279795.1 Protopterus annectens
CTGCAAGATTTTAGCAGTGTTTATAAGTTACTGTACTACTGTATTTCTGTTTCCATATGTAGAATTACATGTACAAGGATGACTTCTATATTTGAACCCAGTCTGGGATGTCAGTCTTGTAGCTTTAATCTGAAGTTGTAGTAGGGCTGTCATCGAATGCCAGATTTGAACCTCATTTAGTCATTTACAGCATTACTGGTAAATTTCTGCATAGTCTTGTGCCTTAGTCTGTGGTGAGATTGCAGTAGTGTCAGTTTTGTGAAGTCTGCTCCAGAATTTGTGCTTCAGTATTATTTATATTTATATTATTTTATTTTACATTTGTTTACCAGGAAAGTCCGACTGGCTGTGAGCCCATTTTCAGTGGAAGCCTGGGTAGAAAAGCTCCAACATATAAAACAGACAAAAAAGTGACATGAGAATATTTTTACAAGACAAATTGGTCTATAGGTTGTTAAAGTCATACTACAATATTTAAAGGAGAAAAGGTAAAAAAAAAGATTTCCAGTATATACAAACATAGAGGCAAATCAGGTGTGTAGCAATTTGAGTAGGATACAAATAGACATAATAGTAATTTTATCAGGTTTAAAGAGTCATAGGAGGTAGTTATGAGTGGAAAACAGACAAGTTATTTATAAGCAGAGATGAGCAGATGAGATGTATAATTATGTACAAACAGAAAAAAAACAACCAAAACCAATGAGTTCAGTTAAACACAGGCTATAGTCATAAAAACAATACTTTTTTTATTGTAACTTCCAGACATAAGCACCTTCACAGTCAAACTGGCTGGTTCTTCAGATGTATGTATAATTATGCCAAGCAGAAGGTTTCAAGTACAGCTAAAAATAATGTAAGGTAGAACAATACTAAGACATTATGGATATAGTACATTAACAGACTAGAAGAATGTTTCATTTCTAGGGGTTGCTATACTAAACAGATGGAGTTATGAATGCGTTGGTAATATTTGATTAGAAAGATAGTAGTTAGACTGATGGTAAACAGTGAAATCAGGGATGATCAATTGATTCTTAGGGTGTTATAGTAGTAGGAAGTGTAGATCAGTGTGTGTGTACAACTTTACGAAGCTTTCTAGGAGCTTGCACAAGTGTATAAGTACTGAGCACATGTCAGCCTGACAGCCATTTTGTCATAAGCTGTTGAGATGTAAGCATGTATGTCGTTACAGTATGTCTGTTAATCAGTCTGTTTATATTTTGTAAAGCTGCTATCCATCCTGATGTTTCTGTGTAATAAAGCATATAAATGAGCTACCCGCCTGTTCATCATCTATATTAGAGAGAGAGCGAGCGACATGGTGTCAGAAGAGGCATGTCTAAAAAGGACATGGGGCCAGAAGGGAAGCCAGATTCTTCAGTTCGAGATCGAGAGGCACTCAGTTAACACTGGAGGAATATATAGGCGTGAATCATCCCTACTGCACATATAAGTTGCAAAACAGGTCAGAAATGAATTTCAGGTATTGAAACTTGCTCAAGCTATTTCCTATTCACTAAATATGAAACGAGGCATTCAGAACACTCTGAACACATTTCTAAGTAACAGGTACATTTGATATTATGATATATTAACAAAAATATTCAAAATAACTACGGAAAATGCTTGAAATAAAGTCTGAATCGCAAAAAATGAATAAAATAAAGGAAACAGCCACATTTTTTCGATAAGCACCACCTTTTTACATTAATCAAAGTTATTCCAGTTGTCTGAAGTGTATGAAGTGTTTGCATTTTGTGTAGTATTACAGTACAGTAATTTCACAAAATACAGCCGTTACAGAGCATATTTTGCAAGGTAAAGCATTCCAAAAAGTTTATTGTGCACTTGAATGTTATTAGAAGTGCTGGCTGTGTGCTTGTTTGTATGTAATTACAAGCGCCATATTTTTCAGTGTGTTTGGGCACAATTTGTTGGCATTGCAGACAGATTTTGAAAACCAGCTCCACTGGTGTTTGACAATAATATTGCAGAGAATTGGAGAGTGTTTGAGCAAGAGTACGATATTTTCATACAGCCTGCATTTTCTGATGAAGTTGACCATACAAAGGCATGTATTCTGCTTAATTTAGTTCATTCACAAGGCATAGAAAGGGAGTGTTCATTTGTGTATTCACCTGCTGTCTTTGCAGGAGTGGGGGGAAACCGTCATATAGTTGTACCGGCTGAATCAAGGGAGGAACCTGAGTGCTTAAAATGTAAATTTAGAGAATCTTGTAACCCCCAAATGAATGTTACAATGGAAAGAGACGTATTTTCTGCAAGGGATCAAAAGCCTGGTGAAACTTTTGCAGCATATATATAACTGACTTGAGAAACAAAGCTAAAATATGCAGATTTGGTGATTTTAAGGGATGAGTTGATAAAAGACAGAATTGTGTGTGGCATTAAAGATAATATAGTGAGAAAGATTTTGCTTCATGACAGTGACTTAACTTTGAATAAGGCCATTGAAATTTGTCAGATATATGAGCTTACAGAAAAGCACACAAATATACTTACAAATGAGAGATGCATGCTTCCAGTAAATTCTAAACCCATGTTGATAGTATGCAGCACATGGTTAACAGAAACAGGCCCAAGCACATGGCTGCAAATGTAAATCCTGCAACACTTACAAGGAAATCCCATTGTAGCTTTCTAGCAAGTTCCAAGGCATGCTCTGGAAACCATACAGTTTCAGTGAAGCATAAGAGTGAGTCAGCAAACTCAAAGCATGTGCCTATACCCAGTTTCATAGCCAGCATCAACTGTCATAATTGTAGAGGAAGTCATGAGCCCAAAAGTGAAAAATGTTTAGCTTTTGGTCAGCAATGTCACAAATGCACTAAGTGGAATCATTTCAAAAGGTTTTTTAAATGAAAGGGCACCCATTCTTTCATTAAAAGGGAACATTCAAAGAAACAAGTTGATCATTTCAGAAACCTGTAACCCTTCTCTTTATGTTGACGGCAGTGGCGGCTGGTGACTTCAAATCATAGGGGGGCTGCAGGAGACAGCTGGATGGGTGTGGCCAACAAGACGGGGTGTGGCCAACAAGACGGGGTGTGGCCAACAAGACGGGGTGGCTATGGTGCAATGGGATCAATGCTTCACATACTTATGTAGAAAACTAAAACTAACCCCTTACAATCCAGCTCTAGTAATAATCACTCAAACTTTAAAAGTAGCATTAAAAAAAAACTCTATTCACTGACCTGTAAAAAGATAATTCATAACAGATGCCACCTACAAGACACATCAGTGAATGAAAAAAAATGCAAACTAACTATCCTACCACCTATTAATGCAATCAGTACCCCTTTGTTTGAGGCTGTTCTTCAGTGATCTCCGCTAGGAATATATAACAGTTAACTGCATTTTCTACATATACTAATATATCAGAGAGTTGGGCAGTAACAGTCCATACCGGTGTTTCTCAAACTTTTCTGATCGTGGCCCACTTGAATAAAGCATATAACTCAGTGGTCAACAAGCCTCTTCCATAAACCACATGACATCACATATCCAGGTATACACAAGCACCAAAATGAAACATTTCCCAAACACTGACACAGTAATGAATAATTTTCCCCAGTAACCCATTCATTAGTTTGTATTGTGCATGCACAAGCACTGAAATGACACAAATTATTTTGCCCAGTGGTCGCTTCAGCTGTCTGACCATGTATGCACAAGCACTTCCCTGATACACGAATGAATTTCCCCAAGCAAAATCTTCATTACTATGTCCAGGTATACACAAGCACCAAAATTAAACACTTCAAATAGTAACAGTAATTTTCCCCAAGTAACCCTTCATTAGTTTGTACTCTGTATGCACAAGCACAAAATGACACAATAAATTATTTTGCACAGTTTTCACTTCAGCAGTCTGACCATGTAAGCACAAGCACTTCCCTGATACACAAATTCCCTAGGCAAAATCTTCATTACTATGTCCAGGTATACACAAGCACTGAAATGAAACATTTCCTAAAGAAAAAGACCCTTCAGTAAAATCTTCATTACTATGTCCAGGTATACACAAGCACTGAAATGAAACATTTCCCTAAAGAAAAAAAGACCCTTCAGTAAAATCTTCATTACTATGCCCAGGTATACACAAGCACTGAAATGAAACATTTCCTAAAGAAAAAGACCCTTCAGTAAAATCTTCATTACTATGTCCAGGTATACACAAGCACTGAAATGAAACATTTCCCTAAAAGAAAAAGACCCTTCAGTAAAATCTTCATTACTATGTCCAGGTATACACAAGCACTGAAATGCAACATTTCCTAAAAGAAAAAAGACCCTTCAGTAAAATCTTCATTACTATGTCCAGGTGTACACAAGCACTGAAATGAAACATTTCCTAAAAGAAAAAAGACCCTTCAGTAAAATCTTCATTACTATGTCCAGGTATACACAAGCACTGAAATGAAACATTTCCTAAAAGAAAAAGACTCCTTCAGTAAAATCTTCATTACTATGTCCAGGTATACACAAGCACTGAAATGAAACATTTCCTAAAAGAAAAAGACCCTTCAGTAAAATCTTCATTACTATGCCCAGGTATACACAAGCACTGAAATGAAACATTTCCCTAAAGAAAAAAGACCCTTCAGTAAAATCTTCATTACTATGTCCAGGTATACACAAGCACTGAAATGAAACATTTCCTAAAAGAAAAAGACCCTTCAGTAAAATCTTCATTACTATGTCCAGGTATACACAAACACTGAAATGAAACATTTCCTAAAGAAAAAAGACCCTTCAGTAAAATCTTCATTACTATGTCCAGGTATACACAAGCACTGAAATGAAACATTTCCCTAAAAGAAAAAGACCCCTTCAGTAAAATCTTCATTACTATGTCCAGGTATACACAAGCACTGAAATGAAACATTTCCTAAAAGAAAAAAGACCCCTTCAGTAAAATCTTCATTACTATGTCCAGGTATACACAAGCACTGAAATGAAACATTTCCTAAAAGAAAAAAAGACCCTTCAGTAAAATCTTCATTACTATGTCCAGGTATACACAAGCACTGAAATGAAACATTTCCTAAAGAAAAAAGACCCTTCAGTAAAATCTTCATTACTATGTCCAGGTATACACAAGCACTAAAATGAAACATTTCCTAAAAGAAAAAGACCCTTCAGTAAAATCTTCATTACTATGTCCAGGTATACACAAGCACTGAAATGAAACATTTCCTAAAAGAAAAAGACCCTTCAGTAAAATCTTCATTACTATGTCCAGGTATACACAAGCACTGAAATGAAACATTTCCCTAAAAGAAAAAAAGACCCCTTCAGTAAAATCATTTTCCTCAGTTCAACAAGTTATGCAGCAGACACACAATCTGTACCTCTCTTTAATTATGTAACCACACGCATATGCACGTATTACATATGAGCACTGAGATGCGAAAGTTCGTTGTCTGAACCAGCAGAAATGGAAATATTGTTGAAGTGGGGGCGATTCAAGATCTGACAGTTGTGTCAAGTAAAAGGAAAGTTGCGACTTGGTTGTGTTGAAGCTAAACACAGAACCAGAAACAACAAAACTTCAACAGGTAAATTAAAAGTAGCCATGTGTCACTGTCTAACATTACTTAACATTAGCTTTAGTGGGTCGAAGTTCAAGTACCACTTAAGATTAATGAAAAAGAAAGGACTTAAGACAGCTACATGTCTTAACATAATGGCAGAATTACTTTTAAGTCAGAATAACAAGAGGGAGCAACACTTGCATCTGCAAAGATCTGCAAAGACTGATGAATGCGTATAGCTCAGAAATATCAACCAGCAGGTGAACATATATAGCACCGATACATCAACCAGTACAGACTCACCATGGTATCAAATAGAGCACAACAAAATCATAAAAAATCATCACAGACACTAAAGAGAATAGTCTGAAATATAACACTGAAAAATCTTAGCGTGAAAACAAAATGCAGCATAAAGTTTAAATTGTAAGTGTGAGACCAGTAAACATACCAGGTTACAAATGGAGCTGCTAAGGTAACATTTGTAAGAAAATGAGTCAGAAATGTTGACTGCAACTAGACAAAGTAGCGAAGTAGCGCTTACTTTCTTGTGTTTGTTCGGGTGAATATTATACGCATTGCTTTATGCTTCACAATGTTAAACTCAAAATCAACACCCAAACAATAAAGCAAGTTGCAAGTCTCACACTAATCACTTCACAGAATTAAAGAATGCATGATGCTGCACAAACCAACATGTCAGCATCAGTCTGTCTATAAACCATGCATTGCTAACCATCACTTCTTTGTATTGGATTAAGTAAAATGAAATAAATAGTAACTCACGCTCACCTGTTGATTCCAGAAGCCTGATGAAAGAAGCAGGGAAGCAGCAATAATAAATCCACCAGTTTGATTGCCTCGCTCTCTACTTTAAATAATTTGTCTGACTTGTTGTGCCAAAAAAAAATCAAAAAAAAAAAGTTTTATAATTGTAAACAAAAGTTTTAGGGAAAAAAAGGTCACAATACCAGGGCAGGTCCAACGCCGAAAATCGACTGACTGATTCTCACTCTTTTCCCAGGACATAAAGCCCGGGAAGAGAGCGACAACCAATCAGCAGCATTTTCCCAGCAAGCACGTCATGACGTGCCTGCAGATTCCATGTCTATGCGGTTTGTGTCTCAACCGCATAGACTTCTGGGGAGTTCTGGGCATCACAATGATGCCTTCTTTGCTCCTCCATGCTGCAATCAAAACATTGCAGCAAGAATTAAAAAAAAAAAAAAATGCTGTTGCGATACAAGCAATGCATAATTCAGTCATGGACTCGAAATTTAAAGTATATTAAAACAGATTTCATTTTTTTTTTTACATAAAAAAAATAAACTAAGTACTCAGCTGTCTAGCTGAGGGGGCTGCAGTCCGGCAGCCTGATGCCACGTGCCGCCCCTGGTTGATGGTGTTTCAGTGCTTCATGAAACAGTCAATACAGTAGATTTAAGGTCAAAGAAAGAAATATTTTGTATTATTTAGATAAATGGAAAACACATAGAGCTCAAAGTTGACACAGGTTGAAAGTGCAATGTTATGTCTGCAGAAACATTTGCTAGAGTATGTGCTGGTGAGAAGTTTGATTTTGCAAAGTGTGCAAAGCTTGTTGCTTATGGTATTGAAGAGATTCAAATGGAGGTCTCAGTGATGCTTTTATGTTATCCTGCTGGAAGAAGCTATGACGTGTTATTTTATGTGGTCAAAAGGCACGTGCAGTCATTACTGGGGCTCAGAGACAGTTTGAAAATGGGACTGCTTTCATTTAATAAAGAAGTCCACCATGTTAGTTTAAAAGACCATTGTTCTAATTTCATCCAGTATATTTCCTCTACCTATGCTGATCTTTTCAAAGACAAATTAGGCAAACTTCTAGTTGTATACTCCACGAAGTTAGACCCACATGTCAGCCAAGTTTCAGGCCAGCGTGAAAAGTTCCAGTAACTATGGAAAACAGAGTCAAGCTAGATAAAATGGTGCAACAAGGTGTAATTTGTCCAGTAGATGAAGCAACAGAATGGGTATGTTCCATGGTCTTAGCTCATAAGAAAAGCTCAGATGTTACCAGAGGGTTTCTATTACAGTGATGAAAGATGAAGTAACCAAACATATTTTTATCGACACATAAATATCAACCTCTGCAATCGCCAAACAGCCACATCAACAAATTTTTTTCCAAAGGAAAAATCGCTTGGCGATTACCAGGGATTTGCCCTTTTCCCCACTGTAGTGTGATCTCAGAGTTGGTATATTTAGTTAGGGAGTGTGGGGGGGCACAGCCCCCCTCATTGGGGGATTTGGGGATGAAGCTCCCCACTATGCAGCATTTGAAGGTTTGGTTTGTTTGTCTTCGGCCGAGTGATTTTTTTTTTCCCCTGGGAAACAATTCACTGATCTGGCCATTTGGCATTTGCAAAGGTCAATATTTATGTGTTGATAAAGACTTGTTCAGTTACTTCATCTTTCAACATCGTAATATAGACCCATTACCAGAATATGTATTGATCCATGAGATTTGAACAAGACACTAAAAAGACCTCATCATCCAATGCGTACAGTTGAAGAAGTTGTGGCACTGATGCAAAATGCCACTGTTTTTTCTGTCTTAAATGCAAAGAGTTCATTTTGGCAAATTTTGCTTGTAAGAATTCCTCATTGCTAACTATGTTCAGTACTCCGTTTGGCAGGTACAGATTTTTGAGATGCCTTTTGTGATAAATTCTGCTAATGTAGTCTTTTAGTGTACAATGGAGCAACTTTTTCTGGGTATCCCTGTGTTATTATAGTAGATGATATTCTAGTAGGGGGTCCCTGTGTTATTATAGTAGATGATATTCTAGTAGGGGGTCCCTGTGTTATTATAGTAGATGATATTCTAGTAGGGGGCCCCTGTGTTATTATAGTAGATGATATTCTAGTAGGGGGTCCCTGTGTTATTATAGTAGATGATATGCTAGTAGGGGGTGTCTGTGTTATTATAGTAGTTGATATTCTAGTAGGGGGTCCCTGTGTTATTATAGTAGATGATATTCTAGTAGGGGGTCCCTGTGTTATTATAGTAGATGATATTCTAGTAGGGGGTCCCTGTGTTATTACAGTAGATGATATTCTAGTAGGGGGTCCCTGTGTTATTACAGTAGATGATATTCTAGTAGGGGGTCCCTGTGTTATTATAGTAGATGATATTCTAGTAGGGGGTCCCTGTGTTATTATAGTAGATGATATTCTAGTAGGGGGTCCCTGTGTTATTATAGTAGATGATATTCTAGTAGGGGGTCCCTGTGTTATTATAGTAGATGATATTCTAGTAGGGGGTCCCTGTGTTATTATAGTAGATGATATTCTAGTAGGGTGTCCCTGTGTTATTATAGTAGATGATATTCTAGTAAGGGGTCCCTGTGTTACTATAGTAGATTATAGTCTAGTAGGGGTCCCTGTGTTATTATAGTAGATGATAGTCTAGTAGGGGTCCCTGTGTTATTATAGTAGATGATAGTCTAGTAGGGGTCCCTGTGTTATTATAGTAGATGATAGTCTAGTAGGGGTCCCTGTGTTATTATAGTAGATGATATTCAGTAGGGGTCCCTGTGTTATTATAGTAGATGATATTCTAGTAGGGGTCCCTGTGTTATTATAGTAGATGATATTCTAGTAGGGGTCCCTGTGTTATTATAGTAGATGATATTCTAGTAGGGGTCCCTGTGTTATTATAGTAGATGATATTCTAGTAGGGGTCCCTGTGTTATTATAGTAGATGATATTCTAGTAGGGGTCCCTGTGTTATTATAGTAGATGATATTCTAGTAGGGGTCCCTGTGTTATTACAGTAGATGATATTCTAGTAGGGGGTCCCTGTGTTATTATAGTAGATGATATTCTAGTAGGGGTCCCTGTGTTATTATAGTAGATGATATTCTAGTAGGGGTCCCTGTGTTATTATAGTAGATGATATTCTAGTAGGGGTCCCTGTGTTATTATAGTAGATGATATTCTAGTAGGGGTCCCTGTGTTATTATAGTAGATGATATTCTAGTAGGGGTCCCTGTGTTATTATAGTAGATGATATTCTAGTAGGGTGTCCCTGTGTTATTATAGTAGATGATATTCTAGTAGGGGGTCCCTGTGTTACTATAGTAGATGATAGTCTAGTAGGGGGTCCCTGTGTTATTATAGTAGATGATAGTCTAGTAGGGGGTCCATGTGTTATTATAGTAGATGATAGTCTAGTAGGGGGTCCCTGTGTTATTATAGTAGATGATATTCTAGTAGGGGGTCCCTGTGTTATTATAGTAGATGATATTCTAGTAGGGGGTCCCTGTGTTATTATAGTAGATGATATTCTAGTAGGGGTCCCTGTGTTATTATAGTAGATGATATTCTAGTAGGGGTCCCTGTGTTATTATAGTAGATGATATTCTAGTAGGGGGTCCCTGTGTTATTATAGTAGATGATATTCTAGTAGGGGGTCCCTGTGTTATTACAGTAGATGATATTCTAGTAGGGGTCCCTGTGTTATTATAGTAGATGATATTCTAGTAGGGGGTCCCTGTGTTATTATAGTAGATGATATTCTAGTAGGGGGTCCCTGTGTTATTATAGTAGATGATATTCTAGTAGGGGTTCCCTGTGTTATTATAGTAGATGATATTCTAGTAGGGGTCCCTGTGTTATTACAGTAGATGATATTCTAGTAGGGGTCCCTGTGTTATTATAGTAGATGATATTCTAGTAGGGGTCCCTGTGTTATTATAGTAGATGATATTCTAGTAGGGGTCCCTGTGTTATTATAGTAGATGATATTCTAGTAGGGGGTCCCTGTGTTATTATAGTAGATGATATTCTAGTAGGGGGTCCCTGTGTTATTATAGTAGATGATATTCTAGTAGGGGGTCCATGTGTTATTATAGTAGATGATATTCTAGTAGGGTGTCCCTGTGTTATTATAGAAGAGGATATTCTAGTAGGGGTCCTGTGTTACTATAGTAGATTATAGTCTAGTAGGGGGTCTCTGTGTTATTATGGTAGATGATAGTCTAGTAGGGGGTCCCTGTGTTATTATAGTAGATGATAGTCTAGTAGGGGGTCCCTGTGTTATTATAGTAGATGATATTCCAGTAGGGGGTCCCTGTGTTATTATAGTAGATGATATTCCAGTAGGGGGTCCCTGTGTTATTATAGTAGATGATATTCTACTAGGGTGTCCCTGTGTTATTATAGTAGATGATATTCTAGTAGGGCGTCCCTGTGTTATTATAGTAGATGATATTCTAGTAGGGGTCCCTGTGTTATTATAGTAGATGATATTCTAGTAGGGGTCCCTGTGTTATTATAGTAGATGATATTCTAGTAGGGGGTCCCTGTGTTATTACAGTAGATGATATTCTAGTAGGGGGTCCCTGTTTTATTACAGTAGATGATATTCTAGTAGGGGGTCCCTGTGTTATTACAGTAGATGATATTCTAGTAGGGGGTCCCTGTGTTATTACAGTAGATGATATTCTAGTAGGGGGTCCCTGTGTTATTATAGTAGATGATATTCTAGTAGGGGGTCCCTGTGTTATTATAGTAGATGATAGTCTAGTAGGGGTTCCCTGTGTTATTATAGTAGATGATAGTCTACTAGGGGGTCCCTGTGTTATTATAGTAGATGATATTCTAGTAGGGTGTCCCTGTATTATTATAGTAGATGATATTCTAGTAGGGGTCCCTGTGTTATTATAGTAGATGATATTCTAGTAGGGGGTCCCTGTGTTATTATACTAGATGATATTCTAGTAGGGGGTCCCTGTGTTATTATACTAGATGATAGTCTAGTAGGGGGTCCCTGTGTTATTATACTAGATGATAGTCTAGTAGGTGGTCCCTGTGTTATTATAGTAGATGATAGTCTAGTAGGGGGTCCCTGTGTTATTATAGTAGATGATATTCTAGTAGGGGGTCCCTGTGTTATTATAGTAAATGATATTCTAGTAGGGAGTCCCTGTGTTATTATAGTAGATGATATTCCAGTAGGGGTTCCCTGAGTTATTATAGTAGATGATATTCTAGTAGGGGGTCCCTGTGTTATTATAGTAGATGATATTCTAGTAGGGGGTCCCTGTGTTATTATAGTAGATGATATTCTAGTAGGGTGTCCCTGTGTTATTATAGTAGATGATATTCTAGTAGGGGGTCCCTGTGTTACTATAGTAGATTATAGTCTAGTAGGGGGTCCCTGTGTTATTATAGTAGATGATAGTCTAGTAGGGGGTCCCTGTGTTATTATAGTAGATGATAGTCTAGTAGGGGGTCCCTGTGTTATTATAGTAGATGATATTCTAGTAGGGGGTCCCTGTGTTATTATAGTAGATGATATTCTAGTAGGGTGTCCCTGTGTTATTATAGTAGATGATATTCTAGTAGGGGGTCCCTGTGTTACTATAGTAGATTATAGTCTAGTAGGGGGTCCCTGTGTTATTATAGTAGATGATAGTCTAGTAGGGGGTCCCTGTGTTATTATAGTAGATGATAGTCTAGTAGGGGGTCCCTGTGTTATTATAGTAGATGATATTCCAGTAGGGGGTCCCTGTGTTATTATAGTAGATGATATTCTAGTAGGGGGTCCCTGTGTTATTATAGTAGATGATATTCTAGTAGGGCGTCCCTGTGTTATTATAGTAGATGATATTCTAGTAGGGGTCCCTGTGTTATTATAGTAGATGATATTCTAGTAGGGGTCCCTGTGTTATTATAGTAGATGATATTCTAGTAGGGGTCCCTGTGTTATTATAGTAGATGATATTCTAGTAGGGGTCCTGTGTTATTACAGTAGATGATATTCTAGTAGGGGTCCCTGTGTTATTATAGTAGATGATATTCTAGTAGGGGTCCTGTGTTATTATAGTAGATGATATTCTAGTAGGGGTCCCTGTGTTATTATAGTAGATGATATTCTAGTAGGAGGTCCCTGTGTTATTATAGTAGATGATATTCTAGTAGGGGGTCCCTGTGTTATTATAGTAGATGATATTCTAGTAGGGGGTCCCTGTGTTATTATAGTAGATGATATTCTAGTAGGGTGTCCCTGTGTTATTATAGTAGATGATATTCTAGTAGGGGGTCCCTGTGTTACTATAGTAGATTATAGTCTAGTAGGGGGTCCCTGTGTTATTATAGTAGATGATAGTCTAGTAGGGGGTCCATGTGTTATTATAGTAGATGATAGTCTAGTAGGGGGTCCCTGTGTTATTATAGTAGATGATATTCTAGTAGGGGGTCCCTGTGTTATTATAGTAGATGATATTCTAGTAGGGTCCCTGTGTTATTATAGTAGATGATATTCTAGTAGGGGTCCTGTGTTATTATAGTAGATGATATTCTAGTAGGGGTCCCTGTGTTATTATAGTAGATGATATTCTAGTAGGGGTCCTGTGTTATTATAGTAGATGATATTCTAGTAGGGGTCCCTGTGTTATTACAGTAGATGATATTCTAGTAGGGGTCCCTGTGTTATTATAGTAGATGATATTCTAGTAGGGGTCCCTGTGTTATTATAGTAGATGATATTCTAGTAGGGGGTCCCTGTGTTATTATAGTAGATGATATTCTAGTAGGGGTCCCTGTGTTATTATAGTAGATGATATTCTAGTAGGGGTCCCTGTGTTATTACAGTAGATGATATTCTAGTAGGGGTCCCTGTGTTATTATAGTAGATGATATTCTAGTAGGGGGTCCTGTGTTATTATAGTAGATGATATTCTAGTAGGGGTCCCTGTGTTATTATAGTAGATGATATTCTAGTAGGGGTCCCTGTGTTATTATAGTAGATGATATTCTAGTAGGGGTCCCTGTGTTATTATAGTAGATGATATTCTAGTAGGGGTCCATGTGTTATTATAGTAGATGATATTCTAGTAGGGTGTCCCTGTGTTATTATAGTAGATGATATTCTAGTAGGGGTCCCTGTGTTACTATAGTAGATTATAGTCTAGTAGGGGTCCCTGTGTTATTATAGTAGATGATAGTCTAGTAGGGGTCCCTGTGTTATTATAGTAGATGATAGTCTAGTAGGGGTCCCTGTGTTATTATAGTAGATGATATTCAGTAGGGGTCCCTGTGTTATTATAGTAGATGATATTCCAGTAGGGGTCCCTGTGTTATTATAGTAGATGATATTCTAGTAGGGGTCCCTGTGTTATTATAGTAGATGATATTCTAGTAGGGGGTCCCTGTGTTATTATAGTAGATGATATTCTAGTAGGGGGTCCCTGTGTTATTATAGTAGATGATATTCTAGTAGGGGGTCCCTGTGTTATTATAGTAGATGATATTCTAGTAGGGGTCCCTGTGTTATTACAGTAGATGATATTCTAGTAGGGGGTCCCTGTTTTATTACAGTAGATGATATTCTAGTAGGGGGTCCCTGTGTTATTACAGTAGATGATATTCTAGTAGGGGGTCCCTGTGTTATTACAGTAGATGATATTCTAGTAGGGGGTCCCTGTGTTATTATAGTAGATGATATTCTAGTAGGGGGTCCCTGTGTTATTATAGTAGATGATAGTCTAGTAGGGGTTCCCTGTGTTATTATAGTAGATGATAGTCTACTAGGGGGTCCCTGTGTTATTATAGTAGATGATATTCTAGTAGGGTGTCCCTGTATTATTATAGTAGATGATATTCTAGTAGGGGGTCCCTGTGTTATTATAGTAGATGATATTCTAGTAGGGGGTCCCTGTGTTATTATACTAGATGATATTCTAGTAGCGGGTTCCTGTGTTATTATACTAGATGATAGTCTAGTAGGGGTCCCTGTGTTATTATACTAGATGATAGTCTAGTAGGTGGTCCCTGTGTTATTATAGTAGATGATAGTCTAGTAGGGGGTCCCTGTGTTATTATAGTAGATGATATTCTAGTAGGGGGTCCCTGTGTTATTATAGTAAATGATATTCTAGTAGGGAGTCCCTGTGTTATTATAGTAGATGATATTCCAGTAGGGGTTCCCTGAGTTATTATAGTAGATGATATTCTAGTAGGGGGTCCCTGTGTTATTATAGTAGATGATATTCTAGTAGGGGGTCCCTGTGTTATTATAGTAGATGATATTCTAGTAGGGTGTCCCTGTGTTATTATAGTAGATGATATTCTAGTAGGGGGTCCCTGTGTTACTATAGTAGATTATAGTCTAGTAGGGGGTCCCTGTGTTATTATAGTAGATGATAGTCTAGTAGGGGTCCCTGTGTTATTATAGTAGATGATAGTCTAGTAGGGGTCCCTGTGTTATTATAGTAGATGATATTCTAGTAGGGGTCCCTGTGTTATTATAGTAGATGATATTCTAGTAGGGGTCCCTGTGTTATTATAGTAGATGATATTCTAGTAGGGGTCCCTGTGTTATTATAGTAGATGATATTCTAGTAGGGGTCCCTGTGTTATTATAGTAGATGATATTCTAGTAGGGGTCCCTGTGTTATTATAGTAGATGATATTCTAGTAGGGGTCCCTGTGTTATTACAGTAGATGATATTCTAGTAGGGGGTCCCTGTGTTATTATAGTAGATGATATTCTAGTAGGGGGTCCCTGTGTTATTATAGTAGATGATATTCTAGTAGGGGGTCCCTGTGTTATTATAGTAGATGATATTCTAGTAGGGGGTCCCTGTGTTATTATAGTAGATGATATTCTAGTAGGGGGTCCCTGTGTTATTACAGTAGATGATATTCTAGTAGGGGGTCCCTGTGTTATTATAGTAGATGATATTCTAGTAGGGGGTCCCTGTGTTATTATAGTAGATGATATTCTAGTAGGGTGTCCCTGTGTTATTATAGTAGATGATTTGCTAGTAGGAGGTCCCTGTGTTATTATAGTAGATGATATTCTAGTAGGGGGTCCCTCTGTTATTATAGTAGATGATATTCTAGTAGCGGGTCCCTGTGTTATTATAGTAGATGATATTCTAGTAGGGTGTCCCTGTGTTATTATAGTAGATGATATTCTAGTAAGGGGTCCCTGTGTTACTATAGTAGATTATAGTCTAGTAGGGGGTCCCTGTGTTATTATAGTAGATGATAGTCTAGTAGGGGGTCCCTGTGTTATTATAGTAGATGATAGTCTAGTAGGGGGTCCCTGTGTTATTATAGTAGATGATATTCCAGTAGGGGGTCCCTGTGTTATTATAGTAGATGATATTCCAGTAGGGGGTCCCTGTGTTATTATAGTAGATGATATTCTAGTAGGGGGTCCCTGTGTTATTATAGTAGATGATATTCTAGTAGGGGGTCCCTGTGTTATTATAGTAGATGATATTCTAGTAGGGGGTCCCTGTGTTATTATAGTAGATGATATTCTAGTAGGGGGTCCCTGTGTTATTATAGTAGATGATATTCTAGTAGGGGGTCCCTGTGTTATTACAGTAGATGATATTCTAGTAGGGGGTCCCTGTGTTATTACAGTAGATGATATTCTAGTAGGGGGTCCCTGTGTTATTACAGTAGATGATATTCTAGTAGGGGTCCCTGTGTTATTATAGTAGATGATATTCTAGTAGGGGTCCCTGTGTTATTATAGTAGATGATATTCTAGTAGGGGGTCCCTGTGTTATTATAGTAGATGATAGTCTAGTAGGGGTTCCCTGTGTTATTATAGTAGATGATAGTCTACTAGGGGGTCCCTGTGTTATTATAGTAGATGATATTCTAGTAGGGTGTCCCTGTATTATTATAGTAGATGATATTCTAGTAGGGGGTCCCTGTGTTATTATAGTAGATGATATTCTAGTAGGGGGTCCCTGTGTTATTATACTAGATGATATTCTAGTAGGGGGTCCCTGTGTTATTATACTAGATGATAGTCTAGTAGGGGGTCCCTGTGTTATTATACTAGATGATAGTCTAGTAGGTGGTCCCTGTGTTATTATAGTAGATGATAGTCTAGTAGGGGGTCCCTGTGTTATTATAGTAGATGATATTCTAGTAGGGGGTCCCTGTGTTATTATAGTAGATGATATTCCAGTAGGGGTTCCCTGTGTTATTATAGTAGATGATATTCTAGTAGGGGGTCCCTGTGTTATTATAGTAGATGATATTCTAGTAGGGGGTCCCTGTGTTATTATAGTAGATGATATTCTAGTAGGGGGTCTCTGTGTTATTATAGTAGATGATATTCTAGTAGGGTGTCCCTGTGTTATTATAGTAGATGATATTCTAGTAGGGGGTCCCTGTGTTATTATAGTAGATGATAGTCTAGTAGGGGGTCCCTGTGTTATTATAGTAGATGATATTCTAGTAGGGTGTCCCTGTGTTATTATAGTAGATGATATTCTAGTAGGGGGTCCCTGTGTTATTATAGTAGATGATAGTCTAGTAGGGGGTCCCTGTGTTATTATAGTAGATGATAGTCTAGTAGGGGGTCCCTGTGTTATTATAGTAGATGATAGTCTAGTAGGGGGTCCCTGTGTTATTATAGTAGATGATATTCTAGTAGGGGGTCCCTGTGTTATTATAGTAGATGATATTCTAGAAGGGGGTCCCTGTGTTATTATAGTACATGATAGTCTAGTAGGGGGTCCCTGTGTTATTATAGTAGATGATAGTCTAGTAGGGGCTCCCTGTGTTATTATAGTAGATGATAGTCTAGCACGGGGTCCCTGTGTTATTATAGTAGATGATAGTCTAGTAGGGGGTCCCTGTGTTATTATAGTGGATGATAGTCTAGTAGGGGGTCCCTTTGTTATTATAGTAGATGATAGTCTAGTAGGGGGTCCCTGTGTTATTATAGTAGATGATATCCTAGTAGGGGGTCCCTGTGTTATTATAGTAGATGATATTCTAGTTGGGGGTCCCTGTGTTATTATAGTAGATGATATTCTAGTAAGGGGTCCCTGTGTTATTATAGTAGATTATATTCTAGTAGGGGGTCCCTGTGTTATTATAGTAGATGATATTCTAGTAGGGGGTCCCTGTGTTATTATAGTAGATGATAGTCTAGTAGGGGGTCCCTGTGTTATTATAGTAGATGATATTCTAGTAGGGTGTCCCTGTGTTATTATAGTAGATGATATTCTAGTAGGGGGTCCCTGTGTTATTATAGTAGATGATAGTCTAGTAGGGAGTCCCTGTGTTATTATAGTAGATGATAGTCTAGTAGGGGTCCCTGTGTTATTATAGTAGATGATAGTCTAGTAGGGGTCCCTGTGTTATTATAGTAGATGATATTCTAGTAGGGGTCCCTGTGTTATTATAGTAGATGATATTCTAGAAGGGGTCCCTGTGTTATTATAGTACATGATAGTCTAGTAGGGGTCCCTGTGTTATTATAGTAGATGATAGTCTAGTAGGGCTCCCTGTGTTATTATAGTAGATGATAGTCTAGCAGGGGTCCCTGTGTTATTATAGTAGATGATAGTCTAGTAGGGGTCCCTGTGTTATTATAGTGGATGATAGTCTAGTAGGGGTCCCTTTGTTATTATAGTAGATGATAGTCTAGTAGGGGTCCCTGTGTTATTATAGTAGATGATATCCTAGTAGGGGTCCCTGTGTTATTATAGTAGATGATATTCTAGTAGGGGTCCCTGTGTTATTATAGTAGATGATATTCTAGAAGGGGTCCCTGTGTTATTATAGTACATGATAGTCTAGTAGGGGTCCCTGTGTTATTATAGTAGATGATAGTCTAGTAGGGGCTCCCTGTGTTATTATAGTAGATGATAGTCTAGCACGGGGTCCCTGTGTTATTATAGTAGATGATAGTCTAGTAGGGGGTCCCTGTGTTATTATAGTGGATGATAGTCTAGTAGGGGTCCCTTTGTTATTATAGTAGATGATAGTCTAGTAGGGGGTCCCTGTGTTATTATAGTAGATGATATCCTAGTAGGGGGTCCCTGTGTTATTATAGTAGATGATATTCTAGTTGGGGGTCCCTGTGTTATTATAGTAGATGATATTCTAGTAATGGGTCCCTGTGTTATTATAGTAGATTATATTCTAGTAGGGGGTCCCTGTGTTATTATAGTAGATGATATTCTAGTAGGGGGTCCCTGTGTTATTATAGTAGATGATAGTCTAGTAGGGGGTCCCTGTGTTATTATAGTAGATGATATTCTAGTAGGGTGTCCCTGTGTTATTATAGTAGATGATATTCTAGTAGGGGGTCCCTGTGTTATTATAGTAGATGATAGTCTAGTAGGGGGTCCCTGTGTTATTATAGTAGATGATAGTCTAGTAGGGGGTCCCTGTGTTATTATAGTAGATGATAGTCTAGTAGGCGGTCCCTGTGTTATTATAGTAGATGATATTCTAGTAGGGGGTCCCTGTGTTATTATAGTAGATGATATTCTAGAAGGGGTCCCTGTGTTATTATAGTACATGATAGTCTAGTAGGGGTCCCTGTGTTATTATAGTAGATGATAGTCTAGTAGGGCTCCCTGTGTTATTATAGTAGATGATAGTCTAGCAGGGGTCCCTGTGTTATTATAGTAGATGATAGTCTAGTAGGGGTCCCTGTGTTATTATAGTGGATGATAGTCTAGTAGGGGTCCCTTTGTTATTATAGTAGATGATAGTCTAGTAGGGGTCCCTGTGTTATTATAGTAGATGATATCCTAGTAGGGGGTCCCTGTGTTATTATAGTAGATGATATTCTAGTAGGGGGTCCCTGTGTTATTATAGTAGATGATATTCTAGTAAGGGGTCCCTGTGTTATTATAGTAGATTATATTCTAGTAGGGGTCCCTGTGTTATTATAGTAGATGATATTCTAGTAGGGGGTCCCTGTGTTATTATAGTAGATGATATTCTAGTAGGGGGTCCCTGTGTTATTATAGTAGATGATATTCTAGTAGGGTGTCCCTGTGTTATTATAGTAGATGATATTCTAGTAGGGGGTCTTTATTATAGTAGATGATATTCTAGTAGGGGGTCCCTGTGTTATTATAGTAGATGATAGTCTAGTAGGGGGTCCCTGTGTTATTATACTAGATGATAGTCTAGTAGGGGGTCCCTGTGTTATTATAGTAGATGATAGTCTAGTAGGGGGTCCCTGTGTTATTATAGTAGATGATATTCTAGTAGGGGGTCCCTGTGTTATTATAGTAGATGATATTCCAGTAGGGAGTCCCTGTGTTATTATAGTAGATGATATTCCAGTAGGGGGTCCCTGTGTTATTATAGTAGATGATATTCCAGTAGGGGGTCCCTGTGTTATTATAGTAGATGATATTCTAGTAGGGGGTCCCTGTGTTATTATAGTAGATGATATTCTAGTAGGGGGTCCCATTGTTATTACAGTAGATGATATTCTAGTAGGGGTCCCTGTGTTATTATAGTAGATGATATTCTAGTAGGGGGTCCCTGTGTTATTATAGTAGATGATATTCTAGTAGGGGGTCCCTGTGTTATTATAGTAGATGATATTCTAGTAGGGGGTCCCTGTGTTATTATAGTAGATGATATTCTAGTAGGGGGTCCCTGTGTTATTATAGTAGATGATAGTCTAGTAAAGGGTCCCTGTGTTATTATAGTAGATGATAGTCTAGTAGGGGGTCCCTGTGTTATTATAGTAGATGATATTCTAGTAGGGTGTCCCTGTGTTATTATAGTAGATGATAGTCTAGTAGGGGGTCCATGTGTTATTATAGTAGATGATAGTCTAATAGGGGGTCCCTGTGTTATTATAGTAGATGATAGTCTAGTAGGGGGTCCCTGTGTTATTATAGTAGATGATAGTCTAGTAGGGGGTCCCTGTGTTATTATAGTAGATGATATTCTAGTAGGGGGTCCCTGTGTTATTATAGTAGATGATATTCTAGAAGGGGGTCCCTGTGTTATTATAGTACATGATAGTCTAGTAGGGGGTCCCTGTGTTATTATAGTAGATGATAGTCTAGTAGGGGCTCCCTGTGTTATTATAGTAGATGATAGTCTAGCACGGGGTCCCTGTGTTATTATAGTAGATGATAGTCTAGTAGGGGGTCCCTGTGTTATTATAGTAGATGATAGTCTAGTAGGGGGTCCCTTTGTTATTATAGTAGATGATAGTCTAGTAGGGGGTCCCTGTGTTATTATAGTAGATGATATTCTAGTAGGGGGTCCCTGTGTTATTATAGTAGATGATATTCTAGTAGGGGGTCCCTGTGTTATTATAGTAGATGATATTCTAGTAAGGGGTCCCTGTGTTATTATAGTAGATGATAGTCTAGTAGGGGGTCCCTGTGTTATTATAGTAGATGATAGTCTAGTAGGGTATTCCTGTGTTATTATAGTAGATGATAGTCTAGTAGGGGGTCCCTGTGTTATTATAGTAGATGATAGTCTAGTAGGGGGTCCCTGTGTTATTATAGTTGATGATAGTCTAGTAGGGTGTCCCTGTGTTATTATAGTAGATGATATTCTAGTAGGGGGTCCCTGTGTTATTATAGTAGATGATAGTCTAGTAGGGGTTCCCTGTGTTATTATAGTAGATGATAGTCTAGTAGGGGGTCCCTGTGTTATTATAGTAGATGATAGTCTAGTAGGGGGTTCCTGTGTTATTATAGTAGATGATAGTCTAGTAGGAGATAATGGTGAAGCTGAGCATGACAGAAACCTTGACAAAGTTCTGGAAAGAGCTCATCAAGTGAATCTTATGTTGATTCTTATGAAGTGCAGGTTCAGATTATGAGAAGTCACATATGTTGGTCATTTGTTTACCAGTTCAGGGTCATAACTAGGCCCTTCCAAGCAAACCGCAATTTTTGAGATGCTAGCTTCAGATAATGATCAAGCCTTTCAATGATTTCTTGTCATGGTTAACTATCTAGGCAAGGACATTCCCGACTTAAGCCATCTAGCAGCACCACTCAGAGAGCTGACATGTAAAGATGTATCCTGGTCATGGTTAGAACAGCACCAAAGAGAATTTGATATCCTGAAACAGAAAATTGCCAGTTCACAATCTCTTAGATACTATGAAGTTCACAAACCAGTTACTTTCCTGTGATGCTCTGAAATTTGCTCTTGGTGGAGTCATTCTTGAAGAGGGTCAACCTGTTGCCTATTCGTCCAGATCTCCAACCCTAATTGAAATGCAGTATGCTCAGATAAAGAAATAATTTTTGGCAATTGTGTTTGCTTGTTTGAATTTCCATGATTATATTTATGGTGGACCTATCCAGATCAAAACAGACCACCAACTTCTAATTACTATTTTGAGACAGCCTATGCATTCAGCTTCAGCCAGATTGTAACATATGATGTTGAGATTGCAGAACTACAATTTCCATCTTGTCTACAAGAAAGGCAAGCTTCTTTATCTTCCTGATACGTTATCCAGATCACCCAGAAAAAACACAGAAGAGCATGAGAATGAGAAACCTGCTTTTGAAGTCATTTGTCTAGATGAGCTCAGAGATCATATAGCTTCAGTGCAAAGGTTATGATCAGATTAGAGAAGTGAAGAATTTGCCCAGAGTTGAGCTTGTATATTGTGGAATCACATGAAGCAGAGTTTGGGCAGAATCACAAACATTTGATGCCAGTGTCTGAGCCTGTACCACAGCACCCAGCCTTTGAGAAAGACTCTATCTTAGAATGAGTTGTCCAGTGGACAGTTCCTGAGGACATTCCAGTAAATATCCCTGTTCCTGAGATGAATCACAAAGTTCTTGATACGAATTGTTCACTAAAGACTTCCCTGTTGCTAAATCCAATTCTGAACATTATTTTACTAGATCAGGTCATATTTCCAGACCATGTTGCACATACATGGCAACTTGGACATGAACATTGTGTTTATTTCTAATGTCTGTATATTAGTTCATGTCATTCTAATGTTATTTCATTGAAGACAATCTATTTAAGAGGAAGATGTTGATCAGTGTGTGTATGTGTATATAACTATAAGATGCTGTCTAGGGGCTTGCACAGTTGTATAAATACTGAGCATGTGCAAGCCTGACTGCCATTGTGTAGCAAGCTGTTGAGATGTAAGCACGTATGTCTGTGTAGTCTGTCTGTTAATCAGTTTGTTTATATTTTGTAAAGCTTCTATCCATCCTGATGTGTTTCTGTGTAATAAAGCATATAAACAAACTACTCTGCCTGTTGGTCATCTATATTAAAGAGAGAGAGAGAGAGAGAGACGAGCAACAAGAATGAGGTGTAATAATTGTGGATATTATAAGTAAAGAAATAGGAGAGGTGTGTTTTATCCTGGAGAATTACATACACAAAGCCATTTGTTTGTCAGATTGTCTTTCAACATTTTTTTAAAGTGGGCGATGTTAGATAAAGGTCTGAGTTCTAGCAGTAGGAAGTTCCAGATTTTGGCAATATAACTAGAATAGAGGGCATTGCTTGGCGAGTTTGTAGATTTGGTAACTTAATTATTAAGGATTTGTTTGTGGAGCATAATATGCTATGGTTAGAATAAGGTTGTAGGATAGGTGTTTTGCTCAGCTAGTTAAGTAATTTGTGTGACATTGTCAGCTGATTGTAGTAAAGAGGATGTGGGAGTTTTAGCCAAGATAACTTTTTTAGTACTAGACAATGGTGTGTTCTATATGGAGAGTCAGTGGCAAATTTAGTTATTTTGTTACAGCATGTTTCTAGTTTACTTAGGTCAGATTTTCTGAGGCTTGTGAGAATGGGTGAGGCATAGAGAAGTGTTGAGAGTAGGCGGGTTCTAGCAATAGCTACCTTGGTATTGTTTGTTAGGACATTTTTGTTTTTATATAGAGTACCTAATGTCTTGTGTACTTTTTAATAACTTGAGATATTTTGTTGGTCAAATCTCATGTTGTGATCAATGGTGACACCTAGCTGTTTGGTGTGTGTAGTGGGTTCAATTGTTATGTTATTTGCAGCAATTATGGAAAAGTGGGGTGGGGGTTCAGTGGCCTTAGTAGGTTGGAAGATTATTAGCTTGGTTTTATTTGGGATTAGTATGACTTTTGCATTGGAAAACCATGTTCTCACTGCTAAGAAAGATTTCTGTGTTTTGTCTTGTAGTTCTTATTGGGTGTGCAATGCACATACAGTGTGGAGTCATCTTCATATTGTATTAAAATAACTAGGGAAGTAGACATGTTGAAATTGTTGGTGAAGATATTGAATAGAAGAGGTCCAATGGAGTCTTGGGGTACCTCAATGTGACTGGCAGTAGTAATAAGATGTCTTGTGCCCATTTTACCACTTGGTGTCAGTCAGTTTGATAGCTTTGGAACCAGGTGAGAACAGATGACTTAGATTTAGGCTGGAGAGGACTGTTAGAAGTTTTGCATGAGAGACCGTATGAAAGGCCTTGGACATGGTGAGGAAGACTGATGAGGCTATCTTACCTTCACTCCTGTGTAGGCTGATGCTATTAGTGAAGCTCATGAGGACAGTACTTGTACTATGATTAGGTCTGAAACCATGCTGGCAGTAAATAGTAGAGTGTTGTCTGTGAGGTAGCGCATTAGTTGAGAATGTATGCACCTTTCTAAGATTTTTGATAGAGGACATAATATAGCAATAGGTCTATATTTGGATAGTTCTGTTGAAGTGCCACCTTTCTGGAGGGGAATTATATGTGAGGCTTTCCAGAAATATGGGGCTTGTTTTTCAGTGATAGATCTATTTATTGGAATTGATATTGGGTGGCAACAGCTGACATCTTGAGGTATTCATTTGAGAGGCTCTCTGCTGCAAGGGTTGCTGGTTTCAAATTTTAATCAGTTTTTTATGGTATTTTCTGAGCTGGGATGGAAGGACAAGTTGTTGTTGTTACTATTTTCAAATAGTGGTGAAGTCTGTGGTGGACAGCTGTCATCTCTGGATAGTGCTAGGATAGTTTTGGTGAAATAATTGTTAAATTGTTCGGCAGTTGTGCCCAAGGTCGGGGTTGTTGTGGGAGGTGGGAAAGATGCCTGTCTGGGGGTGTAGGAGGGTTTTGATAGATGACCAGAATTTTTGAGGGTTTTTTGACGTATGATTTGTATGTTGATATAGTAATTTTTTTATCTAGTATGATTTGTGTTTTGGCTTTCTTTCAGAATTGCTATGTTAAATGATTTTGTAGAGTTTTATTGCTATTTCATTGATCTCAGGCTTTATCTCTAGTTTTAAGATTTCTAGTATCTTTGGTTAGCCAGGGGGGTGTTAACTTTACCTCTGATTGCCCTAGGGGATGCTGTTTAGAACATTTAGAAAAGTGCTTTTGAAGTATTCAACGGCTGTGTTCAGGGGCAGTCTTTTAGGACAGACCAGTTGCATTGGCAGAGAGTGGTCACTAGAGTCTAGGGACTGAGTTTGTTTTTATTTTGGATCTGGCGGTATCAGTATTTTTTGGAATATTGGTCTTTTGCCTCAGCAGGAAGGCTGGTAAGTTGTCACTTTGACAGTCAGGGAAACAGCCTGAATGTTGATAGTTTGTAATTTTTTTAGTAAGGATTCAGTCAAGGATAGATTCTCCGTTTGATTTTTTATCTATTATTGTGGTGCTTTGAATATGATGTGGAAATCCATATAGGTTTATGTGGTTGGTAGTGTCCTGTGCATTACAGATATACCAATCTAGGTTGAAGTCACCCATTATTATAGATTTTTTGGGAGAAGGCAGTTGTGGTCCATTGAAGTAAGCTCTCTATAGTGGTGAGATTGTTCTCAGGTGGGATACATGTTCCTGCTATGATTATGTGTTTGTTATTATTGATTTCTAGTTTTGAGAAAATAATCTCAGTCTTATTAAAAGTTGGGATGTTTGGGTTAAGGTGTTGTAGTGTTTGGTTATTTTTGCAAACGATGGCTACCCTTCCTCATACAAGGAAGACGTCTATATTTGAACCCACTCTGGTACATTTCTGCTTACATTGCTATTGATCTTTTCTCTGTTTTCGAAGTCTGCCCCACCACCCACTGCGATATTAAGCTAAAAGTTTCTGAAATTCTAACCATTGGACTAAAGCTCCAGTCTCGTTTTCCCCAGTCCTCCCACCCTTCTCCTGTGGTTTTAAAAGGCTGTGTGTCTGGCTGCCTCCCAAAATGGTTATCTCACTTTCAAAGTCTCTCCCTCCCTTCTTTCATTGCTACAGTCTGTTGTGTTACCTATTTTAGGACTTCCCCACCCATTGTTTAACCTATATCCACAGTACAAAGTACCCAATTAGCAAAACTGTTTTACAATTGAGTACGCCTCACTTAAACATTGTCTCCTGCTCATTTTCACAGAGCTCCCATCTGCTTATCATCCCCATCACACTTTGAGGGGGTCTTGACTAAATTCTGCCCTATCCTTGGCAGATAAGAAATGTATTGTGTTGTTTTGTAATAAGTTAACTGTTTAGAATGCTATTGATTTATGTTTGCTTTATTTGTTGATTATGCCTTTAAATCATTCTAAAGGTCCATAATACTTGAAAATGCCCTGTAAAGGTTGTTTAGTTATTTTGTTATAGCATTGCACTTATAAGCAATTTTTCTTAGGGTTTTTCATCAAAAGGTTAGCAGTTCCCTGCACAGACACAAATATCCAGAAAGTAAATGTTATCTATAAAACTACCTTAGAAATGAGACCTGCAATTTAGTGTGGGTAAAACAAAGCCTCTGCACATAGGCAAGATTACATTTGCTAGTTTACACATTAAACAGCACAGCTATCAAATCTTAACAGTCTTAACTAGACTAGTGCCAAACTCCAAAGGCCACCCGAAGAGACCTCTGTATAACTCAGTCTGTGATCTGCAGTAGCCCATGCAAATACATGTCCAGACAACATGGATATGCGATTTCTAAATGTCTTGGTAGCCAGCTTGGTAGATATGGGTATCCTGAAACAATGTAAAATTGTCTTACGTTCACAAAAGATGATTTAATCCTTAAAGAAACAGAGTATGTGAGTGATTCACCTAGACAATTTCAATGGAGGAAAAAGTCTCACATATAAACTAGGTTGTCAAGAAGACACATACTACACCCACCACACACCTAGACAAACTTATGGTGAGGAACTAAAGCAATCTTTCCAAACTTCAAAAACCTCCTAAGCCTAAAAATAGCAATGCCTATTCTCAGTAAGCAAGCACATAGGGAATCCATTATAAAACATACAGATGCCCAAAAAACAGACTGAACAAAGATAAAATAATGGTTAGTTGCCTATCTAGAGCCAGGATCCACCAAGTTATGCATGGACTCAAATCTCTACACCACATTTCCCATTATGATTTTGTCACAATCCATATGGGTGATAATAACCTGAGATGCACTTCCCTGGACTTTATGAAAAAAGACATAACTGATCTCTTTGAATATGTGTCTCAGGTTGGTATGTGCCTTGCTTTGAGCAGCATTATACTTTCAATAATGATGATGTCACAGTATGAACAAAAGATGACTGACTTCAGTAATTGACTTTGTTTCTGGTCTTTCCAGGGGGTTTCAATATATGGTATTATGGGAGGACATAGTTAACAAACTACATAGCTTTGCAAAGGATGGTCTGCACATGTCTCTCCAAGGCTTACAAGTATTGAGTAAAACTTTATACACTCCCTTAGATCCTCTTTTAGGCAATGCCAAATCGATAAACCTAAGAACACAACAAATAAAAGCCAAAGAAAACTAAAGGAGTTACTCTTCCATAGTAGAAGCCTAAAAAGAAATTCCACACCCTACAAACTATCTTCACAATGGAGGATACATACATATGTGCTATTACTGATATATAGTTTAAATCCTAAGAAAGTACTCTGCCAGTGCAAGAATTCAGCAACTTCCACACATTTAGACCATCAGAAGCACAGACAGGGACAAAAAGGTAGAGTAGTCTCAATCTACATTAGCAACAGACATAACTCTAGCTTAGTTAAACAGGACAATGCACTGGGATTTATCTATGTGCAAATTACCACAGACAAAGTTTCATACCATATCCTAGCAAGCTATAGGTCACCTTCTATGTCCCTAGAATCCCATAGCTTGTGCCTAGACCTACTGGAGACACTCACTATTAAACCACATACCCTGTTCATGGGAGACTTTAACTACCCCTTTATAGACTGGGAAACATATACTGCCTAACACTCATGGGCATAATTCCTGGACCGTATTAACATAAATATCCTTGATCAAATATTGCAAACACCCAACAGAGGTTAACACATACTGGACCTGGTAATCATCAATATGGGAGAGCACTGTACACCCCCCATGTCACATCCTCACCCCAGCCAACACTGCAACAAATTACATCCTACTTTGTGATAGTTTGTCAAAATTCAATGCCCCTCCCAACCCTGAGTTCACAGCTGTTAGAAAAATGTGTATTTGAATATATGAGAAATGCTAGTTTAAAAGCAAAGTAGTATATAATGCATTTTATTATATTAATCATATAGTAGAGAGGATTAATTCATGTTTAAATGTAAAGTAGTTTTGAAACTGCAGTGTGACTTGAAGCAAGGCTGACCTTCGACCCTGGCAGATGCTAGCTTAGCAAGTTTTAATGTTTATGCTTCTCACAAGTGATTATCTGCTGGGTCAGGAAATTAAATGTGTGAAATAATGAAATCTTCTGCTCTTTCCTGCTGGGATGATTTGGCCTTGTATATGTATTACTGAGATAGCACGCAGCTGTGTGAGAAAGTGTAACAGAGAACAAAGATGTGTATTAAAAGACTGAATCTGCTATTGTATTCGAACTGATATGAAACCTTGAAGAAGTAACTTTACAGAGAGACATTATGTCTGACCAGGTGGATAGCAAGGCCGTATTGTTACATTAGGAAAACTTTTTTAAAATATACAGCATCAGCAGATTTAATGAATAGAGGACTGTAAGCTAAAGTGATGTAGATGCCCTGTGACATACCACATCAGTAAGGTGGGCACAGCTTGAATGTTAAACCTATATAAAATTGTGTGCTTCCTGTTTCATGTCAGACAAAATTCTGTACTTGTACGTTTTTTGCCTCCTGGTGTACACTAGTAAACTTTTGAATCTGAACCTCCTGTGTATTGAATTCTTAATTTTATTTAACAGTTTGGTCCCTCTTAGCCGGAAATTCCCTCGGACAGCTGCAGATCAGAGTCTACCGGTGGTTGAATACTGCACAGGAGAAGTTACCGAAACGGTTCTTCTTGGGTGAAAAGACCTCCGACTGAATTGTCATTTAAAGAGGCTGGCCACTTTCTGATCTGTGGTCAAGAGCGGACATTGGACAGTTCAATACCGGAGGCTCAGGTAGGAAGAATTTACCTTTTTTCTGTTTTAGATCAGGGACTAGGTTACAGTATATTGTTGTCAAGATTTGTTTTGCAGATCAGGGACAAAAGGAAGTACTGTATATTTGGTCATAGATCAGGGTAACAGAATAAGGTAGGCAGTTATTCTAGATAAACTGTGAACAGGAACTGAGAATTTGATATCACGTGATAAAAAAGGGGTTACGTAACATTTTCTTTGCCATGGGTAATCAGTGCACTAAAACATCGCGAGATCCGCCCCTAACCGAAGACGCAAAATATATGCAATCACAACGTTCCGATAACGTTAGGTATTATACAAAATGGGTTAACAAATATGAATTTGATGGTAAACTAGATAAAACTTCACTAGTTAAACTCTTTAAACAGCTTAAATCTGATGTGGGACGTCAGGCAAAAAAGCAACACCAATTAGGCATTCCTCAGGCACACAGGTGGATTGAGGAAGCAAATCGTAGAGAACAGAAGCTTAAAAATTCAAAAACATTGTTTTTAGATAAAGAAGATAATTACTTGGTAATAGCGACAGCTCCTCCTCCTCCTCCCTTGCCCCTCCCTTACCCTTTTCAGGATATGAAGCGAGTGGACAGGCTGGTCCACCTCCGCGTTATCCTGAAGTTTCAGTAAGACCACAACCATTTGTTAGAGATCCTATTGAAACTAGGTCCCGAACACGTAAAACACATAGGGACACAGAATCATATCAAATAGAGAGAAACCTACAGGATGAGAGTGAGGAAGAAATATGCCCACTTATAGAAGTTCCAAATCCTCAGGCAGGACAGGAAGGGCAAAACCCAACACTCTTAGTATACAGACCATGGACACCGGAAGATATCCGGAAGGCTACTGAGGGAATCCCCCATCCGAAAGTTAATTTTACGAAATTTTTAGAAGATTTACAAGGCATGAGGTTGAGTTACCACTTGAATGGGGAAGAAGTAGAAAAAGTAGTAAGACAAATTATAGGTCCAGATTGGCACATGATTTGTGGCACCTGGAATCCTCGTAATGCAGAGCTTAGACCACTCCCACATAGTGACGCAGAGTTAGACAACAGAGTAAAAGGTCTAACAGACCGAATCTCTGAGAAATGGAAGGCTAGAGCAGACTGGACTTGCATTAATCAATGCATACAACAGGAAAATGAGACAATAGATGGGTACTATGCTAGATTATTAGAATGTTTTAATAATCATAGCGGTATGTCGGTTCCTGAGAACCAAACAAATGATTCCCCGTATGAACAACAATTGAAAAATGCATTTTTGAAAGGTTACATTGCACCTATTAGTAGCTTCATTACGAAGCATATGATAGACCATCGAACAGGAAGGCTACAAGCCTTACTCGAATACGCTAGACATGCTGAAAGACATTTTAATAGTAAAAAGAAAAGAAGGCAAGTCTTCACTGCTGAAGACGGAGCTGAAGTATTTGTATTACAGTCAGGTAAAAAGGGCAAGAAGAATGCCCAGGGAAACAAACAGTCTGACAAACGATCAGAAGATTTTGAAGAGTGAAAAAAGAGAGGTGAATGCTTCAAGTGCGGGAAAAGGGAACATCTAGCAAGGGATTGTAAGCAAAACAAAAAGGTAATTACAGAAGATAAGGGAGACGAGGACTGACTATATGATAGTGAAGATGCATCATGTGAAAGTCAGAAATCATCAGAAAAAGTTAATAAACAGAAAACAAATGTAAATGTGATAGAAGGAGTAGAGGAAGTGCAAGTAGATATGGAGGATGAAGACAGTGAAATTTTGGACTTAGCATTATTGAGTTTAGAGCTCTACTTAGCAGATACAAAACCAGAAGTTACACTTCTGGTGGAGGGGAGGGAAATCAAATTCCTGTGTGACTCAGGAGCATCACGGACTTTGATACACCCCTCCAAGTTACCAGAACATTTTGAATTACCTGATTATATACTAGTGAAAGCAGCAAACGGACAGCTATATAGGGAACCACTTTCCCATGATATAGCAATAACTGACCCTGTTTCAGGTATGACCCAGAGAAGTAAAATTGTTGTTTCTGCAAAGTGTCCAGTGAACCTATTGGGCAGGGACCTTATGCAGATATTTGGCATAGCAGTAGTTCCAACTGTACAAGGTATGGAGGCACAGAGACAAATGGATACCTTTGTAGTGCGATCGGAGGGTGAAACTTTTTACTGGTACAGCCAGGACCTAGTCACGACTGGTCCAGGGGCAGTAACCGAGGAACTGATGAACGTAGCCATCAGTAAAGCCCCCTCCCTTGACACTGATCGACAGCATTTGTTACACTGTACTCTATACTACTGTACTACACCAGGACCTGATAGAGTATGAGCAAGAATTGTTCCGAAATCGAGCAACTAGATTAGTATTGCGTACTTTGTACTGGGATACTGAGGGGAACAGTGTAGTTAGCTGTTCATTACCTCAAGAATTCCTTGCATTATATAAATCAAATCGGTTACCACATGTCAGCTTGACAAAGAACAAAAGTGTAAAATGGGCAGACTTAGGAGAAAAAGTAACAAGATGGGAGAAACAGACTGATTTAGAACTATCAGAACAAGGGATACAGAAACAAAAACTGAATTGGTTGACACAGACACATCCAGCTGTACACTTGCAATCTAGCGAGAACAGCTGATTAGCGTTTTTATTAGAAGAAGAAGAAAAGGCCTTATGTGACATTCCAACAACTCTTTGGTCAACAGGCAAGTCAGATGTAGGACTTATTCGAACAGCAGGACCAGTTACAATTACCCCAAAGTCAGCTTTTAGACCACAGAAAAGACAATACCCTTTGAGAAAGGATGCAGAAATAGGAATTAATCCTATAATAGCAGCATTACTCAAAGAAGGAGTACTGGTAGAATCTCCTGATTCACCATGTAATACACCACTATTTCCTGTTAAAAAAGCAAACGGGGAATGGTGGATGGTACAAGATTTACAAGCTGTAAATAATGCAGTAATACCTAGAGCACCTATGGTGCCAGATCCACATACTTTGTTAAACGATTTAGAACTGCAACAGAAGTATTTCTCTGTGGTAGATATTAGCAATGCTTTCTTTTCAATACCTATACATCCTGATAGTTAATATTGGTTTGCATTTACATTTCAGGGTAAAAGGTATACATATACTCGACTACCACAGGGATATTGTGAGAGCCCAACAATATTTGCACAAGAAATGGCTAGCAATCTGGCAGGGTTTACCCCACCGGGAGGTAGTCAAATTCTACTTTATGTAGATGACATTTTGCTAGCAGCCCCCACCCAGCAACAGTGCAGGGAAGATACTGTAGCATTATTGAAATTTTTAGCAACACAAGGACACAAAGTAAATAAAAGTAAGTTACAACTTTGGAGAAAACAAGTTAGATACTTGGGATATGTAATATCCAATGAAGGTAGAATATTGGACGAGGAAAGAAAAACAGCAATCTTGCAAGCACCCAAACCAACAACCAAGAAGGAAATGATGTCTTTCTTGGGTACAACTAATTTCTGTCGGAGCTGGATACCAAATTATGCTTTGGAATCTGCTCCACTGACTGACTTGATATATAAGACACCAATGGCAGCACAAGATATCTTACAATGGACACCTGAAGCAGAAACGGCTTTCTGCAGGTTGAAGCAGTTTATAGCTTCTTCATTAGTTTTAGGACTTCCAAATTATCATAAAAGATTCTTTCAGACCGTAGATTGTAAGCAAGGATATATGACGTCAGTATTGATGCAACAACATGGGGATAAGCAACGCCCCATAGCCTATTATTCATCGCAGTTAGATCCAGTAGCGCGATCTTTGCCCCACTGTGTACAAGCAGTAGTTGCAGCTGCAATGGCAGTACAGGCTTCAGCCTCAGTGGTGTTATTCCACCCTCTCACATTGAGAGTGCCTCATGCAGTTGCAATAATTTTACTGCAAGAAAAAGTGGCATACCTTTCCCCTGCTAGACACCTTTCATGTATGACTATACTGCTGAGCCAACCTCATATGACAATTGAACGACGTACGACATTAAATCCATCAACATTACTTCCAACTCCTGCGGAGGGCACACCACACAGCTGCCTGCAGGAAATTGAACAGTTAGCTTTACCTAGACAAGATCTCACAGATATGCCCTTGGATAATGCCGAGGTGACATATTACGTAGACGGCTCATGTAGAAGGGGTCCTACAGGGAAGAATCTGGTAGGGTATGCAGTAGTTACAGACACTGAAATTTTAGAAGCTCAATCCTTACCACACAACTTATCTGCACAAGCAGCAGAATTGATAGCTTTGACAAGGGCATGTACTTTAGCAAAAAACAAGTGTGCAAACATATATACTGATAGTCAGTATGCTTTTTCTATAGTACATGTATTTGCACAACAATGGAAAAATAGAGGAATGATAACATCCAGTGGAAAACCTATTAATCATGCACAATTTATTTTGGAGTTATTAGAATCTATTCAGTTACCTACCAAAGTAGCTATTTGTAAATGTGTAGCTCATACAAAACAACAGGATAAGATTTCGAAAGGCAATGCACGAGCTGATGTAGCTGCAAAGCAAGCAGCCTCAGACTCAGAAACTTTACTTCTGAATGAGGAATTACAATCCTCTGAGATTTTAGATTTAGACATGTTAAAAACAATGCAGACACTTACTACAAAAGCAGAAAAACAAAAATGGGTAAAACTAGGCGCAATTCTTGAGAATGGACTGTACATTTCCAAAGAGAGAAAACCGATATTGCCGTCTAATTTATTTAGATATGCAGCTTTGTTGAGCCATGGGCAGTGCCATGTCTCAAAAGGGGGGAATGGTACAGTTAGTAAACCGAATATTCCAAACATATGGATTCACAAATTATACACAAAAATTGTATGCAGCTTGTCTTACTTGTAACAAGCACCATGCACAAGGGGCATTTAAAACCAAGCAAGGAAGTTTTCCTATACCACCATATCCGTTCCATACTAATTGTATGGATTTCATAGAATTGAATAAGTGTGAAGGGAAAAAGTTTTGTTTAGTTATTGTAGACATGTTTTCTAAATGGGTAGAAGCTTTTCCAACCAAAAACCCGGATGCAGCAACAGTGGCGAAAGCCCTGATAAAAGAGATAATCCCTAGATTTGGCATTCCGGAAAGGATTTGTAGTGACAACGGCACTCATTTCGTGAATCAGAAAATCCAGCAACTTGGGAGATTTTTTTGGTATCTCCTTAAAGAACCATTGTGCCTACCACCCACAGTCAGCGGGACTGGTGGAAAGGTACAATGGTACCCTCAAAAATAAGCTTAGGAAGCTAGTAGAGGAAACCCAAAAGAATTGGATATACTGTCTGCCTTTGGCACTGCTGAGTATGAGAATGGTTCCAAATGTAAAGGGTTTGCCTCCCTTTGAAATGGTTTTTGGGAGAGCATATTATGTGCCTCAGTGGAAAGCTCTCATGCCTGCAGAGCAAGAGGCTGATAGTTCATTAGCTAGTTATATGAGGAAATTGTTAACAAATAAATCTGTTTTGCTGTTTAACTCTTTTTCAGATAAGGAACAGACCAGACCGGTGGAAGCAGTCTTGGCCCCTGGGCATCTGAGATGCTTGGGAGGCTAGACTCTGGTGGATAGATATTTCTCCTTTTTTGGGGAGGGGAGAATTGCACTGAACCCGTCTGCCAGCATGTTGGCAATGTCTGTGGGTTCAGTGATTTTTATCATTTTGGACTAATTCTGAGCATATCTGGGAGTTTCCACCAGGTTTCTAACATAGCTAAAAGCATACCTTATGATTGCCTTTTTGTGTCATTAGCTTATTTTTCTCAAATCTGGCCTTGGATGATTTTATGAGTGATCGTAGTTTTTGCTAGTATTGATCAGAGATGCCTTTAGGGATTTTGCCTGTCATGTAGTAGCTTTCTCCCTCTTGTTGTGTAGAGTTTGTTTATATTAAACCACCAGACCGGCTAGCTCTTTGGCAGGAAAGGGTCTTGATTCCATTAGGACGCTTGATCCATACATTCCTGGAGGCAAGCCTTGAGAAGGCATTTGTAAGGGTTTCAGCAGCTGCATAGCTTCCACTGGCTCGGGGCCTGAAGGATACCACTCCAGTCTTAAGTATAGCGTGAAGTTTGCTTTTGAGAAGTTCTTCACTGTATCTTTTTTTGCTGGGGTGGGGCGGATGTGGATCTCCAATGAGATTAATTTATGGTCTGATCTCACCAATGAGGGATGAGACCGTGTGAAGCATTTTGACCTACGTTTGTGATGACTGTGTCTAGTATATTTCCCTCTTGTGGGAATGGTGACTAGTTGTTCCATAGCATTTGAGTTTATGAACTCCAGGAACCCCAAATAGGAAGCAGCTTGGAGTAATGTTCCCAGCCCTATGTTTGGGTAGCTGAAGTCACCCAACATGATGGTGTTTGGAGAGACATTCATACTTCCAGTGTCTCTTTGTAAAGGCTGTGTGGGTTTCCTGAGTTTGAGATGGTCTGTAGTATGCTACAAACTGGGAAAGGGGCAGTTTACCCCAAGTGTTAGCTCTGCACCTGGATGGTCTCTCTGATGTTTTGCATTGCCACTAACTCAAAAGCTAGGCAGTCCTTATGAATATGGATACTCCCCCTCCTTTTGTGGTTCGGTCCGGATTTTGGGGCCAGAACGCATGATATTGGTTTGCATTTACATTTCAGGGTAAAAGGTATACATATACTCGACTACCACAGGGATATTGTGAGAGCCCAACAATATTTGCACAAGAAATGGCTAGCAATCTGGCAGGGTTTACCCCACCGGGAGGTAGTCAAATTCTACTTTATGTAGATGACATTTTGCTAGCAGCCCCCACCCAGCAACAGTGCAGGGAAGATACTGTAGCATTATTGAAATTTTTAGCAACACAAGGACACAAAGTAAATAAAAGTAAGTTACAACTTTGGAGAAAACAAGTTAGATACTTGGGATATGTAATATCCAATGAAGGTAGAATATTGGACGAGGAAAGAAAAACAGCAATCTTGCAAGCACCCAAACCAACAACCAAGAAGGCAATGATGTCTTTCTTGGGTACAACTAATTTCTGTCGGAGCTGGATACCAAATTATGCTTTGGAATCTGCTCCACTGACTGACTTGATATATAAGACACCAATGGCAGCACAAGATATCTTACAATGGACACCCGAAGCAGAAACGGCTTTCTGCAGGTTGAAGCAGTTTATAGCTTCTTCATTAGTTTTAGGACTTCCAAATTATCATAAATGATTCTTTCAGACCGTAGATTGCAAGCAAGGATATATGATGTCAGTATTGACGCAAAAACATGGGGATAAGCAACGCCCCATAGCCTATTATTCATCGCAGTTAGATCCAGTAGCGTGATCTTTGCCCCACTGTGTACAAGCAGTAGTTGCAGCTGCAATGGCAGTACAGGCTTCAGCCTCAGTGGTGTTATTCCACCCTCTCACATTGAGAGTGCCTCATGCAGTTGCAATAATTTTACTGCAAGAAAAAGTGGCATACCTTTCCCCTGCTAGACACCTTTCATGTATGACTATACTGCTGAAACAACCTCATATGACAACTGAACGACGTACGACATTAAATCCATCAACATTACTTTCAACTCCTGCAGAGGGCACACCACACAGCTGCTTGCAGGAAATTGAACAGTTAGCTTTACCTAGACAAGATCTCACAGATATGCCCTTGGATAATGCCGAGGTGACATATTACGTAGACGGCTCATGTAGAAGGGGTCCTACAGGGAAGAATCTGGTAGGGTATGCAGTAGTTACAGACACTGAAATTTTAGAAGCTCAATCCTTACCACACAACTTATCTGCACAAGCAGCAGAATTGATAGCTTTGACAAGGGCATGTACTTTAGCAAAAAACAAGTGTGTAAACATATATACTGATAGTCAGTATGCTTTTTCTACAGTACATGTATTTGCACAACAATGGAAAAATAGAGGAATGATAACATCCAGTGGAAAACCTATTAATCATGCACAATTTATTTTGGAGTTATTAGAATCTATTCAGTTACCTACCAAAGTAGCTATTTGTAAATGTGTAGCTCATACAAAACAACAGGATAAGATTTTGAAAGGCAATGCACGAGCTGATGTAGCTGCAAAGAAAGCAGCCTCAGACTCAGAAACTTTACTTCTGAATGAGGAATTACAATCCTCTGAGATTTTAGATTTAGACATGTTAAAAACAATGCAGATGCTTACTACAAAAGCAGAAAAACAAAAATGGGTAAAACTAGGCGCAATTCTTGAGAATGGACTGTACATTTGCAAAGAGAGAAAAACGATATTGCCGTCTAATTTATTTAGATATGCAGCTTTGTTGAGCCATGGGCAGTGCCATGTCTCAAAAGGGGGGATGGTACAGTTAGTAAACCGAATATTCCAAACATATGGATTCACAAATTATACACAAAAATTTTGTGCAGCTTGTCTTACTTGTAACAAGCACCATGCACAAGGGGCATTTAAAACCAAGCAAGGAAGTTTTCCTATACCACCATATCCGTTCCATACTAATTGTATGGATTTCATAGAATTGAATAAGTGTGAAGGGAAAAAGTTTTGTTTAGTTATTGTAGACATGTTTTCTAAATGGGTAGAAGCTTTTCCAACCAAAAACCCAGATGCAGCAACAGTGGCGAAAGCCCTGATAAAAGAGATAATCCCTAGATTTGGCATTCCGGAAAGGATTTATAGTGACAACGGCACTCATTTCATGAATCAGACAATCCAGCAACTTGGGAGATTTTTTGGTATCTCCTTAAAGAACCATTGTGCCTACCACCCACAGTCAGCGGGACTGGTGGAAAGGTACAATGGTACCCTCAAAAATAAGCTTAGGAAGCTAGTAGAGGAAACCCAAAAGAATTGGATATACTGTCTGCCTTTGGCACTGCTGAGTATGAGAATGGTTCCAAATGTAAAGGGTTTGCCTCCCTTTGAAATGGTTTTTGGGAGAGCATATTATGTGCCTCAGTGGAAAGCTCTCATGCCTGCAGAGCAAGAGGCTGATAGTTCATTAGCTAGTTATATGAGGAAACTGTTAACAAATAAATCTGTTTTGCAGTTTAACTCTTTTTCAGATAAGGAACAGACCAGACCGGTGGAAGCAGTCTTGGCCCCTGGGACATTCGTGTGGCTGAAAGTGACAAAAAGAAAGAATTGGGTGAGTCCAAAGTGGGAAGGACCATACCAGGTTCTGTTGGCAACGCCTATTGCAGTTAGAGTGGCCGAGAGGACGTCCTGGGTTCATTTGACACATTGTAAACCGGTAAAGAACTTTCAACTTGATAAAAACTTTGTGACCGATACACAACCAGACCGAGATGGCCAAAAACAAAGCAAATAGAAATTTAGATCAACCCCAGAGATGTTGCATAATCATTTTGTTGAGTATACATTTATTGACTGTAATTGTGACAATTTTCCTCTTGTTGTGGTTTATCTTGCACACAACCACACAAGTGAAAGTGGGAAGGCGTGATGAAACATCTATAGACTGGCATCCAAATTTTAACACGTACCTAGCCATGAAACGTGTATATGCAGAGACTATGAACATTTCAAATTGCTGGGTTTGTACAGCTATACCAACAGCATATGGAGGACTGATAATGTCCGCTGTCCCTTTGGGGATAAATGAGACTTGGGAGAATTTACTCTTTGATACAGGAACTGTGAGATCACAGGACAAAATAGCTTTATTTTTACCTGTCACACAAAAAGGAGTTGTATGTTTTATAAAATGATACCTCCAGGTGGGCTGGACCAATTGTAATATAACCATATCTTACCAATGTTATATTAAGAATAGTAATGGCAATACTTTTTGCAATACTAATTATGACTCATATTTGAACTCATTGAAAACAACCATGAATGACATTCGCAAAAATCCAGTTTTGTTTAAACAATTGTCAGTTATAGATCAGAAAATGTTTCATGCAGGGCTGATGTGTATTAGTACTAAAGTAGAAAACTGTTATTTTATTTGTGGGAAAAAGGCATATAAATGGTTACCTGAGAATTGGTCTGGCAGTTGTTTTTTGGGTTATTTGGTGCCGGCAATAAGACATACTGCAGAATTACCTTTGGGTAAGATACGAAACGTGAGAGAAGCAGCTCGAAAACCTGAAGGTCCAGTTGAAAAACCTGTGAATCCAGTCGGAAAGATCAAAGCTGGCTGGAAAGATCATAATGCCGTGAAAGACAAAAGCAAATTGGCTCATATGGACTTGAGTGACAGTGTTATATTCTGGGCAGGAATATTCCCAGCCTATGGAGCAGTCAAATCGATCTGGAAGCTGAGGAAGTTGTCGAAACTTCTCGAAGTAATGAGTAATGCAACTTTTTCTGCCTTAGAACTGGTGACTGATGAACTGAATGCAATGAGAACTGTTGTGCTACAAAATCGAATGGCTCTTGACTTCACCCTAGAGGCGAGAGGTGGTACGTGCGCGCTTATCAAAGAAGAATGCTGTGCGTACATACCAGATAACAGGCATGAAATTAAAAACCACCTAGAGGTAATTCAGCAAGTATCAGCCATGACTGAACCAGGCCCAAACCCACTGACGGACTTTTTCCAGAATCTATTTGGGGGGTGGGGTTCCATCCTAATGAATATTCTGATTGCCATTTGTGTGGGTATACTCCTAATAGGAGCATGGGTTTGCTGTGGAATTCCCTGCATGAAACGATTAATCAAAGATTTTATTGTTGTATCTGTTACTGAAACATTGTACCAAGATATTGAGATTGAAAGATTGATCTCAGATGACATTTTTTCTGAAGTATAGATTGAATGACTCACCTAGCTGAAAATCCTAAGTGGAAGAAGTTGGGAGATGAAATGACACTATGTATACTTCAAAATAGAATAAAAAGTATTAATAGGGGGGAAAATGTTAGAAAAATGTGTATTTGAATATATGAGAAATGCTAGTTTAAAAGCAAAGTAGTATATAATGCATTTTATTCTATTAATCATATAGTAGAGAGGATTAATTCATGTTTAAATGTAAAGTAGTTTTGAAACTGCAGTGTGACTTGAAGCAAGGCTGACCTTCGACCCTGGCAGATGCTAGCTTAGCAAGTTTTAATGTTTATGCTTCCACAAGTGATTATCTGCTGGGTCAGTAAATTAAATGTGTGAAATAATGAAATCTTCTGCTCTTTCCTGCTGGGATGATTTGGCCTTGTATATGTATTACTGAGATAGCACACAGCTGTGTGAGAAAGTGTAACAGAGAACAAAGATGTGTATTAAAAGACTGAATCTGCTATTGTATTCGAACTGATATGAAACCTTGAAGAAGTAACTTTACAGAGAGACGTTATGTCTGACCAGGTGGATAGCAAGGTCGTATTGTTACATTAGGAAAACTTTTTTAAAATATACAGCATCAGCAGATTTAATGAATAGAGGACTGTAAGCTAAAGTGATGTAGATGCCCTGTGACATACCACGTCAGTAAGGTAGGCACAGCTTGAATGTTAAACTTATATAAAATTGTGTGCTTCCTGTTTCATGTCAGACAAAATTCTGTACTTGTATGTTTTTTGCCTCCTGGTGTACACTAGTAAACTTTTGAATCTGAACCTCCTGTGTATTGAATTCTTAATTTTATTTAACAACAGCAAACTATGCAGAATTGTTCAGAGATACCCTTTACAACCATGTAAATGGCTGTATAGGGGCTGATGTACCTAGTTGAAGTAAGCCCTGAGCAAACTCTGAAAACTGATAGGAGCTCTCTAATTAAACTAAACAGAAAATTAAGATGGCTAAAGAATACCACAAGACCTTCTACAGCTATGTCTAAAACTTCAAAGGCAGCACACATCATTGTGGAGTGGTGATCAACGATGTCAGCTTCTCTGATTAGAGTGACATAGCAACTTCTTTGGCTGACAAATTCAACTCAAACCTCAGCCCTCTGTCGCCTGCCTCTACCCAGGAAATACCTACTAGCATAATAACTGGAAGCAGTTCCTAGCAGCTCTTGCTAAGGTCAAAAACACGGATTCAGTTTTCCTAACTGGGTTCAAGTGCCTAAGCAGTGAGACATTTCCCTGTGGTACATTTGGCTGGGGACAGAAGGCTGAAGTGACATTCGCCTGCAGAGAAATATGGCTGTTTGCAAATTCCCTGTGGGCAAAGAGAAGCACAAACTGCCATGCTCACAGCCTTAATAACCAAATGCATGGGGGCCGAAGAAGTAATGAGTGTTGTGCTCAGTGTACAGAACATGCTTATGTAACTGTAACATGTAGAAGTGTACTAAAGCATGGAGGAAATCTTGCATGCTGCTGTAGTCACATTTATGCTCCAGTATGCATTTTAGCTAATATTCCCTAGACACTGTGAAGGGGGTAGTGGTCCACACACACCAATTATAAAGGCACTGCCCACTGTGCACCTCATTTTTACTGCCACTAATGTACTCATTGGCCAGCCTGCTGCTGATGCCTGCCATATTGCCTGCTGACTCATGTTGCCTTCGGGACCATGGACATTGTTTTCCCCTGTGCATTTGGTTATTGAAGTTGTGGGCATGGCAACATGTTCTTCTCTTTGCCCACAGGGAATTTGCAAACAGCCATATTTGTCTCCAGCTGAATGTCACTTCAGCCATGTGTCCCCAGCCAAATGTACCACAGGGAAATGTCTCACTGCCTAGATGCATGAACACCTAATATGCAAACCCATGGAACTAATTATCATGGAAATGATCAACAAAGATATAGGCAAACTTCAGACACTCGATCCAACTCAGTTTGATTTTGTCAAGGGAAAGTCATAAATGCCAATCCTGGTGGACATCTTTGAGAAGGTCGCCAAGGCAAGTGATGAGGGGGAAAATGGTGAATACCACTTATATGGGCCTACCTAAGGTGTTGGATACAGTACCCAACTCAGGTAGTTGACAAACTTACAGAACTGGGCATTAGTCCCTATGAAACTTGCTGAACTGCCAGCTTGCTCAGAAACAGGACCCAGGAAGTCAAGATTGGTTAGTCCACCTCCACTAAGAGGCCAGTCACCAGTGGGATACCTCAGGGCTATAAGCTGGAACTACTCCTATTTGGCATCTATTTCTCAGAGGTAAAGATGGTGGTGCAGCGGTAGCATTGTTGCCTCACAGCAAAAGGTTCTCCCGTTCGATTCTCGACTTGAGTGCGGGGAGTGCCTTCTGTGTGGAGTCTGCATGTCCTCCCCACGGTTGGGTTGGCGTTCAAAAGACTTGCATAAATGGGCGTGATTTCGTTGAAGGTTGAACGTCGAGCTGGCACCTCGACATTCATCAAAATCTACTGTCAATCATTAGCGGACCGGAGTTCCGCTGTGGCAACCCCTAACCGGGAAAAGCCGAAAGACAACAACAAAGACTAATGTCAAGGGCCTTTGGCTGACCAAGCTCACAGATGGCTGCAATTTGGGAGCTATCATAGATTCCCCCAATGACACAAACATCTTACAAAAGGGTCTAACACAGACAAATGACTGGTGCCAAAGTATTGGACTAAAACTCAATGCCAGGAAATACATTATATAGCCTTTTGGGAAAATTGTCACTCAGGCTAATTACTTCATCAATAAGACACCCCTTAGACTTGACCCAATAGTCAGGGATCTGGGAGCATATGTAGACAGTAATCTGGCCTTTGATAACGTGTGGCAAAGGTAGAAAGAAAATAATTCAATGTTACCCAGCTTATAAATATAAGCATGACATCCAGGTCCAAGGAAGTCATAGTGCCACTTTATCTGACCCATATCAGACCCACTGTTGAGTGTAATGCCCCCTTTGGCATATACCTGACCAGGCATATGCAACAGTTAGGACACCCTCAAAGGTTTCTTACTGGTAGAATCCAAAGTATAAACTTATTGTCCTATATGGATTGCCTTAACGCCATATCTCTATAATTGGTCTCCTGCAGAGAGGCGATGTATGCCTGGCATAAAAGCATTCTTACATCCAGCTCAGCTATACCTTTCGTACTGCCACAATATAAACAGCATCAAAACCACTAAATTAAAGGATTTAACTTTTGCTTGTAACATAAATAAGACACGTTGGTGAGACAGATATGTGTTTCAGAGGATCCCCGTGCTCTGGAAGAGTCTCGACATTCATTTAAAACAGAGTCCATCCCTAACCCTATTTAAGTGTAACCTTCACCAATGAATGGGAAACTGGAAACTTAACATGGGTCCCCATGTAGATAGAGGGAGATAGTTATGTCAAAACTAACATAGCCCTCACATAACATCTAGAAATATTCTAGCTAACATACCCCCCTCTTAATGAATGCCCATAATACATAGGGACACAGTTGGGTTGGTTTGCATGGCTTGGCTTATAAAGGCCCTGGTGGTTGCTAGTACCTACCTATGAACCTATGAGCATATCATTGTATGGTTGCGCAACCACTATCAAAATCAAATTCACTGAATGCCCACAGAGATACCTTACTGAAATAAAAACAATGTGTCTGAACAGCATGTCCTACATGGACCATCTCAAATCCATGTGATTTCAAAATTTCGAATGTTCTAATATCGAACCCTATTACACGAAAGCTGAAAATGTCGAAGCAACAGAAAAAATAATTTTTTCCTAGGGAAAGAATTTGGTTATCCATTTCTGTTGCTTCAGTATTTTCAGCTCTGTGGTGAAAAGTTACGGGTCAGGTTCAAGTAAGTGTGTGATTGAGTGCGGGTTAGGGTAGTTAGGGATAGGGTGCAGGTTAGGTATGTGTGTGATTGTGTGGATGTGAGGGTTAGGGCGGGTTAGGTGAGTTAGGGTTAGGGCATGGGTTAGGTATGTGTATGATTGTGTAGACGTGAGGGTTAGGGTGGGTTAGGTGAGTTAGGGTTAGGGTGCGGGTCAAGAAAGTGTGCAATTGTGTGGATGTAAGGGTTAGGGTGGGGTAGGTGAGTTAGGGTTAGGGCGCGGGTCAGGTAAGTGTGCGATAGTGACGGACCTTAGGGTTAGGGTTTGGGTTAAGGTAAGTGGATAGTTAGTGGTGTGTGTATAGTTTAGTGTAGGGTTAGGTGTAAGATTTTAGGTGTATGTGTGTGGATTGCTGTTTGTTTGGTGTGCTTGTGTTGTGTGTATGTGTTTTGGAACAGCAAATTTTTTCCCTAGGAAAAAATTCGCTGTTCTGTATGTTTGATGTTTTCAGCTTTCACGTAATAGGGTTTGATATTAGAACATTTGAAGTTTTGAAACTTTGATGTATTTTGTTTTCTGTTTTAAGAAATCTGCTCTTGCAGAATCTAAAGCACTTTATTGATCTGCATTTTTAACCTAGGGATTTTTAAGCTGCCCACCCCTACTGTAAATTGAGCTTAATAAGCACCTCCCTTTCTACACTGCTGTTGATGTATTGACTTATTTGTCTGCCTTTCTGTTTGCTTGTAATGAAAAAGTGTATTTTGTCTCTTATTGTCTATTCTGCTGATTTACTTGATTAGAATTCATTATTTACATAGCTGTTGGATAAAATAGTGCATTTTTACACTCTAGCAGGCACTTGTTTTTACATCAAGAGATCAGTGGATTTTCCATATAGTGCACTGGGATGTAGCCTGGCCTGTTTAGGTTGGTGAAGCATTTGAGATTTCTGCATTCAGTTTTATTGGTTGAAGGGCTTATTAATCTGCGTATCTTGTTTTTAGTGCCTTTATAATTTCTGTACAATTGAGTGGCACTTGGCTTATTTATATAAAGCAAAGTACTTTTATTGAATAATCACACTTTTATAAGCTGTTTAAAGTATACTATATCCATATATTTAAGTTTCATATCTTCTAAGTTTGTTTGCGGTAGCATTTAATTCTAGAAACTCCTTTACTGTACTTTTGCATTGGCAAGACTTTGATTGTTCGTCTGGTGGTGATAGGTGTTTGCCTGGTCTTTTTGTGTCAGGAAACACACAAAAGGGCACTCTTTATTTTTTTGCACTTCTCTTATATACTGTGACTGTACTTCAGCAGTTTCAAAAAACTCTTCTGCTGCTGCTTTAAGTAGTTAATTGCACTGTATTACATTATATCTGTTAGTTGTAGGGCTGTTGTAGGTAGTTTGTGTGGTCTCATTACACTTGGGCTCCAAACCAGCTACTCTACATTAAGAAGGTGTTTTTCTGCACTCTTGTGACAGAAGTGTGCTGATCTAATGCATTTAACTGTTTTACTGCATTAATTCATGTCTTTTTGGCTGTTTTTTTTTTCTGTCTGTGTCTGCTTCATTATCTGCACTTGTTTTGCACTATAATATTGCTTAGATAACATTGACTAGATCCAGACTTGCTGAATCTAGCCTGCTTTTTATACATTTGAACTCAATCCAGCCATTTTACATTAAGTAGGGCTCCTCTGTAACCTTGTGGCAGATGAATGTGGATATAGCCTTGTCTGAGCTGGGGATTGCTGGAGGAAGGATCATTTTGTGATTTCCAATTGTCAGACTGGTTTAAAACTGTTTAACTTTACCTGTATATAAGCTTCACATTTGCATGTAGCTATGCACAGCACAAAAGGAGTTAATGGTGCCTTGTAAAGTAGCAAACTACTAGAAACTATTTTTTTCCTAGATGTTTGTCATTTGAACCCTTCCAAGCTTCCCTGCTGTACTGCAGGTAACTCAGTTGAGCACTGAGCAGCATCACCACACTCCCACCCCTAATCTTCAACAGAATAAGTCCCCTTGTTTAATTAGTTGAATTAGTCATAGAACAAAAGTTAATCCAGCTTGCCCACTCTCCAACTAGTACATTTGGTTTAACCTGCTACAATGGACAGCCAGTTTACCAACATTTCACCCACTTGCTCTTAAGCCAAACAAATACAGTATGTTAGAAATGTAACTATACCATGAAGCTGGAATCAATCCTCTCATGTAGCAATAAACAAGACATCAAGCAGGTTGTCAGCACACACACTCCTCCTCTCACACAAGACAAAGTGAAGTCACATAGACTCACCTATGCAGAGATACTCACTAAGAGCCTACCAAAGGAACAGAGACCTGCCAAGCATGAACAGATCACACATACTGGAACACAAACAGACCACACTTCACATAGGAACACATATACAATTGTCTCAACACATAAGCCCCTAAGGTAAAACACCTCAAAACCTAATGTACTGTTCATAGGTGATTCCATAGTGAGCCACACAGATGTCCCCCTCAACAGGCTGGACAAGGAGAAAAACCTCCCTGGACTACATGAAAAGAGACATAGAGGAGCTCTCTGAGCATGTAGCCCAGGCCGGTATGACCCTGACCTTGAGTAGCATCTTACCCTCACCAAGAATGATGCCATAATATAAAGACAAGATGATCAATTTCAACAATTGGCTAAAGTTTTGGTGTCATTCCAAGGGGATCCAGTGCCAGTCAGCCTGGGATGACATGCTCGACAAGCCATGTTACTTCGCTAGGGACGGATTGCACCTGTCACCCCTGGGCTTTCGGATATTGGCAAAGGCTCTTACCACACCTATAGTGCCTTTTTTAGGCAAGACTCAAAAGACAAACCCACCTCCATAGATAACACAAGGAAAAAGAAACTAAGGGTAATGCTACTCAACGCCAGAAGTCTAAACCTCAAGATGCACGCACTTGAAGCTCTCCTCAGCATGGAAAGCATTGATGTCTGTGCAGTGACAGAAACCTGGTTCAAGGCTCCTGAGAGCACCCCAGCACTGCCAGGTTATACCTCATACCATGCTTTTCAGCCCCAAAACTTGGACCGAACCACAAAAGGAGGGGGAGTATCCATATTCATCAAAGATACCCACACCTCCAGGTTGGTAGCACTGCACGAAGCATCGGAGACCATCCATGTGCAACTAACAGTGGGTAAAACTGCCTTTCAGTTTATAGCCTGCTACAGACCACCCTCCCAAACTCAGAAACCCCACTCAGCTTTCCTGAGAACACTGGAAAATATGAAGGTCTCTCCAAACACCATTATATTGGGAGACTTCAACTACCCAAACATAGACTGGGAGCATTACTCAAGCCCCAATACCCTAGCCCAAAAGTTCCTAGAATTTATAAACTCAAATGCTATGGAACAACTAGTCACCACTCCCACAAGAGGGGAAAACATATTGGACCTGATCATCACCAACATGGTGACTCTATGCTTCATACCAGAGGTATACCCCTCACTGGTAAGATCGGACCATAAATTAATCTCACTGGATGTCCACATCCCGACCCCACCCCCAGCCCAGAAAACCACAGTGAAAACTTCTCTAAAGCAAACTTCTCACTCCTCAAAACTGAGGTGGAATCCTTCAAACCCCCCAGGCCAGTGGAAACTATGGTCCAAACTGCAGAATCCTTTATAACAGCATTCTATGGACACCTCCAGGAATGCATGGATCATGCAATCCCAAATCAAACCAAGATCCAATCCCCCAAAGGCAGGTGTCCTGTCTGGTGGACCCCAGCCATAAATAAACTATACAACAGAAGGAGGAAGCTACTACATGACAGAGCAAAATCCCTAAAAGGGAAGGCATCACTGATCAGTATTAGCAAAAAACTACGGTCCCTCATAAAATCATCTAAGGCCAGCTTCGAGAGAAAAATTGCACAGGACTCTAAAGATAATCACAAGGCTTTCTTTAGTTATGTTAGGAACCTGGGTGGTAACTCCCAGGTATGCTCAGAGTTAGTCCAAAATGACAAAAAATACACTGAACCCACAGACATTGCCAACATCCTGGCTGACAGCTTCAGTGCAAACTTCTCCCCCCTCCCCCACAAAAGAGCAAATATCCATCCCAGCTGAGAGCTGCCCCCGACATCTCAGATGCTCAGGTAAGAGCCGCCCTCTCCAAAGCAAAAAACACAGCATCAATGGGACCAGACGGTGTCCCGGGCTGCATCATATATGAACTCCAGGAAGAGCTGAACCCAAACATAAAGCTACTGTTCAATCTCAGCCTTACTACAGGATATGTACCCAAAGAATGGCATACAGCAACAGTGGTCCCTCTCCACAAAGATGGTGCCTCAACTGACCCTGGAAACTACTGCCCCATAAGCCTGACTAGCCTGGTATGCAAAGCTATGGAGAGGATCATCATGGAACTCATAAATAAAGATATTGGGGACCTACAGACACTGGATCCTACCCAATTTGGCTTTGTTAAGGGCAGATCCTGCCTTTTGAACCTGGTTGATTTCTTTGAAACAGTCACCAAGGCCATTGACGAGGGGAAGGTGGTCCACACAGCCTACCTGGACCTCGCAAAAGCTTTCGATACAATACCCCACTCGGGCATCATAGATAAGCTCTCCAGCTTAAATATAAACCCTTATGTAATAAGATGGGTTGTAAACTGGCTCAAGGACAGAACCCACATAGCCAGAATTACTGGAGCCATGTCAGACTCCAAACCAGTTACAAGCGGCATCCCACAAGGCTCAGTCCTGGGACCTCTCTTGTTCGGTATATATTTTTCGGAGATACAGGCCAACACGGGAGGACTATGGCTGACCAAGTTCGCAGATGACTGCAAACTGGGTGCCATAATCGACTCTCCAGCTGACACAAGCATCCTCCAAAAGGGTCTCACTGAGACAGATAACTGGTGCCAGAGCCATGGCCTCAAGCTAAACGCCAAAAAGTGTATAGTCATCCCCTTTGGCAAAAACAAAGTGCCCACAAATTACCACATAGGTGGAAATTCATTAAGTACGGAAGAAGTAATTAGGGACCTGGGGACCCAAGTTGATAGCAATCTCTCCTTTGACAACCACGTGGCCAAAATGGTTAGAAAAACCTTCTATATAGCCCACCTTATCATGAAGGGATTCACATCTAGGTCAAGGGAGGTCATTGTGCCCCTTTACTCATCCCTCATTAGGCCCATAATTGAATACAATGCCCCATTCGGGATGTACCTTACCCGACACCTGCAGCAACTAGAAAGACCCCAAAAGCACCTCACCAAGAGGATCAAGGGGGCTCAAACAGATGCCATATGCTGCTCGGTTAAAGAAACTCCAGCTCTACTCAGTTGCATACCACCTACTTAGAGGCGATCTATGCCTGACATATAAAGCCACGTCCAACCCAGAATTAATGGATATGCTTCACCTCAGAAAATCCAAATCCCTTCGAGCTACGCTCGAGGGACTTGAACCTCAGCACAGAAATAAATAGGACATGCTGAAGGGACAGATTCATAACCCAGAGGCTCCCTTAACTCTGGAATAGAATCCCAGTCCATGTTAGGCAGAGTCCCTCACTGACTCTCTTCAAGAGGAATCTTGACGAGTGGATGGGAGATCGTAGGTTTACCCCAGGGATCACTTCTGTGTCACTGCTAGACAGAGGCACAGTAAACTAATCTTGAAAAAGGGCATAGTAAAACTCATTTAAATTGGGTGGCGAAAGCCAAACACACTCTGGCGAGGCTTATAAATGCCCTAGGGCAGATAGCCTAGTATGAACCTATGAACATGTTTAGCTGCCTGTCAGGTACCAGGATCCATCAAATCAGCAAGCAATCATGTCACTCAATAACAATTATCATTATGACTCTAGCATACTATGTATTGGAGTGAATGCACCTCTTTGGACTGTATGAAGACAGACATGACTGAACTCTCAGGTTGTATGTCTCAGGCAGGTATGTCCATAGCATTAACTAGCATTTTACCTTCCCCCAGGATGATGCCACAATATAGCCAAAAATGATTGACTTTAACAATTGGCTTAGCTGTTGTCAATCCAAGGGGATACACTATATGTTAGCCTCGGAAAACATGATTGACAGACCTCACTGCTTTGCCAGAGATGGTCTTTACCTGTCTCCTCTAGGTTTCAGATACTGGAAAAGGTGCTTGCCTCCCCCATAGTGCCATTTTTAGGCAATGTCAAAACAAAAAAAATTACAGACAAAGAAATCCATTCCAGACAAACACAAGGTTATGCTGCTTAATGCAAGAAGCTTCAAGAGAAATCTACATCCCCTGGAAGCACTCTTTACCTTGGAAGATGCTGACATCTGCACAATCATTGAAACTTAGGTCAAGCCCACAGAGAGCACCCCGGCCATACAAGGCTAAATGCCTTTCACATATTCAGACCCCAAAACGAAAGTGAAAGAACCAAAGGTGGAGGTGCATCCATCTTCATTAAATCCAAATACACCTCAAGACTGGTTAAACAGTATGATTCTCTAGTGCTACTCCAGGTACAATTAACTCCCTCATTCGAATGGAGCTCAGGAAGTTTGCACTGTGACTTGCAATGGGCAGAGACTAAGCCTTTTACAGAAGTAAATTATGTCCTGACATTTCAAACAAATGTTCATATTTCTGGAACCATTGGAGTTATGAAAGAAGTATAAATGACAAACTATTCAGCACAAGCTGTTTTTATACTAGTAGTATTCTTTAGGTTCTAGGTCTTAAACCAAATTTTATAAGTCAAGAAAAGTGAAACAGTAGTTCCACCAAGCACAAATAAATCGAAGCTCCAAAAGTTAAAAAATGCTTTAATAAGCACTATTGAAAACACTCCACAACAAAGATTGGATCTGTATGGTACAAGAAAACACAATAACGTATCCACCAAGACGTTTTCGTCGCCAACTTCATCAGTTATACATCCATTTTTAAAAAATAAATGCTTTTATATGCTGTTTAAATTTCATCACAGATCAATTAACCAATCATTTAAGACCATTTGTTAGAATTAATTATAAAAACTAATTGGTTCATAACACCTTCACAAAAATAAATATGCTTCTCTAAAAACATACATTCACCTTTTATTCCCCATTTATAATGAATTATTTGAAAACTTTTAAAACTTTTTAAAAACCTTTTTGCAAACATCATTTAAAATAATTTAAAATAGTTTCTGCATTAAGCATAAATAAAGCTCATGAATCTGAAATTGCAACATAGCACCATCTTGTGGCCATAGTGTAAATTACAACAAAATAAACAGCCAGGAATTTAAAAGTTCCAAGGAAAAAAAATATTTTTTGTGATTGTATGCAGAAAAACCTAACAATAAGAGTAAAACAAATACAACCCTTTTTGAACTAAAGCTTTGCAGCTCTCATCTTCAAAACCGGAGCCAATGATACCATATCATTGAGCCCAAAATTACGGTTTGCATCTAAGAAAAGTTGCCAGTACAATTCTTTGTATTCAATGAGTGTTTCCCACATTCCACCTCTTGGATTAGTAGGAACCACTTCTAATACAAAGAAAGAGTAACCTGTGGTGTTGCATTTAGTTGAATGCTTACTCAATGCATTTTTCTCATTCATCACCTTAACATCGTATAAATGCTCATATATTCTCTGTCTGAGCTTTCTTTCACTCTTTCCAATGTAGAAAGAGGGGACATTTTTTACAAACAGCTAAATATATAATGCCTTTGGTGTCGCAATTGGCATATGTATTCAAATGCAGGGTCATGTTTCTTGCTTCCAAAAACATTGTTTCCCCACAGTTCAAATGTGTGCAATATTTACATCTCCCACATTTGTATAATCCTTTCTTAGATTTGTTACTATTGTTGCACATGTTGACTTTCGTCCCCCCTTCCAAGTAATTTTTGATGCTTTTCCCTCTACGGTAGACATGGGTTAACTCTTTGTCAAAAATATGTTCAAGGTCTGAAAATTTTGAAAAACTATACCATTCCCTTGAAAATATATTCTTAATAAAGGCTGATTGTTCGTTGAAGGTGGTAATTAACCCTGTCTCTTTTTCGCCAAAGCTGCATGCCTGCCCTTGGTTGTGGGTCAGTTTTTCTTCCTTACCTAAAATAGGTGCAAAAACATCTACTCTTTTTATGTTGACTTCTTCAAGAACTTTGTTGAACATTTCCAAAGGATACCCTCTCTGAATGAAAAGGCCCCTTAAAAAATTAGTTTCATCTAGAAAGACCTTGTTGTCAGAGGTCATTCTGCTGGACCTAACCAATTGCCCTTTCACTACCCCTTTCTTCTGGTGGGGGGGATGGCAACTGGTAAAATGCAAATAAGAGTTAGAGAAGGTTTCTTTCCTAAAAATTCTTGATGTGAATTTCCTTCTTCTTCTCTATATGAACATCTAAATATTTCAGTTCCTGTTCATCAAAGTTACTAGTAAATGTCAAAAAAGTCGAAGTATTATTTACATACATCAAAAGATTGTTGAAATTTTCTTTGCTACCCTTCCAAAAAAAACACAAATCATCTAAAAACCTGGTATAAAGGGAGCATTCATTAAACAAGGGAGATTTAAGGAGAAAATTTTCTTCCCAAAAGGCCATGATGATGTTTGCATAAGCAGGTGCACAGTGTGCACCCATCGCAACGCCCTTTTCTTGTTTGAAGTACTCCCCTTGAAAATAGATGAAATTGTTTTTTAATACTATTTCCATCAATGTCAAAGTATTCATAAAGTCAATATGTGTCAACTTTTTACTTCCTATTAATTTTTCTTCAAACCAAGATAAACCTAAATCATGTGGGATACAACCAAACAGGTCTATAACATCCATGGTTCCAAATGAAGTATTCTCACTGTATAGGGAAGGTTTGATTCTTCTCAACAAGTCCCAGGAGTCCTTTAGAATATTGTCACAACCCTCAAGTACATACTTGATCTTGTGGTCGACAAATTTAGCTAAAGGAGCTGTTATTGATCCCTCTGCTGACACGATTGGTCTGAGGGGGGGGTCGCAGGGATTTTTGTGAACTTTGGGTATTCCAAAGATGCAGGGAATTTTTGGCTTGTCAACAACCAAAAATTTGTAAGTGTTTTGATTTATAGAACCCTGCATTAACATATCATATAGTAGAACCTGAATCTTTCTATACGCTATATTAATTCCATTGATAGACACCCTAGTGTATTTGTCTGAATCATTTAATAAGTCCAACATTTTCCTTCATATTGGATTGTTTCCATAACCACGACCCCTCCCCCCTTATCCGGTTTCATGACTCTAAGGTTGTGATTATCACTGATAGCTCTTAGAGTATTTTTTTCTCCCTGTGTTAAATTAGAGTGAAAGGTTCTTGTTGTCAGGTGAGATCTGATTTCATGTTCCACTTTTAGTTCAAAATTCTTAAGTTAGGGGGTGTGTGGAGGATTGAATGTACTTTTCCGCTTCAGACCTTGTCCGTCGTAGTCAAGAGTTTTATCTTTGAAAAAAAGCTCCAAATTCTTTTTACGGATGAACAACTTGATATCTATCAAAAGTTTAAAAATATCAGTTTTTTGTGTAGGGACAAAGGTGAAGCCTTTCGAAAATAAATCAAACCAACTCTTGTCTATGCTGACACTGGAGTAATTGTATATGCTGAATCCATTAAATGTCCAGGTGTTCAGATTGTTGGTAATACCCCCTTCTAATTCCAACCTTGACGTGTCGTCTGAAAAGGTCTCCCCCCCCTCCCCCTGTAGTTTTTTGACATATTCAGACCCCAAAACGAAAGTGAAAGAACAAAAGTGGAGGTGCATCCATCTTCATTAAATCCAAATACACCTCAAGACTGGTTAAACAGTATGATTCTCTAGTGCTACTCCAGGTACAATTAACTCCCTCATTCGAATGGAGCTCAGGAAGTTTGCACTGTGACTTGCAATGGGCAGAGACTAAGCCTTTTACAGAAGTAAATTATGTCCTGACATTTCAAACAAATGTTCATATTTCTGGAACCATTGGAGTTATGAAAGAAGTATAAATGCAAACTATTCAGCACAAGCTGTTTTTATACTAGTAGTATTCTTTAGGTTCTAGGTCTTAAACCAAATTTTATAAGTCACAGTAAACACAGTTCCCTGGATTTAATAAATTCTATGTAGGAATAGTGTAATTCCTACATGGAGTGTATGGTGGCCGTGTCCGCAGCTCCCCTTCGGCAGCGCATCTTGCATATTAATGAAGGGATGCTACTGAGGGACACCCACGTACACGGTTACTGAATCAATGCTAAGGGGTGCGTTACATAGGTTGCAGATGTGTAACACACACCCCTTGCACAGTGAAAGTGCCATACAGCACTAAAACAAGAAAGAAAATGCCCTTGGATACTTATTTATATATTAATTTAGTTATTTCACACAAGGATGTGTTACAGTGTCTGTAACACACCCCCTGCACTGTCAAAGTGCTGTATGGCACTTAAAGATTAAAGAAAGTGTCCTCAGACACTTATGTTTTCTTCACGTATGTTACACAGGGGATGTGTTAAAGTGTCTGTAACACACCCTCTGTACTGTCACAGTACCGTACAGCAAGGAAATTAAATGTCCTGATGTGATTTACCCTTTTATGCTTATTTGTCTTTTTTTTTTTAATTTAAGCATAGCTGAACATGTTTGCTCAGCATGGCGCGTTGCTCATCAGTGCCTAAACATAACAAAAGGCTATATAGAAATGTATAGCCAAAATTTCTACAGCCAAGTTAGCTGAATGGTTAGAGTCACGGCTTCATGTGCAGTAAGTGCATGGTTTGAATACCAAGACAGGCTGCTCAGCTTTTATATCGGAAAGCATTTCTATTTCTATTTTTTTGATTGCCCTAGTTATTGATATTTGTCAACCAGTTAGTGCAGCTAATCCCAGTGTCAGTGGAGATATGAGGTGAAAAGCTGCAGTTAAACATAAGTGTCCAATACAGTTCAGTCTCACACCAAGGTACTGTAATTAAAGTAAAATACAAACACATAATAATAAAGTATCGATAATGAGTAATTAATGTCACTATATATTTTTGTTAGCATGTAGAACTCTTGTTTGCCCTTAGCTAAATCTCACTAAGCAGTGCTAAGCCAAGCTAAGCAATGCTTAAATAGGACCTGTCTGAGCAATATTTAGCAATGCTTAGCTCCTCTTAGCTGGTTTGAGCATTGCTCAGCAGTCCCATTCTAAGCAGTCCTCAGCTCAGCTGAGTGGATTAGTACACTGGTAAGCGCTGCTAAGCATTTTCCACTTTAAGCACTGGTCAACTCAGCTTAGTGGGTGTGTGCATTGCTTAGCATTTTTAAAAATCATCCAAAGACGGCAAAGGGTGGGAAAATAGCCTTATTTGAACTGCACAGGTGGGAATACAGTCAGAACATGTTTGAGTTTGACCCATGCAGGAACTATGGCAGGAGCTGGAGAGGGAGCATGCTTTGTGGCACATTGCTGGGGCATGTTGGAGGGCAAGGTCATGGCTGGGCTCTTCTTTGAATGCCATGATGACAGACTGCTGCAGGGCCAGTACCAGGGCTCTGAATACAAGTCCAAGGCCTGGGGCCATCTGGCACATGACCTCACCAATGCCACTGGAATCCCCTGCAATAGTTAACAGGTGCATCATCACTATGACAACCTGAAATGGAGGAAGGGGGTGCTCTTGGTCCAGTGGAGACAAGGTGCATGGGACGGGAATGCCCCACCAGTTTGCAATCATCCAAAGCATTTCTTTACCAAATTCTAGCATGAATATGTGATAGACAGGTATACATAATGGTGTGTTTTCCCCCTACAGCTGCAGAGGAGAAGACTTGCAAGTTAGAGGCCTATGCTGGCCATCTGGTAAGGCTGCACCAACAGTGTGGTAAGTACAGCTCTATCCTGCAATATATAGTACAACAAATAAGAAAGAGTACATTGGTTACTGCCATTAGGTATAGTGTGTTCTAAGTGTACTGCAATAAATGTGCTCCTAGACCCACATTGATATAAATTAGTAATGCCAGGTACTCTGCAATATAGATGAAGGCATCAAACAAGCTACTTTTGATGAAAGAAAGCCAATACTGTAGTAATACTGTGTAGGAATGACATAAGTATATACTGCATTAATACTAAGGATCTGGTAATAAAGTACACTGTGATTGAAACTGTGAAGGTAATAAATCACATTCATTCCTCATCTACAGAATATGCAGTACAACTGAATTTAGAATTTTGAATGTAATAAACCACTGTGTCATGTCACCGTCAATGAAGTTATTTACACCAATTGTTGTGTTTATTCTGGTCTGTTGTTGAAGAAATACAATTGTACAGGCATTCTACAGCAAATATGGCTATGACACTATGAATTGAGTTAGGTTTGGCTGATAATGAACTGTTATACTAAAGTGTAGATGTGGATCTGTAAATCAAGATAAAATGCAATTTGATATATGTTCTGCATTAAGATCTGAGCTTTGAATGGTAATGTGCAATGTATTATAGTGTGTTCACTTTAGGATTGTCTTGTGTTAACATTTGCATTTCAGCTATACATAGTCCTGAATGTAGGTATGCTGATGCAGGCAAGTATGAGACTGTAATAGGTGGTGACTGCAAATATACAATGTGCAAATGTTAATGCCTCGGGTATGCAACCGAGCACCTTGATATGGTCTATACAGATTGCTCATATTCACATTCACTAGGCTTAAATGTGTACACCTGCATTCAAAGTATTAATACACAGTTCACTAATTATCTCTATCATGCATGAATCTCATGCATGTATGTTCAACTGTCACTACTTTCTTCTATGAAACTCTACATATATTACAAGGTCAGACTTTGTAAACAAGTGAGTTTTAGGCAGAAATCAGTCAACCAGCCAACAGCAATGGCCCAGTAGCTCAGTGTGATAAGAAATAGGTATGTTGTTCATTTTGCACACACAAACCATGGTTTGAATCCAGGGACTGGTACTAAGATATATTTATAGGTACAGACAAGTAGTCCTGACTATTTGTAGAAACAGTCATTTAGTGTTACCAGATATTTTCTCCACAGGGCTTACAGATAAAGAAATGTTTGCATTAGTTGTATAAAGGGTAAAGTAATAAACTGTGTAGAGATGTACTAGTGTCCAACTCCATGCCTACAAATGACAGCAGGATAGGTATATACACCACGTACTCTTCCCGATACATGCCTCTCAAATGTCACACTGTCACGGCTAGTGATCACTTTTGCCAATACCCTTGGACACAGATATAAATAAAGCTGAAGTATGCTAGTTGCACACTCGTACAACATCAGTGTAGGGTACACCTTGTTAGTCATATATGTAACCCTGACATGTATGAGTCCCCTCTAGTTATGTTCCTCTAGTTCTCACCACTTGGCCCATACCATTCCAGGTCAACAGAATAACAAGTGGGTACGTGTTACAGAAGCTATTGGGCACAGGCAGATGTAAAGTAAGGGCAGACCTGTAGAGTATTGAGCAGTACTGTTGTGAAAAGTATAGCCTATGCAGTTGTTAATGGAATGATTTTCTCTCACCCCACCCTTTATCTGCATCACTAATTATTATTCATATACTACGGGTATGTTGTTCTCAAAACCTAATGTTGGGACTTGTGTTGTATTATTGTTCATATATTTCAATGGTTGCATACTAACATACATTGTTGAAATTCCACTGTTGTTGGACTGTTGCTGTAACTGTTACTGGCATGCTGTTACAATAATGACTGTTATTCCAATTTTGCATGTGTTCCATTTGCTATGCAATTTTTTTCAATATTATTGTTCTGGCTTAATTGGATCACCCATGCATGCTGTTGTAACTAATGTTGAAATGTTTTTTCATGACAACCAATACACTTTGACAAACCTCAACACCATAGCATGTTTAGGTCGGTCATTCCCATCAGATCTGCCTGTCCCAGCACATCTGGAATCCAATCTCAAGCTGCTTCCTCCACTGGTCCAGCACCCCCCTCAGATGGAACCACCTCAGGTCCCCCTGGGCATGGGAGTGAAGGGACCCTGTCAACTGACACCAGTTCTGAGTTATTGTGCGCAGGAACATAGAGCAGGATTTGGATGGCCACCTGCTCCAGATAGAGGGCAGACTGGTGCACCTCAAGAGGTAGGCTGGCCTTGGTGCCCAGCCCCTAGCACAGCCACCTTTAGGGCCATAAAGGGAGAGTGGTGACTGCCCATGCATGGGGACCTTAGTCCTACTGTTCCCATCTGGGGGCACGTGGTCCTCTGATTCCCATCACCCTCCCCATCCAAGGTGTTTACCCCATCATGTGTTAGACATACTGTCCGCTGTCTTGCCTGTCTGCAAATACAACCTCTCCTCCCCAACTTACCTCCCCACACATACCTACAACCCTTCCCCAACATCCCACTCTCACCTTAAAAAAAAGGAGCAACTGTCCTAAAAAAAATGTCGTCCCATACATAGGTCTCCATTTCGCACCCACGTACACTGACATTAATCAATTTCCCCATGAATTAATCAACAAAGGTATGTCACCCACAACTCTCCCTGTGGGGTGTAAGGCTCCAAATTCCAAATTGTCCACATCATGCACAGCTGTTGCTGCACAAGAATTGGAGAGCTATACCTGTCCTGCACATCCCTAGCTGCTTTTCATAATGTTTTTCCCATGCTTGCCCCCATTTTACCACTTTCCTATTACCCCTTTTTTCTTTTCTTTTTTTGGTAATAACACGTGTTTAAGTGAGACTAAGCACCACTTGGCATCATGGCACATCACTCAAACCTGCACAAACCTGCTTTAAACTGCTTAAAATTGCTTTAATCACCCTATCTGATTCAGACAGTGTTCTGTCCAGCAACAAAAGAATTAGCCTTGGCAAGTCTCAAATCCAGGACCCTGCACACTAGAATCAGAGCAGTGCACCACTAGGCCAAACCAGCTCAGGGGAGCTAACAATGCTTTTGTAAATATATCATGCAGTAGTGTTTTTACAAACATATCCTGATTGCCAGTCACACACCACTCCTATATGTAATGGGACAAATCATAGTGTACTTGGCCTAGGGTTACCACCTGTCCCACTTTGCGAGGAACAGTCCCTGCTTGGGCAGTTCTGTCCTGCAAAGAATTCGAAGTAATGGCAAATGTCCTTAGAGTTTAGGACAAACATATTTTTATATTTTATGTAATAGTTGCATAAAACAGTTATTCTGTATGGGAAACACCTAAATGCTATAAGAAACAGAATAAGCAACTAAAATGCTACAAGAATAAGCTTTTATTTAGGCAGAAAACTGAAGTTTTGTCCTTTGTACTGGCTATGGGTATGTTTTGTCCTGCAAAATCTGATGTTTGAACCAAAAATATCCCACTTTGGCCATTTGAAAAGGTGGCAACACTAACTTGGGCCTTTGACACAGACAACAAACCAATACACACACAACTAAATGCTGATGGATGTACAGGAGGCCTACAATATCAGGTAGAGCTGACAACTGCACAGACTGTTGGTGAATGAACACAGTTGTGCCCCCTACTTATGTCAGGGTTGTCATTAAACCTATCCTGTGTGCTAACATACTGGCAGATTGGTGTTATAAACCATGACAGACAGCTCAGTGTCACACGTCATAAAATCTGAACACACGTCCATGCCAGTTATGTGTGACACACTGTATGCATGCACATATGTCTTACAAATACCTGCCATACTATATTATTAGTAATATAGCATATACTACATATTATCAGCATATCATATGATATATTATGTTGTATATCATATATTATTATTATTAATATACAGTATATATTATTAATATATTAGATATCATCTATCTGTTACATTCCTAGCATATGTCACATCTGGACACCCACAGTCCTGGCCCACAGCCCAGTCTGTGGCACAACTACATGCATGTCAGTACAACATAGGTATAACTGAGTCATGCAATGTAAACCAAAACTGGTTGCTCCCACCGCAGTCACTACCACCCAAAGTAGCAGGTTAAAGATCTGCAGGGTGGGACACATGTCACAATTATGAATATGTGTTGTAAATGTCGCCTACCACTCTCTAGATGGCACTATGCTGGAACATATATACCAGAGGCACATGTTTCACCTAGAGTGTTATGGGCACCCTCATCCAGGCCATACTGTGACACAACAGCTGGCACCGCTCACTCACTGACAGTAATAGCTTGCTGTCCCCCTATGTCTTCACATTCCCTAGTCTGACTCCTGGCCAGAATGCAGCAGCTGTGGTCTGCTACACATGCAGCAGTATGTCCAGTTACCTGCTACAGATTTAATATACCTGCCAAACACCTAGAACAAAGCATCCACATGACACCCACACATCAAGGGTTGGGGGGTGCTCATGTGTCACAGTCTCCCCCTACAAACATACACAGCTGATGGAACAGCATCAACTGTAGCAGCATGCACATTCAGATAAAAAGGATGTATGACACTCACATCTGCCTGTCTCCTTACTGACCCTAACACACATTGCTCAACAGTACACTGCTACAGAATCTGAAAGACTGTTAACAATGGCCAGACATAGCATGCAAAACTGTGGACATAACTCATCAATCCAAACAGTGGACAGTATTTCTACCTACCCTCTGTGATGATGTAGCTCCCACACCTCAATAATGTCCTCCTCACAGGCCAGGAAAAGGGGCAAGACCTACATGAAGACCTTAATTATAACACTGTGTTGCCATGCCTTTGGCTAATGGAAAGGCAACCCAGCTGTTCTGGATGCAATTAGCAAGTGGGAGTCACAGATTGGTGCACAGGCCATCACCTGTTCATGAGCATTACCTACAAAAAGCAAGCTGCTGCCTATGGTAAACAAGTCTGTCACTTTATTCATGAAGACAGATTGCAATTCTCCAGGATACTATAACCAGATTTCTTCTCTCAAAGGAGTACAGCACTATACCAGGTATGTCATTGAATGAAGCATTGTAATGGAATGCAGATGGGGGGATGCAGTCATGGAAAATAAGACGTTAAAGAGTAGGTTTCAACAATATTGCCTGGACTGACATGTTGCTGTTAGACTGCTGTCCAGCACCTATGGCCATCCCTTACAGCTCTGTCTGCAGTGACATAGATCACAACTCTGGCCCCTGAATCACCCCAGCAATGGTCAGCTCACATATGACTGCTATTTCTATTGTCTGTTGTACAATACTAACAGTAAGTACTGCTGGATACAGCTGGCATATCACATCATGTACTGTCAGTGAGCCTCTCTCAGTCTGTGACTGTCATACAGGCTTAGTTCAAAGATTGTCCAGGTGTCCCTGACCATTCATGATGTACTATGGCTAGGTCACTGTGTACTCCACACCTGTATCTGATTGCCTGACACCTATGGCTAGCATACCTGGTGACCCCCTGTAGCAGGACAGCAGGTTATAGGTACTAGTAGTGGGGCAATACTGGTTTTGGCTCAGCAGCAGTGCATACATACTGAGCATAAAGTGTAGAATGCATACAGTACCAGACATTCATGTACCATTACTGTGTTTCCAGGGGTCTGCCATGTCATAGACACATTCCCCAGACTCTAGGGACAACCATCACATATTGTCCAACTGGTGTCCAGAAATACACATTTGTCTGGCAGGGAGTTTACATCTATCAGGCACATGTACACATTCCACAAACATCTGGGTACAGCAGATGTCGGACAGCTATAAGGAGGACACACTACATCACATATGCACTGCTCTCATTTATTGAGTAGCACAGATGTTGCTGGAATCCACATCCACTTGTAGTACCACTCACCTATTCTTTGGATGTAGGCTGAATGACATGATACAGTAACGTTGCCCATACGAGACACTCAGCAGTCAATGACAGTGATGGGGTTGGGCATATAAGAACACAGTCTATCACAGCACTCAGGCCATATCTGGTAGTCCTGATACCATATGAGGCTACTAGGTTATGGGCCCATGAGCAGCCATTTGCCTAGGCCAGATGTTAGCCCTTGTGTATGCAAGTCAGCACCTGATGCCCCTGTCCAACAGGGACACAGGTGGTATCCCAAGGGTATATGTGCAGTTAACCATCCAGTTATCCAGGCTACAGCTGCAAAGGTGCAAATAGCTACCCTGCCTAATGTAGACAGGGTGCCCATTCCTCCGCAGGATGATTGTGTGAGACACACATCTAAGCTGCCAACAAGCCTACTTCATGTCACACACCAGTTTGTGTGTGTGTGTGTGTGTGTGTGTGTGTGTGTGTGTGTGTGTGTGTGTGTGTGTGTGTGTGTGTGTGTGTGTGTGTGTGTGTGTGTGTGTGTGTGTGTGTGGGTGTTAACAGAGTGGAGCATGACTTGTACTCATGCAGCAGTCTCAGCAATGTGGTGTCTGTGAGTGCCTTGTATGCCACACTGAGGTCACCCAAGATGATTATGTATGAAACCAGGTAGAGGGTTGGGCTTATAGCCTATCGGTGTGAGGTAGATGTTTGACGCCCTGGTATTCCCTGGTGGGGAACCTCTGTGATGTCCCCAGCTGCTGCATGTGCTGTGAATGATGAACAGGGAATTATACACATTAATGGTCCTCACTGGGGGGAATGTGGGGATGTTTATACCCCATGTCCCGTGATGACATACCCTTATGTATGACATGGGCCATGTAAAAGGTTTATCTTACAATGGAAGCAACATTGTTTTGAAATGTCATGTTGCCAAAGACTTGTGTCCACAGCACCCTCATGACTGATTGCATGCCTAGGATGTTGTTCGTACTCTGATAAAATGTTGAGATGTCACTCTCCCCATAGGGGTTCACACTGCATATCATTCTATGTGGCTTGAGGCCATGTGTCTGACAATGGTCATGTATCTGAGTGAGACCCTCCAAAGCAGATGTCTACATCACTAGGGAATCCAGTGACAGCACACAACATGCAGTCATCTGCAGACAGAGCGTGACATAGGCTAATGGCTTTTACATGCACCTCAGATGTATACATCATGCATAACAGAGGCCCAAACACAGAACAACAGGTTACACAACTACGTATGGGTCAACTGCTTGCAGTTCATTTCCCTGTGTGGAATAGGTGAGTCATGTCAGCACACCACTGTGCTACCCCTATGGGAACATATGGTGTGATGCATACTTGGGAGTGTTATATCCATAATGGCCACATGGGTTATACTGTCACATAGTTTGTCCATGTCAAGGTGGGCATTTTGCACTGTCACCCCCTGTCCACTGCTTTGGTGACTGCGTCATAGACGTCACCTGACTGTAGCAGAAATGAACCCTTCCTTGACAAAGCCTAAGTGTGCGTAATGGAGTGTGGCCAGATCGCACATGTCCTTGTTAATAGACTTCACTTGAAACTGTCCTATGGCCTTGCAGAATAGCCTAGTTAGGCTGCTGGCTCTATGTGACAGAGTGGGGGATGCCCCACCTTAGTGTAAAGGGGTGACAGTGGTCATCTATCAAACGGATGGGACAAAGGTGGTATGCAGTCCTTGTTTCAATATAGTTCCTCATGATGTTGCAGGTTATGCTTGGGGTCAGCTGGATGCATCTTGTGATGTGATAGGCCCCTATGGCAGATGTATACTATGACTATCATATGGCAGGGGTGACCACCTGTTCCCGACATATAGGAGACGGGGGAGGTACTGTGCATATCCTGATATACCAATGTGGAACACAGGGGCTGAAGCCTACAGCAACTATGTCAGGCATCCAGTATGTTATACCAACAGCACTGGTATAGCTGGTGTCCTTGCATGCCACAAGTGAGCAGCCGGTACCTGCGCTGTTGCAGACATATGTGCAATAGGGGAGTTGACTGTCTGTAGTGGATGCAGACAATGTAAAAATTGTGTTTGTTGTGCATGTTTTCAGGACCGATCCCATTCTCATGTATTCACTACAGAGACATTGCTCCAGAATGGGCACATGCCCCTACTTTGTCTTGGACAGTGGTACGTCAACCCTGTTATGGACAGTATGTATTGCACATGTCCACCAGACAGGTGTACATATCCTAGTAGAGAATGATGTAGGCCTGTTGGGTATACCTGACTACATGCATCTATGCAAATGCACATATAGCACTTGTGTGTATGTGTGGATATTGGTGCCAGTCCTTCTTGAGGGGTTGGGGACTGTGAGGCTGTGTAAACCCCCCAAGGAGGATGTATCCCATGTAGGAGGTGTATGTATGGCTGAGCCTAGCTAGTTGAGTATTGTGGGAGATGGTGACTGCAAACATGACTGCATGATGGTTGCTTTGCCACTGAGGATGTCACGTAGGGATGCTGAAGTGGTAACCCATGTTGTGTGTTATCAACTGCAATATCCCTTCACCTCATGTGGGTGTAGCCCCTGGCCACACCAAGGTGTTTGTACATCCACTGTTGATGGCTTCCTGGCCATTTGTGTGCTGCCATGGGTACGTCTTAAAATGTATGTTAGGGTCATTCAGCTGACGCAGGATCAGGGTACACACCAAACTCCTCATACAGTTGATGAGGTCCATATAGGCAAAATGGGCTTCCTGGTCACATGTGGTGGCTGGTACCTAGCTGTGATTTGCATAGGTTTGTGTGGGCAATGGTGAACTGCCCCTGCAGTGTCCCCTATGCATCTTACTGCATGTACAGCGTGGATGTGTGTATGTGTATCATACATACAGAAGTCCCATGTCCCATGGCATTACTGGCTACACTTTGCCTTCTGCATGTATGATAGGATGGTTGACCATGTACGGCTGGGGTGCTCTCTGCAGCTTTGAGCCATGATTTGTGTGAGTGCACAGATGACTGCTGTTCTCAGGGTAGGACTGCTTGCGATGAGGGCAAAGTCATATGTACACTTCTAGTATTTAGCAGCATGGCCTTCAATGTGTGCTGTACTGACACTTGTATGTTGATAGTGAGAACTTTACCAGTGTTATTAATGGAGTCACTATTGGGCTGGCGGGAACCACTGCAGATGCATGAAGACCAGTGAAGACAGATGAAGGCCATCTCTTAGAGAGCACCATGGTCTGTGTACCATATCAGCCCAGACTCACAGGTACTTCAACCCCTGGAATATTACAGGATAAATGTGCACATGTTAAGGGCAATTATTCACGGATTGTATTGCAGCATCCATCTGGGTGACGGCATAATGCTGCACATGGGTTATGTATCCCAGGCAGGTATGTCCCTAGCCTTATGTAGCATTATGCAGCCTTATGCAGCATAATGCTGCATGAGGATAGGGACATACCTTACTGGGATACATAACCAGTGTGCTCAGTCATGTCTCACTGCATATAGTCCAGGGACATACATGTCAGGTCAAGTCAGGCACACCAACATGTACAGTGACAAACCCATAACAGTACCTGTTGGTGACAGACAGCAGTGTGTATGCAATATGGCCAAGTCTGTCAACTGAAACAAAGCTAACTGTGACCATCCACATACCCAGCCAGGTCAGAGGCACACCAGTGTGTCTCCACCAGAGTCCCCTATGTGTAACATGTTTGACATGGGCTCATGCCTGCGTGGATGTGAGACACAGGTGGTGTGTGTCCATGTGAGGTATGTGCTGTGTAGAGCTGTTGCATTCATGTGTGGCTTTGCCTCACAGATACCCTTTGGTTGTGTATGTGTATGTTGAGGACCATTGCAGATGTTTGTGTGTGTTTTGTGTAGGAGCTGTTGGACATGTACTGATTGTGTTGACAACCTGTTTGGAAACAGATATGCAGCCTTGACAGGCAGAAAGCATGGACTGCAGGTTCTTACAGTCATTGCATGTCTCACACAGTGTGCTTGTTGGTGGTGTCTGTAGATGGCTGTCCATCCATGTACATGAGACAGGTGGTACACTGTGTCAGGCCACCAATATCAACCACACTGGCTTGGGAAACTGTAGGACATTGTTCAGTCATATAGTCCAGATTCTGAGGGAGGAATGTAGGGGAGACCTGCAGGGTGGGCTTACAGCCCAGGTGATTACTACTACAGTAGGAGGCTGGCACCACAGCAGTCCATGTAGACAGCCTATGAACAAGCAGTAATAGGTGCAACAACTACATGCAGTGCAACACCTCATTGCACATGCAGCAAGTAGCATGCAACATCAGGATCAGGTGGGCAATGCTTGCTTTATTGCCAGTATGTTGCTGATACCCACAGACATAATGTGCTGATAGATGGCAGGGGTATGATGTTGGAGTTAGCAGTGGATAGTGCTGGAAAAAGTGGATGTGCAGGGTGTGTACATAATGGTGAGCAATATATGCAGTCCTGTGATGTGCTCCCCTGTTCATGACTTTTTCCAGCACTATCCACTGCTAACTCCCACATCATACCCCTGCCATCTATCAGCACATTATGTCTGTGGGTATGTGCTGATAGAGGGCAGGGGTATGATGTGGGAGTTAGCAGTGGATAGTGCTGGAAAAAGTGGATGTGCAGGGTGTGTACATAATGGTGAGCAATATATGCAGTCCTGTGATGTGCTCCTCTGTTCATGTCTTTCAGGTGGGATATACAGACGATGCAACCAAGCCTTCTCTGAAGTTGAGACCGCTGGAATTATCAATGCCCTGAGACTCCATCACCAGGTGCTGTTGTGAAAGAGCCACCATAACCAGCAACAACTTGCTGCCCTGTGGGCAGACCTGGTAGGAACAGTGAATAATGTGGGCCACTGGGACAGGAGCTACAAACAGTTACAACACCATGCTACTGACCTCATGCACCATGCATGGCAAAGGGCTGCAGCTGTGGCCAGGGACCATGCACAGGGGAAGGGCCTGCTTCACAACCACCACTCTCAGCCACAGAGTAGTTCCTGGTAAACCTGGTGTCAGCCACCAGCTCACAGGAAACCATCCGTACATATGTTGTGGAGGTGAGTGGCACATAGTCCACATCTGAGGAGCATCCAGGTAAGCCTCCAGTGGTCATCACGTTAATACTATAGCCTTCATACTGGCAGCCTCTGCATACCTGTGAACATATGTCAGGTCAATCTGCATTTGTGGTTGGGGTTTTGTAATGCACACGTGCTTACATATTGTGAATGTCAGCAATTTGGGTAGTATCGCAGCTTGTACTGTACATGTTGATACATGCACATATTATCCTGTACCATTGCCAAATGTGTGTGTGCTGACAATACCCCCCTCCCAACTCCATAGGTACCTCTGGTGTGGCTGGGGAACATCAGCCTGTATCTAGTGAGTGTGGAACTGTCATGTTATGGCTCACTTATACCCCAGGCATGTTAAGGGCTGCCATTTTGCCATGTACACAACTGTTAAGTATAGCCATATTGCAATATGTGCATGTTAAGTTGTGGTGGAGTTCACAGCAGTGCATCACACTGGTAATCACAGTTGCATATTTGCAGGAGCTGTAACATATTAGCATGTAGTTTTGTATAGGTGTAGCCACTGTGCTATACAGGGGTGCATTACTATTGTGTACACTGGTGCACAGTGTTCATAGGTTTATAGGTTGGTACTAGGCTATCAGCCCTAGGGCCTATACAAGCTTAGCCATAACAATTACCTGGTTATTTCTTCCCACAACATTTACTTCACTGGACTCCTGTCTAGCAGGGCAACTGACGTGATCCCTGGGATAAATTTCTATCTCCCATCCAGTCGTCAAGGTTCCATTTGAAGAGGGCCAAGGAGGTGGTCTGCTTGACATGTATGAGCAGTCTATTCCAGAGTATGGGGAGTCTCTGGGTCAGAAACCTATCCCTCCAGTATGTTTTGTTCATTGTGATGACAAGGTTTAGGTCCCTGGAGTGTGTGGCTCTGATGGATTGGGATTTCTTTAAGTATAGCATGTCCAACAGCTTTGGGTTTGACATGGCCTTGTATGTTAAGCAGAGATTGCCTCTGAGTAGATGATATGCGACAGAGTATAGCTGGAGTTTTTTTAGTTGGTCAGCATAGGGTATCTGCTTTAGGCCTGTGATTCTTTTAGTGAGGTGTTTCTGCGGCCTTTCCAGTTGTTGCAGATGTCTTGTGAGGTACATACCAAATGGGGCATTGTACTCTATGAGGGGTCTAATGAGGGATGAGTACAGTGGGGCAATGATCTCCTTTTTTTCTGGATGAAAAGCCCTTAGTGATGAGGTGTGCCACATAGAAGGATTTCCTGACTGTTGTGGTGATATGATTATTGAAGGTGAGACCATTGTCCATCTGTGTTCCTAAGTGTTAGGTGAAGTTCCATCATATCCTCAGACTTGTCACTTATCTCACAGGTGTATAGTACTAGGAACATTAACTGGCTGTAGCTGCACTGCATGTTGTTGAGGGCCTGCCCAGAATGTGTCTGCAGTGGTCTGATTGTGTGCTGTGCATGGCATCAATCAGAAAGTGTCCTCCGTATAACACCTTTGTTGCACCTCACCTGTGTGTGTGTGTGTGTGTGTGTGTGTGTGTGTGTGTGTGTGTGTGTGTGTGTGTGTGTGTGTCAGTAAACATTATAGTGCAGGAATTAATGTAGTCATGTTGTCTTTCCCTCACAGGTGACCATGGGTGTTGGAGTGTGCCCTACTCACAGCCTGATGTCAGTGTCTCATCAGACTCTGATGTTGATGGTGGCCATTGTGAGGCATGGGTGGGGTTGTTGGGGGCTGAATCTGTCCCATTGGTTGACATCACACTTCCACCCCAATGTCAACCACACACGGTCAGTATGCCCACACATACCCAGTCACCAGCAGCCACAGATATTGGGCACTTGGAGGGTGGTGACATTGATCAGGGTAGTGTGGTGACTATGATATCAGTGACTGTAGACACTAGCCATACCCAGAGTGCTGCGAGGTCCCACACAGGCAGATTGACAGATGTGCTCAAAGGAGGACTGCTGGCCATCCAGCCCCTGTCAGAGGTGTCACAGCATGTGTCAACCAGTGCATGTGTTGGTCCATCCTGGAGGTACAGGCATGTTATGAATGGTATACCAGATGGATGCTCAGGTTCATGGATGCAACACTGCTCGGCTTGTATGACACCCTCCATGTGATTGGTGATGCCTTACACCATTTTTCTGATGTAGTGGATAGACGGTGGGGTGAGACATTGTCAGTCCTTAACCTGTTGCCCCTGCCATTGCTTGACACACTTTGTATCCCTGGGACAGATGTTGTTTCTGACATCCACTCAACCTTGATGCAGTTGATGAGGGTCTGCATGGTACTCTGTTTGACATTTTTGGGGAGTGCATTCCTGACACAGGGCAGCCCCTGGGAGACAGACCTGACTCTCCAGCAGCTGTTTTTTTTTTTGCTGTCATATGGAATTCAAGCTTGTTGTACCGGTAATGTGCACACAGTTATACTGACATATATGGGGCAGGTGTTGAAGGGCTGAGCACAACACTGCCATCTAGGCATGCCACAGCCCACCTGTGGACAACCTGTCCAATACCGAGCAGGGCAGTACTGATTCAACGCTGTCTGCATGGCACAGGTGTTGAAGCCCATGGATACCCTTTGTGGGTGTTAAAATAGCCTTACCATTTAGTGCAGATGTCTGCATAGATACATACCAGACCAGCCATGCTGTTAATGTCTTGTTGTTCTGACTGAGGACTATACAGAAGTAATATCCACCTTTTGCCTGGATGCAGTCTCTTTAACTATGTGGTGAACCACATACAAGCCTTTTCTGACCACTGCCACTACTTCATGTGTGACTGCAGCACTGTTATCAACCTCAGTAGCCAGGTCTGTCAATGCAGTTTGTGCATTTATGGGGTCGTCATTGATGTGTGAAATAGTGGGTCCATGTCCTCACCATATGGTACAATGGTACTGTTGTCTGCATTCAGCTGGGGGCCAGAACCTGGCCACCATTCCATACCTGTTGTATGACCCCCATTGCAGTGTGTTGACATCAGTCTGTGGGTCAATAACAGACAGTACACTACTTGCAGTTGCCACAGCTTTAGGTGGTACCTACATATGTGGGAGGGGCAGTTTGCATTCATGCCTTCATACATGTGGGTCATTGTGGGTGGAAGCTACTCACAGGACATACACATGTCTACATATTACACACACATAGGCATCACTGGGCAGGGTTGCCACCTTATCAAATGTGGAATGTGGGACACATCTTGTAGTACTTGATAAGACATACCATAACCCATGGCACATGCACCAGGCAGGACTTCCCTTTGTTTGCCAATATGAATGCTTCTTTGTGTCACATCACCATAGTTTATACTATTTCTCTTACCAGTAAGGTGCTTCTGATGTAAAGTAACTGCCTTATGCAAATAGTAGACAACCTTATAAGATGTTTGTTGTCCTAAACTCTAAAGACCTCTGAATTGCTTGTGTCATTTTCACAGGTCACACCTGGCTACACATGGATTGCAACCTGCAGGGTGGGACAGGTAGTGGCCATAACCCCCACATCTACAGATGTCTTCAGAATGTCATGCTGTTTGCCACATATTTCTATTCTGTTTGGGATAACATTGTGGTTTCCTTGCAAAGTTGTGTGAAGTCATTAAACACTGATGTTACACAATACTGACAAATATTTGCCTGTCAGACTTCATACCCTTCAGAAAATGCATGTAAATGCACACACTGTTATGCTATTTCCTGTGTATGTTTGTCAGGGCAATATTGAAAGATTGAACCTAATATGTGGTCTTTGTCCCACTTTTCTGTATGGCTTTCTCCAGATGTCTTTCTGTAAAGGGTCAAGAAGTATGTTTGTGCCCCTAATACCGGCACCCTGTTGCAAGGGGATATACATGTGTACACACACACACACACACACACACACACACACACACACACACACACACACACACACACACACACACACAATCATGAACCACCCTTGTGGATAGTAGATCCCCTACCTGGCTAATTTGACATAAGATAGCGCAATCTAAATAGCACATGAACCACAGAGGCTATACAGTTTTGCAGTGTCTGCCACTAATATTTTGGAGTTAACAGGGTGGCAACGGGCAAACAAAATGGTATAGACATTGCACAGACATACAGGCATGACAGAGTGTGAAACAGTGCATCTCAGGTTGATGACATCAACAGACCCTGTCAATTAATGCAATGGGGGTGTCAGGAAGGTGAAACAGTCCTCAAAATGGTATAACCAACCCACGCACAAGCACAGAGGATAGGTATACACAGACAGACACTCACAGTCACCAGTACTGAGATTACAGCACCTACCTACCGAGTTGTATGTAGTATAGTGCTATGCCCTTAATGCATATGCCATGGAGCTGATATGCATGAGGCATACCTCTCATCCTGTTAGAACAATACATGTGGACAAAGCCTTCAATAATGGGGTGATACAGGCCCAAAGATAGGGACAGGTTTTACACACTGCTCTTATAAACATAGATAAGTGATAGAGGGACCGGTTTAGTATTACCATTACTTTTGTGAAGGGTATGAACTCTGACACTCAGATGTCTGCCATTATTGTCTGACTTCAGGTCTTAATGCTATGCCAATGATTAGCCAGGAAACCCTATGTTTATGACACACAGACTAAATATATGAGCCACTGATTTTGACATTCTGCAAAACTGTATACACGTGAGGGGTATGGCCTGCAGAGTGTGAAACAGTGCATCTAAGGTTGATGACATCAACAGACCCTGTCAATTAATACAATGGGGGTGTCAGGAAGGTGAAACAAGCCTCAAAATGGTATAACCAACCCACACACAAGCACAGAGGATATACTTCACACACACCATTAGCAGGCTTGAGATTAGAACCCCTACATATCTAGTTCTTTTGTGCTACATATGTATCACATGCACCATGGAGGTTATATGCCAGCAAAGTGTCCAATGCTGTCCATAAGATGGATAATATCATCAGGCCCTGTAAAGTAGGGGAATGGGTGGAACACCTCAAAATGGTCTAACCTATAAACACACACAGTTGTCAGTGCAGAGATTAGAACTCCTATCTCTCTACTTGCATGTACTATAGTGCTACATACTTACAACATGCACCACAGAGTTTATATGGCTGAGGAGTGTCCAACAGTGCTTCTAAGGTGAATTACATCAGCAGGCCTTGTAACATAGGCCACTGGGGGTTCCTGGGTGGAACAGGGCTCAAAATGGTTTAACATGTAAACACACACACAGTTGCCAGTGCTGAGATCTGAACTCCTACTTACATGTACTGCAGTGCTACATACTTATTGCATGCACCACAGAACTTACAGAGCTGAGGAGTATCTAACAATGCTTCTAAGATTAATTACATCAGCAGGCCTTGTAAAGTAGGGCACTGGGGATTTACTGGGTGGAACAGGACTCAAAATGGTTTACCCAACAAACACACACACACACTCACACAGTTGTCAGTGCTGAGATTTGAACGTCTACCCATCTAGCTGCATGTACTATAGTACTTTGCACTTATCGCATGCACCATGCAAATAACATGACTGAAGAGTGTCCAGCATTGCTTCTAAGGTGGATGACAAGTACAGGCCTGGTACAGAAGTGCAATGGTGTGTTAACAGGGTAGAACAGGCCTTATAATGTATTGTCATTGCACGCACATAGGCAGCAAATACAGACAGCCACAAGGGCATATCTATAAACACACACACACACACACACACACACACACACACACACACACACACACACACACACACACACATACACACATACAAACACACAAGGCAGGTGATGTGAGATTACAACATCTACCTCACTACTGTTACACAATGGAGTTCACATTTGTACTTGTATCTGCCACTGGTTACAATTGGTGTGCAAATGGCTGCAGCAGTACTTCACCATATGCCTTTCAGAGTGTCACTCTCTCTTTCCCTCTTTTCCTCTCTCTCTCTCTGTCTCCCTCTCTCTGTCTCTGTGTGTGTCTCTCTCTCCCTCTTTGTCTGCCTGTCTATAATTGTTATATTTGTACATGTTACCTATATATGCATGTATATCACACTCATCAGATGCAGCTATATCTTATATGTACCAGATAGATGAGAGTGATCCTGTCTGATGGGGATGGTGAGAGAAAGTTAAGGTGTACATAGGTGTGTGCATGCAAAGGCATATATGGACAACACAGCTCAATAGTCAGATGTGGTTTAGACATGGGCTGTAATTCTCTAGGTGTAGGATCATGCCCGGTATGACCTTCAGTAGTAACAGTGGGACTCCAGTCCACAGCTACCTGTAGTCTGGTCCAGGATTTGTGTGCTACAGCCTATTGGCTGAGGAACCTGTGTAAACAGTCCAGCAGTTCAGTGATATACTGGCTGAGGGATCTCCTGGATGTGTGCTATCCTTATTAACTGAGTCATATCCTGGGGTTGGTACAGAGTGCATTGGACTGAGCAGAGTTTTCCATAATATGTGTGGTATATTCTATATAGCACTGTGATTTCCTGGCATGTCAGTGGCAGATCAGTATAGACTAATGTGAGGGAGCACTGACAAGACATTTGTTTACTGACTCCATGTACTGCAGGGAACTATGTTACAGCTGAAATTGTTCTGCTGTGCACATTCTATGTTTGTCTGGCCAATGGTTCCACTTATATGTATCTCTTTGTCCTTCTGTAGTCCGGTCACAGCCTTTGTCCACAGTTGCTGCTGTTTATGTATTTGTAGTTATGGTGTGAGTGGGGTAGAAGTCATAAAATCACACACAAGGTTACAGACTTCACACCTCTGACTGTACCTGTGTAGCAGGTTGTCCATAACTGTGCCCCATACATCTGCCGTGGTCCTCAGACAGTTTGTGTTGGACTGTTATTATAAGGCTACATGTTGGCCATAGCTCTCAAACTCTTATAGATAGACATCTGGACAGACCCATATATAACAGCCAGACACAGACCAAGACATGGGGGCAGGCTCTTAATATTTCTCTTCCAAACATAGACATTTGGTAGAACAGTCTTGTACTAGCTTGCTTTTACATATTGGTATGACATCTGCATCTCATCTGTCTGTCATTGATGTTTTCACATCAACCTTTACTGGATTTCAAATAGTTTGGCAGGCAAATGTAATGTTATGACAAGCAGAATAGATATACGAGGCATACGTGTGGACATTCTGTGACATTCTGTTATTCCACGGGTATGGGTGGTACCCACTGACTTGTCAGTACTGACACTGTAACATGGCAGCCTTTATATCCTGACACTAGACTGACTTGTCATAACCTGATGTTCCACTAGGCACTGTGTAGCTTACTCAGAGCTGTGTGCTGTCTGTATGTGTGACCCCCTGTTCCTCCATTGTCCAGCTTTCCTGCAGTTACAAATATTGACTTCTGGACAGTGTGTACAACTCCTACCATTGGTGTAGCTGACATGCAAACTAACTGGCATGGCCAGTCTTGAACCATGGACCCTGATAACCACAGCAATGTGCTTTGACCACTATGCCACAACAGCCACCAGTAAGTGCTATCTATTTCCTGACATTATTTACCACAAACATGCATAGCACATTGACCCCTGTATATTGTAGAATTGTAACAAGTTATCAAGTTGATTGCGACAGCCCTGGGAATGATTGGGCTGCTGCTTTTACCTTACAAACATAACTGTTACTGCAGTTCTATGTGAACACAGGTGTGTTGGGGGGAGGGGGTATATCTTTCAACTGTACACATCTTCACAGACTGCTCAGATATTTGGCTCATATTTTGGATACATTTTTCATAAAATTGCGGTTGTGTGGCAAATAATAGTGAAATCATTTAAGACTAAAGTTAGAAAGTAATGACAGACAGTTGAGTTTCAGACTTCTTGCTCTTCAGAGTATTCATGCGACTGTGACACCTGTTATTCCATCAACTTTCTATGTTTGCATGAGCAATATTTAAGGTTTTTACCTCTTTTGGGGCCTTTGCCCCACATTTCTTTATGGCTTTGTACAGATTTCTTGCTCTAAGATGTTGAGAGCTATGTATGTGACTCCAATATTGAGATACATGCATTTGTGCTATGACCCCCTGTTTGTAAGTCCCTCACATAGTGCAGTCGATTTTGATGGTGTAGAGCCGACTGCATATCATGGGGCATCCAGTATTTAGGAGAGAGTTCCTGTTGTCCCACATAGCTGTCCACTGTCTGCTGCAATCCCAGTAATCCACTCCATTCCCATGCATACATGCAGCAAAAGCATACATATGCTACCACAGTGCACTACCCCATTCATTTATTGTTAAGAAGAGTGACGTGACTTACCTTGTGCCAGCAACAGTTGAGAGGATCGTGCTTCAGGGCTGACTCTGTCAGATGCACACAGTACAAGGATTATACATGGTAAGGTATAGGTAGCGTGATGTGGCTGGCATTAATTTTACTGTGTGTATGTGAGTTGGAGTGAGGTGTCAGTGCCTGGGCCACTAAGTTGTCAGTGTATGTGCTATGCATTGCCTCTTTGCCAAGGCCAGGGTGTACTGGGCATGCCTACATCTGCCTACAGGGACAGGTTCAGGGGGTTCCTCCACCTAGTCCCCCTGTGTCTGTGGGGACATTGGCAATGGTGGTGGGCTGTGTGTCCCTTCCCTGTGATGTTCCTGCTGCAGTTCTTTCCACAGGATCATATTGTGCAGCATGGCAGATACTATGAACATGTGCGCACATGTGGCTGGAGAGTACTGCGGGGGGGGTCACCCAGATATGTCAAGGCAGCAGAGCTGTGACTTGAGCAGCCCAAACACATGCCCTGCAATGTTCCTAGTTTGTGTGTGTGGCTCGTTATGGCATTCTTCAGTTGGTGTGTGTGCATTTCTGATAGGTGTCATCATTCATGTTTCCAGTGCATAACCAGCATCCCTCACTAGATGGCCATATGGGATGTCCCCCTGGCAAATGCCTGGTACAGCTGTGATGCATGCCAGATGTTGGAGTCATGATAACTGCCAGGGCTGCCAGCACACACATAGATGATAATGCCCTGGGCGTTGCACATGACATAGAAGTTGATGGAGTGATACCCTTTGCGGTTGATGTAGACTCTACCCTCCTCACCGGGTGGTGCTTTGATGTGCACATGAGTGCAGTCTATGACACCCAGTACCTCTGGGTAGTGTGCTTCACAGTGGAATACATGCATATTGCTGGTCCTCTCCTCAGGGGTGTTGGGGAAATAAATGTGTTCACTGGCATGTGTTAACATTACATCCAGGAAATGGTGAAGTACTCTGGATGCAGATGCCTGTGAAATCCCCATGATGTCCCCAGTAGGTCTTTGGAAAGTACCTGTAGCTAGTATTCTTAAGGCTACACATACTTTGTTTCCACTGGGATGGGTTCCCCTCTGTTGGTGCTGGGTCAGAGGTGAGGCTGGCAGAGCTCAGTGAGTTGCTATAGTATGTCTACTATCTCCAGCTCATGTAGCCCCTGAAAGGTTACCCTGGATCTGAACACTCTTCTCCACTTCAGTCTGGGCCTATTGTCAGCATCATCATCATCACTGACCTCAGCCTGTAGTGTATACAGATGTAGCAGAGCAGCAGCAGCCCCTATCATTTTGTCAGTTAAAATTCCCAAGTGTGTATTCCAATGGTGTAGAGTATGTGGGAAAAATCAGATTGAAGGGTGTATGCATGCTTTATACTGGTATGCTGCAGATGCAGTCTGTGTGATTGGCTGACTATGATACATTCCACTTACCTGCTGTATTATTAAGGGTTTTGAATGGGCCAGTATCAGTGGAACAGGGCTTATCAGTCATTTATGCTTGATTGGCTTTCTCAGGGTATTTCCCCTATTTTTTTTAAATTGCTTCCACAGCTCAGCCCTGCTGCATGCTGCTCAAACCCACAGAGCTAGTGTAAACATTGCTAAGCAGAAAGGGACCTTCACTGTACACAGTCATGCTGAGATTTTCTTTAACCAGCTAAGCACAGCTTAGCAGCCTCAGACAGACACCCCCCTGCCTAAGTGTGCTTAGCTGAGCGTAAACAGGAGCCATTGAGCTCCAATCTGCTAACACAAAGCATGACACATCCCCTTTTCATGTCAGCTGTCTCTTCTGCCTACACTACCATGGTTTTAGCCCTTGCACAGTTAGTACCTGCAGACACAGTGGCCCATTTTGCTATTCAATAAACTTACCTCATTTACATACACCTAATTGCATATACCCTGGATACTGCACTACACCAGAGCCTTTGTCCTTAGCAACCTCTATAACCTGCCATTGTATGAGTCTGCATGCTGGCCCCTATAATGAAAAAAATCAAAATAGCTTTAAATGTCATATTTTCAAGTTTTATTTTTATTTTTGCAAAATAGCATGTTTGCAAGTAGCTGCTCACAGCTTAAGCTTGGTATATGTCTTAAAAATAAGTTTAATTTTTAATATATTGCATTACTTTTTTACATAACTGGCCATAGTTTTGGCCATTTGCATGCCTACTTAACATTGTACAACTTTTTATTTGGGCTGTTACAGCCCCTGTTTAATTTTTATCCTTCGGTACACGGTTTGTAATCACATACATTTTTCAGCCCTACACTGCACCTACACAGGTGCCTTTATGCTTTCTGGATTGCAAAATCATCTGATTTGCATGTTTTTTACTAGCAGATGAGGTTATTTGCATTCTGTTGACACATCCGTGTCTGCACAGTGTCAGGATGCTCATGCATGCCCAGAGGCTTGTTTACTGGATCGCTCGGTGGCCATGTTCTGTGTTTGAGCCTTACCACTATTCTTACACGGAAATTTGCTCAGTGTAAGGTTTATTGAATTACCCTGAGTAACTATTACATTTGTAATGTTTTGTAAGCAACTTACAATATCTCAGCAACTACTCACGGTACACACATACTTTTAGCAGTATTTTATTCATTTAGCTGAGAGCTTTCATATGAGGCTACAGAGTTCTGTCTATGTTGTTTAGTTGTTGAGATATTTAGACAAATGTGAAAATTTTATCCATATAAATTAATATCATAAAACCAACAGTTAATATTTATTTACCTGTACTAGACAGAGGTCAAATATTAATGCAGTTGAGTTTACCATTGCATAAACTTTAAGATGATATATTTTAAGACGTAAATAGCATGGTTTTGGAATTATTGATGCAAATATGAACAAGCAATATTTGGCACCTAGAGTTGTCAGTAAGAGTTAACTGCAGATGCACCTGGAGGTGTCACTCAGACATAATGAGTTAAATATAGGTAAAACACCCTACCACATCATCACTAGCTACAGGTTCCCCACCATGAACCAAGAGAAAAACAACTACCTGGACTTGCTAGAATCACTCCCTATACAGCCAAACACTTTGGTCATGGGAGATTTCAACTATCCTTCCATAGATTGGACAACATACACAAGCAGAAATGTGATCATCCTGATATTCCTGGACTTTGTTAATTAAAATGCTCTGGAACAGCTAGTCTGCACTGCTACAAGGATCCTGAATGTCCTGGACCTGGTCCTCACCAACATAGGAGGTCACAGTACTTCTTGTGTGTTGCCCTCCCTTATGAGGTCAGACCATAAATCTGTCTTATTTGAAGTAAAAATCAGACTAGACAACCCCACAGGAGCAAACTAGCTGGAAAATTTCTCCAAAGCAAACTTTAATCTATTAAGCGAGGGTATAACAAGTTTCAAATTCCCTGCTAACACAGCCAACAATGACTGCTATGCAGAGGAGTATGAAAATGCCCTTTATAAACAATTAAACAACTGTATAGACTTGGCTGTACCTGTCAAGATCAAAACCAGGGCCTCCCAAAGAAACAAGCCATCCTGGTGGACCACAAGTATAAATAGGTTATATACCAAAGGAAGAAACTGTTATCTAAGAAAAGGAGGGAACTTACTCACCGGAGGAAGAATACCCTACACAGCTTTAACAAGCACATCAGATATCTTGTAAAGTTCTTTAAAACCAGTTATGAGGTTAAATTACCATCTCTATCTAAAGACAATTATATTTCTTTAACTATGTCTAAAATCTTAAAGGGAATGCCCAGCTATGTGCCTAACTGACTGTGGATGATACTACTCATACTGAACCCAACAAAATTGCCAACCTGCTGGCAGACAGATTTGGTGCAAATTTCACCCCCCACCCCGTCTCCACCAGACAGACTCTAAAGCATGTCTGTCACCAGTCCACTACCTAGCATTTCCAAAGAGCAAGTACTATCCACCCTCTCCAAGGCCAAAACACAGCCTCCATGAAACCAGATAACATCTCAGGCTGCTTACTAGACAATCTAAAACAAGACTTAGCAGAAACTCTTGGCACACTTTTCAACCATAGCACGAGCACTGGCTTTGTTCCAATAGACTGGAGAACAGCAACAGTAATCCCCTTACACAAAGGGGGTTCCACCAACGGACCCTGGGTATTATAGACCGATAAGCCTAACCACCCTTATCTGAAAGGCTATGGAAAGAATCCTCATGGACCTTATCAACAAGGACATAAGTGATATCCAAACTCTTGACCTGACCCAGTTTGGCTTTGTTAAGGACAGGTCTTGCTTATTAAACCCGGTGGACTTCTTTGAGAATGTCACCAAAGTCCTGGATGAGGGCAAAACAGTGCATACCACCTATCTTGACTTAGCCAAGACCGTTGACACAATCCTTCACTCAGGTATCCTTGAGAAACTCTCCCAGCTGGGGATTAACCATACATCACTAGATGGGTAGCAAACGTGCTCACCAATAGAATGCATACTGTCACCAGTTGACCAGTTACCAGTGGTGTACCACAAGGATCTGAGCTGGGCCCTCTACTATTTGGAATCTAATAATCCAACATCTTGGAAAATGTAGATGGCCTGTGGCTTACCAAGTTCGCAGATGACTGCAAACTAGGTGCAATCATTGAATCCCCCATCTATGGTAACATATTACAAAAGGGATTAATGCAGACTAATGACTGGTGCCAGAGTCAAGGTCTAAAACTAAAAGGAAAAAAGGGCTTCATTATCCCCTTGGCAAAGAAGTGTCCCCTGCTAATTACATTATAGATAGCAGCCCCATAAGCTCAAACACAGTGATGAGAGAATTGGGAACACAAGTTGACAGGAATTTAAATTTTAATCACCATGTCTCCACAGTGCTAAGGAAAGCCTTTTATATTGCACATATCATAAATAAAAGCATTGCATCAAAGACTAAGGATGTTATAACTCCTCTATACTCAACCTTCATTAGGCCACTAATTGAGTAATGCCAACTTTGCATGCACCTCACAAGACACCTGCAACAACTGGAGAGACCACAGAGGTTTCTAACCAAGAAAATTGAGTACCTCCCAAACATGACTTACACATAAAGACTGAAGGCCCTATCTCTGTACTTTGTGTCCTGCAGGCTGCTGAGAGGTGACTTGTGCCTGGCCTATAGAGTGATCTCTGACCCTGCCCTAATGGAAATGCTGCATGTCCACAAATCAAATGGGATAAGAGACACTCACTCCAGGGATCTCAACCTAGCCTGTGACATAAACAGAACATGTTGGAGAGAGAAGTACTGTATATCTCCCAGAGATTGACATTCCTCTGGAACAAAATCCCACTTCACCTGAAGCAGAGCCCCTCAATGACCCTATTTAAGTGCAACCCTGACAACTGGATTGGAGATCACAAACTCACCCTGGAGGTGGCACCTATGTCCCTCATTGACAGGGGCAGTCAGTGCTAATCACTGATTTGCTCTGCTAACAATAACCATCTAACCATGGTCAACTGAGGAATAAGGGCATTAGATGGGTAAGCTTGTTAAGGCTCTAGGGCCATTATTTATTTTATTTTTATTTATTTTACATTTGTTAAGCAGGCTAGTCCAACTGGATAAATTTCCATTTTCAGCAGAGGCCCGGGGAGAAAGGTCCAACAATAACATACAAAAAGATTATCATGCACAAATATAAAAGAAAATTATGTTAGAAATAATCAGAGAGCATTAGCTAAAAATTTGTACTATTTATGCAACACACCATACAAAAAGATTATCAGACACAAATATAAAAAAATTATGTTAAAATAATCAGAGAGCATTAGCTAAAAAGATTTATACTATTTGTAAAACACACTACCTAAAAGGATAAGATACTCTTACATTAAAACTATTTTTAAATAGTACTCTCCCCACCCTGGACATCTCTCTGGCCCTGAGGTCTGTGCTTGCCACCAGAATATTCACCCATTACAAAGGAATTGTCCCTCTTGCTCAGCTGTATTTAAAGTCCTGAGACTACCCTAGTGTGGATAACCTATCATCCTCCCTGCAGTCTACAAGGACATCCTAGCCCAAAGCTCAAACGGACCAGAATATTCACCCACTATGAAGGAATTGTCCCTCTTGCTCAGTTGTATTTAAAGTCCTGAGACTACCCTAGTGTGGATAACCTATCATCCTCCTTGCAGTCTATAAGGACATCCTAGCTCAAAGCTCAAATGGAGTAGGTTTAAAATACTCAAAAGTGTTAGCCAAAAGTGTACTATTTAATCATTGCTGTTATCACTTGTACTGGCTGCACACTGCACGGCCAATTGTATTTAGATATATGAATATAAATATATACTTCGTTGTTGCCTCACAGTAATACGTTGTCCGGTTCGATTCTCAGCTAGAGCGTCTTCTGCGTGGAGACATGCATGAATGGGCGTACCTTCGTTGAAGGTTGTGTGTCAGGCCTGGCAAGCCGGTACATAAAAATCAACTGCCAATCATTAGCGGACCGGAGTTCTGCTGTGGCGACCCCTAACCGGGAAAAGCCGAATGACACAAACTTCCCCATTCATTTTTATCGACATTTAGTCCAGGAGCTTGCGCTTCCAATTTTTGGCCACTAGATGGAAGTATTTACTAAGCCGAGTAACTCCCGACAGCTGGTCCTCCGTTCGGAATAAAAGCGAAACGTTCAGTGAATGGAAAGTCTCTGTGCCGCTCGTCTCACCTACTGAGCGAATGCAAAATAAGTCTGTCCAAGCAGGGAACTCTATCCCCAAAGTTAATTGTTCACACCAAAAACAAAAAGGCTAGTTCTTTAGTGAAGACTATATAACTGCACTGTATTGACCTGGTTAATTTCAAGGTGCTGCTCCTGATTGTTTTCTTCCACAACCCTGGCCTTCCACAGATCAGATGAGGGATACCTTAATCACCTCCCCCAATCATAGTAACCACTTCTTTCCCCTCCTCCCAACAGGATTCTATAAGTAAAAGCCCACTAAATTGGCACCATTTTAAAATAGTGCTCGCCCCACCCTGGCATCTCACCGGTCCCTGCGGTCTGTGCTTGCCAGTAAGTGCTGTTGTTTAATTCACTGTATTACAGGATTAAGGTATTTAAAATTAAAGCGGTGCAGTTATCTGCTGTTTAATTGCTAGGGTTACCACCTGTCCCACTTTGAGAGGGACAGTCCCTCTTTGGGCAGTTGTGTCCTGCATAAAAATTGAAAAAATGGCAAATGTCCTGAGATATTAGGACAAATATATTTCCTATATTTAATGTAATAAGTTGCATAAAACAGTAAATATGTTTAGTTGCATAAAACAGTAATTCTGTTTCTGAAACACCTAAATGTTATAAGAAACAGAATAAGCAACTAAAATGCTACAAGAATAAGCATTTATTTAGGCAAAAAAGTGAAGTTATGTCCTTTGTACTGGCCGTGGGTATGTTTTGCCTTGCAAAATCTGATGTTTGTACAAAAAATGTCCCACTTTGGACATTTGAAAAGGTGGCAACCCTATTTAATTGCTATTTTGATAACTGTTCTACATGCAAGAGCGAAAGTACACGCAAACTGCTCTTCTCACTGGTGGGTCCAGACGCCCACTACTGCATGTGAATTAAGCAAGTTTTTCTCCAGCTAGAGATACTGATTTTAAGTATCATAGGGGATATAGTACTGTTACAACTATATAAAGGTTCTACAATTTTTCGGACCATGGGGCAACACCTCTCTATGAAGTGCTTTGACTGTACCTTATTTTGCACTGTTGCATTTTCAATGTAAATGAAATAGGGAAGCTTATGTTAAAGTGTTAGAATTACGAGATGTGCGCTATTTAATAGAGCTGGCTTAATAACTGCCATGTCTCTCTTCATCTACTGTAATATTTCCAGGAAGATTGTTTTTCCCTTTAGCGAGGCATACCACACTCTCTTCACCAAAGACTAAGTGTTCATTGTAATATAAGCTGTCCTAAACTCACCTCCCTATCTGTCCCCATGTATCCCTTAATTATTCTTTAATTAAAAGTGTATCTGTCTCATTCTGTTCCTCTCTTCTCTTCACAGTTAGAATATTCACCCACTACGAAGGAATTGTCCCTCTTACTCAGCTGTATTTAAAGTCCTGAGACTACCCTGGTGTGGATAACCTGCAGTCTATAAGGACATCCTAGCTCAAACGGAGTAGGTTTAAAATATTCAAAAGTGTTAGCCAAAAGTGTACCATTTAATCATTGCTGTTATCACATATACTGGCTGCACACTGCACAGGCAATTGTATTTAGATATATGAATATAAATATATACTTCCCCATTCATTTTTATCAACATTTAGTTTGGGAGCTTGCGCTTCCACATTTTGGCCATTAGATGGTAGCATTTACTAAGCTAAGTAACTCCCGATAGCTGGTACTCGATGGGAAATAAAAGCTAAAAGTTTAGTGAATGGAAAATGTATTTATTTTTATTTATTTTTTTTATTTTACATTTGTTAACCGGGAAGATCCGACTGGATACATACCCATTTTCAGCGGAGGCCCGGGTAGAAAAGCTCCAGCCATGACAAAAACTTTTAAAAGACACATAATCAAATACAATTCAAACCAGAACCAAATAAGTTATTCCATCATATTTATACAGAATGTTAGAAAAATTAGCATAGGAAAATAGCCAGGAGCTTGGGAACTATGTTAAATAGAGAGTTAGCTAGCATTGACCCCAGGTGTAGTTTTAGTTTAGTTTTAAATTGACTTAAATTGGAGATAGAGGTAATATCAGGGGGAAGTTTGTTCCAAGTTCTCCCTGCAGAGTTGGTGAGAAAGGAGTCCCCAGCTGAGTTATTAGTTTTGCATGTCTGGATGAGGAGACGGTTGGATGACCTCAATGGTCGTGGGTTATTACAAAACCAGCTTTTTGAGTGAGGTTGTATATTATTTTGTGGGTCAGGACTAGTAGGTTGTAAGAAATTAGGTTCGGTAGTTCAGTCCAGTTGAGCTTGGCTAAATTGGTACAATGATGGGTCCTATATGGTGACCCAGTAACAAACCTGGCGATATGATTGTAGCAGTTGGTGAGCTTGTTCATGACAGTTTTACTAATGTTGTGAAGTAAGGGGTACAAGAGTGTGGAGAGAAGGTGAGTTTGGGCAATGGCAGTTTTGGCTTGGGGGGGGGTCAAGAAGCTTTTTATTCTATATAACAAGCCTAGCTTCTTATTGATGGTTTTAATCATTTGGTTTACATGTATATCATATTTTAGATTGTTGTCTATGGTTACCCCTAATAATTTTGTCGAGAGGTCCGGAGAAATTATGGTCCCATCCTTGGCTTGGATCGTAAAGTTGATGGAGCTAGACCTTTTAGTCGGTGGAAACAACAACATTTTTGTTTTTTAGGATTAAGTATCAAGCGACAACTAGAGAGCCAGTTTTCTATATTGCTAAAAGTAGACTGGGTTGATAATTGTAACTCTGAGGGGGTTGTTCCAGAGCATATCAGCGTGGAGTCGTCTGCATATCGAATACATCTGGCATTAGGTATGACTGTATGCAAGTCATTGATGAAGATGGAAAATAACAGTGGCCCTAAAATGGATCCTTGATGGACTCCCAGAGTATTGGGTAGTAAAGTACAGAGTTTACACCAGTTTACTGCCTGTTTTCTGCCATTTAGATAGGAACTAAACCATTGTATGGCAATAGTATCCAGACAGAGTGAATGCAGTGTGTTAATTAGAAGTTTATGATCCACCATATCGAAGGCTTTGGACAGATCCAAGAATAGTGCAGAGGAGATATTATTATTATTTCAATAGGTGTTTATGGTATTAGAGAAGACAAGAAGGGCTGAGGTAGTACTATGGAGAGGTCTGAAACCATGTTGGGTATCTGCCAATAGATGGTTGACGAGAAGATGTTGCATAAACTGTTTCTGAACACATTTTTCCATTATCTTTGCTAGAGGAAAGTATAGATATGGGCCTGTAGTTAGAGAGCTCTGTGGAAGTGCCACCTTTGTGGAGAGGGATTACATAGGATATCTTCCAGATATCAGGGATTTTGGCCTCTGCTAATCGATGAGTATTGATACAGGGTAGGCAATGGCATCTGCTGACTTTAGCAAGTACTCAGCTGGGAGGTCATCAGCTGAGAGTGTGCAGGGTTTTAGTTTTTTGATTAATTTGCAGATGAACGAAGTTGCTACAGGTTGAAAGGTAAATAGGGGAAGATTTTTGTAGGTGGGAGTGTCTAGGCTATGGGAGCTGAGTGGCAATTGATTAGAAAGGGTTTGGATTGTCTCGGTGAAGAAGCGGTTAAAGCTATTGGAGACTTCGTCAGAGGGTTTATCGATGAGTGTAGCAGGGACAGGGGTAGTAGAGCAGCCAGGGAGAAGATTATTTAGTCCAGCCCAGAATTTTTGTGGACAGTTTTGATGTTCTGTTTGCAGTTTACAATAGTATTGTCTTTTGTCAAGTAAGATTAGTCTTTTGGTTTAATTCCTAAGTTGTCTATAGTTAATTTGGTCAGGAGGGAGTTTAGTAGTTCGCCAAACAGACCAAGCTTTATTTCTGAGATTAATTTTCTGCCTGGTCTCTTTAGAAAGCCAAGGAACATCTACAGTTTTAGTTTTCTTTGAGCATGAAAATTAAGAATTTCTAGGAATTTTTTGTTGAAGTACTGCACTGCTTCATCTATGGGTAAATATTTTAGTATTGCCCAGTTACAAGAATTCAATTCTAGTTGAAGTCTGGTTGGGTCAAATTTCTTTTTATTTCTGACAGATCTTAGCATAGGTTGCTTTGGAATGGCTATTTTGTGCTTAATTATGCAGGTGAGATGGTGGTCACTTAGGCTATCAGGGAGGGAACCAGATGTATAAAGGTCAGGATGACTATTAATAAGCACCCAGTCAAGTATACTCTCTTTATGGTTAGATTTGCCTATCCTGGTGGGAGTATTAATAATTTGCATGAAAGAGTGTAGATTAATATGTGAACAGGTAGTCCAATCTATATTAAAGTCTCTGAGAACTAATGTCTCTTGAGGGAAGTGAGTTGATATCCAGTGAAGGGTGTATCTATATTATTACCTGGGGGAATATACACACAAATTATATAGATACATTTTTTAATGTTAATTTGAAGCTTGGAAATAAGGATTTCTGCATTGTTAATCTGAGGCAGTTGTGTGACATCGATAGATGCAATTAGATCGGATTTATAGAGTATGGCTACCCCACCTCCTTTTCTAGGGATTCGGTCTCTCCTATGTATATTATACCCAGGGATTAGTATTTCATTGTCAGTAGTTGTGGGTTTTAACCATGTTTCAGTTAGACACAAGATCTCTGGGGAAAGGTCAGCCATGACTGCATGAAGTTCATGGACCTTGTTGTTGATGCTTCTGATGTTCAGATGACCGGTAAGAAGAGAATTAGTAGGGCGGGCAGTAATAGGATTAGAACTAAGGTCCATGAAAAGGGAGGAATGCTGGTCAGTGTTGGCAGGGCCAGGGTTGGGGTGTATGTCCCCATGTGGTAGCAGATTAAGTCTAAATTTGGAGATAAGTTTCAGGAATTTATCTACAATTTTGTAAGTATACTTCAGTTTGGGGCTAATATTTTTTGAGGTAACTGGGTGTGGTAGCAGTGAGCAAGACCCAAGTACCATTAACATGATAAAAGTTAGTAAGTTTAATTCCAATAGTATTGGTCTCAGCCGTAGAAGTTGAGAGCCCTAAAAGATTTTGGGTTTCATACAAGGTTGTAAAATAAGAGGTTAATAGAAACGGTACTAGAATAAAGTGCCAAATCTCTATGTACTTATGGAAATAGGCCCTAAAAAATACACTTACAGGTGATAGAGAGAGAATGGGAGGCTATGGAATGAGAGAGTGGAGGAGGGGGTGGGTGGGTGCAAGATTGGAGGAGTTGCCAGAGATTGGGTGAGGGATTACTTAGTAAGCAGAGGTGATTGGACCTAGTGCTAGTGGGAGTAGTTTTATGGCTATAAATGTAGAAGTGGTGGGACTGTTACCATAACATGTATTCTTGGCTGGATATATGGCCTTATTCTGTTATTTTTGAAGGTTCCAATTTTTAAGTAAGTTTCCAATTTCCAATTTCAATTTATATGTAAAGCTTATGCACTTAAGGCTACTATTAAGGCTATATTTTTGGGTTAACTTTAGGAATTTTTAAACTCAGTAAAGAGAACCAGAGATGGTTTCAGACCCAGGGCATACAGCAATTGTAATAGGATTTAACATCAAATTTGCTGGTATTAACCTTGTAATAGGAGTTCAATCTTGGTGGATAGCCCTTTGATAGGAATACTCGCCAGTATACTCCCTGCTGGTGTGGATCAGTTTAACTTTGTGTTGGGGGAAGCTCCTTGTAATAGGAGTTCAATCTTGGTGGATAGCCCTTTGATAGGAATACTCCCTTGATTTAAAACCAGAGGAGTCACTTGTGAGATACTTTTGCCAGTATACTCCCTGCTGGTGTGGATCAGTTTAACTTTGTGTTGGGGGAAGCTCTACTGTGGGAGAGGACGCAAGCTGGGTCTGAAAGCCGTTCGTCTCACCTACTGAGCGAATGCAAAATAAGCCTGTCCAAGCAGGGAACTCTATCCCAAAAGTTAATTGTTTACACCAAAAACAAAACAAAAAGGCTAGTTCTTTAGTGAAGACTATATAACTGTACTGTATTGACCTGGTTAATTTTAAGAAGTGCTGCTCCTGATTGTTTTCTTCCACAACCCTGGCCTTCCACAGACCAGTGGGTCCCCTATCCGTTCCCCTCACTTCACTCGGGCTCACTATGCTCCCCTGCCCTACCCCCATTTCAATTACACTTATACCTAACCAAGCCACACCCACCCTCCTCCACTCCATCTCCACCCATCCATACCACATCCTACCTTCCATCTCACCTACTCTACACACTCAGCCTACTCTACTCTTCTACATGACTCCTACCTGACAGCTACAGTTTCTATACTCCTAATTTCTTCCTTAGTCTATTATCACCTTCCACTTCTCCTTTTTTATATCTAACCACCTTACCCATTTCTTTACTTATATCACCATACACTCCTACCTCTAGATCTGACCCAATACCTACCCACATTTTCTTTTTCCAGAAACTTTACATATGTAAGCATGGAACACCACTCCTCTCAAACATGACCCCATTGCACAACATCCTTCTCCTTTTATTCTCCATATACCTCTCTCTCCTTCTACAACTCTCATCACTTCAACCTACATGTATACCCCCATACCTACATCAACATCTACCTACATTCCCATCTCCTACAGCTACTCAACAATCTGCTCTAGTCTATATGACTCTAATATTATTCTACAAAGGAGACCAACAATTCTCTCCACACAATACAGACTTCCTAGGGACCTTGTACAAAACCATGTCAAATGTCCAAAAAGGAAGCTCTATCCAAAGATGCCTCCTAGTTATCCTAACCTAGTCCAGTGTGGTGACATCCATACTAACCCTGGTCCTTCTTCTCCTTATATCACCCCTAACTCAGCAAGATCCCTTAATCTCACTACTATCAACATTCAAAGTATTAGAAACAAAACCCATCTTCTACATGCATGGTTAAGTCAATATAAACCTGACTTCTTAGCCATAACTGAGACTTGGCTAAAACCATACATAAAGGATTCTGAATTCCTTCCCACAAACTATTCCTGCCTCAGATCAGATAGACTCCACAAAAAAGGCGGAGGCATCGCCTTATTATATCCAAGTACCTTCTCAGTATTTCCATATTCTAAGCCCATTCCATCCTTCTCTACCGCAGAATTACTTATCACCTATTTTAAACTGAATAACTATAAAAACCTATGCATTATAGTCATATACATTCCCCCAGGCAACAATATTCCCATTCTAGAAGACATCCTTGCCTGGACTACCAGTAACATAAAAAATGAAACACTAATCCTAGGCGATGTAAATATTAATTGGTTAGATATCTCCAATAACAATCACTCATTAGACATCAACCTCCACAGCTATACCCAGCTTATTTCTGATATCACCAGACCTGATACTAAGAATAACAAAGGTTCAGTCTTGGACTGGATCATGGTTTCTAACCCTGATAAGATATCCTCCTCTGGTACTCTTGCAGACAGTATAAGTGACCACTCTCCAACATTCATAATACATAAGCCTACCACCCTAACAAACATCAATATAGATACACCCGGAATTTGTCCCAGTTCTCCCCAACTACTCTTAATTAAGCTTTGCAAAATACTAACTGGAATCCACTAAAATCTCTCCCTCTTAATGATGCTGTAGAATTTTTTAATACTACATTTCTGACTAACCTGAACTCTCTTGCCCCTCTTCAGTTAAAAAGAGTCAAGACAAAACATGACAAATGGCTCACTAAGCCAACAAAGCAAATTATGTCCTCTAGGGATAAAGCCTGGAAAGCGTGGCTAAAAAACAAAACTCCTGCTCCCCTCATCCAATACAAACAACTTCGCAACCAGGCCAAATGTTTAGTTCTCAAAAGCAAAAAAGATTACCAAAGCCTCCAAAACCAACATAATCATAACCCCAAGAAATTCTGGGGAACAATCAACTCCTTACTCCATCCTGGAACAATCCACAATCCATGCCTTGATGCAGAAAAAACACCCACTGAATTAGCCTCTCTCTTTAATTCTTTTTTCATCGATAGTATTGTTAAACTTACTACCACCTTCCCACCCATCAACACTAGCCTACCACACCTCGCCACTTGCCATATCACCTTCATTATCAACTTTCTTACTGTCCCCCAAACCTACCTCCACCATAAAAAAGCTCCTTCACAAACTAAAACCATGCACCAATGCCCCAGATGACCTACCTGCAGAATTGCTATCTGCCTCCTCAATTGCATACCCCATCAGTATCCTCCTTAACAGGTCCATTCAGGAATCCTGCATACCTGATATCTGGAAAAAGGCATATGTTCTACCACTTCATAAAATTGGCAACAACTCTGACTTCCCAGCTTCCAGCCCATTGCTATTCTGTCTCCCATCTCAAAAATACTAGAGAAGTGCATTCACACTCAACTCCTTAGCCACATGACTACAAACCACCTCCTTTCCCCCACTCAACATGGCTTTAGGCCAGGACATAGCACTAACACTGCTCTCATTTCCTTCCTGGACACTGTTAATAGAGCCAGGGATGATGGATCCATAGTCTCTGCACTCTTCCTGGATCTGTCAAAGGCATTCGACTCAGTTTCCCACTCCCTTCTGCTTACTAAACTCTCTAACCTTGGCACCTCTCCCTCCACCCTTCAGTGGTCGTACAGCTATCTCAGTCATAGGCAACAAGCTACCATATGGCAATGCTGTCCTCTCCTTTCAACAACACTGACACAGGAGTCCCCCAGGGTTCCATACTGGGTCCCCTTTTATTTAGTATATTCATCAATTACTTTCATAAAATTCTTACCCACAGTACTGTAATCCAATATGCAGATGATTCTACCATTATCTGCTCTTCCAAATCTGCCTCTACATTGCAGCACCTTACCTAAGAGGCTTTTACCTCAACTGAATCCTGGATGTCACAGAATCATCTTGCCCTTAACCCCAACAAAACCAAACTGATATTTACCCACAAAAAATCTAGCCTAGTTAATAAGTCTGACTTTTCAGTTCATTCCCAAAAACAATACTGTCATTAATGTTGTTCTCAGTACCAAACTGCTTAGTGTCATCATTGACGATAACTTAACTTTTGACCTTCATATCCAGAATAACATCAAAAAACCCATCAAAAGCTAGGTGCCCTCTACAGGCACAATTACTTTCTCACCTTCTCTGCAAAAAAAGCTCTTGCCTCCTCATTCCTGCTTCCTACTCTCCTATACGGCACCCCCATCCTGACCAGTATTCAGTCCTCCCTAAAAACTAAACTCAGTACATGCTACAGTAAAGTTGCCAAATTTGCTACAAATGCTAAATTGTCCTCTCACCACTGTTCCACACTACAACAACTTAACTTCAGCATTACCTCACATACCTACAACTTACTACTGCACATAAAATCATTTACTTCCCAGAAATCTGCCCAGCCCTAACTGACATCTTAACCATCTACCATCCAAATCGACACTTAAGGTCAGAAAACAAAATGCTACTAAATACTGATAAACCTAAGCTCTCAGCTGGTCAAATGCATTACTCTTTCACTGTCTCCAAGCTTGGGAATAAACTCCCTCCTTCAATAAGAACTATCAGTAGCTCCACTGCTTTTAAAAACTCCCTTAAACTTCACCTCTCCTCACATTGGATATGCACCTGCACCCTTAATCACAGTTCCATTACCTGGCTGACATCCTCTCCTAAACCATCTTAGCCTATCTCTACACCTAGACTTTCTTTCCCCTCCCTCCTTTACACCTACTGCTTCTGCTGACACTAGCCAGCGCCATCTCTACTCTAAGATGTATGCCTCCTTTTCCTTTATACAATCTTCTCTCTCATCTAGCAACCTTACCTACCATCCACACCTTCTATTTCTATACTTCTACCATGATTTTAACAATTTTCTACCAATGTCACCATGTTATACATTATCACCTCACTACTGTATTGAAATGCATGCCATATTATTGTATGCTCTTATTCACTTATCTAATGTACTACCACTACCTAATATATTCTGTATTATATGTTCTTTTATGTAACTACATGTGGAGCTTTTATCCCCAGGCCTCCACTGAAAATAGGCTAATCTCTGGCCCAGTGGACTTTCCCAGTAAACAAATGCAATAAATAAAATAAAATAAAAGGTAGTTTAAAATCCATTCACAGTTTATTTCAGCCTAGTAATCTCCTATGAACCTATGAACCTAAGTACAGCACTACTCAAGTTATTTATGGTATAATCCCAGTTATTCTTATTAGGAGTAAATATGATTCTGGACCATGGAATGGGTAAGACCAATCTCTAACCCAATGAGACTGGTTAATTTGGGCATAAACATGGAAACTTGCTAGGCTTTAAATGGCCAGCAAGGCAGCTAGCCTAATACTTATTTATGAAATTGGATATAGCTGACTGCATGTCAGTTGAATGTCAACAGTCAACAAAATGTTATGCCAACATGTAGTGATACCTTTCTGACTAACTGAAAAAAATATATATATCTGAACAATTCAATGTGTGTGTGTGTGTGTGTACAGATATATATATATATATATATATATATATATATATATATATATATATTAAATTATTTCTGCAGCTGTAGGTATATATTGAAATGTAGACATAAATTTAAATAGATATTGCTATAGCTGTATATACACACCTATATATATCTATCTCCTGGATTTAATAAACTCCATGTAGGAATAGCGTTATTCCTACAAGGAGTGAATGGTGTCCATGTCTGCATCTCCATCTCGGCAGTGTACCATGCATATTAATGAAGGCATGCTACTGAGGGGCAGCCATGTACATGGATACTGAACCAGTGCTAGGGGGTGTGTTACAGTGCTCACAGATCTGTAATATGCCCCCTGCACTTTCAAAGTGCCGTACAGGACTTTCCAATAAAGAAAGTGTCCTCGGACACTGAAATGCAAGATGTGAACTGAATGTCATGTAGGGGGGGTGTTACAGTATCTGTAACACACCCCCTGCATTGTGAAAGTCCTGTACGGCACCAAATAAATGAAAGGAAAGTGTCCTCAGTCACTTAAGTAATTGTGTACTGTAATGTCATGTAGGGGTGTGTGTTATAGTATCCGTAACACACCCCCTGCATTGTGAAAGTGCCGTACGGCACTATTTTATTAATTTACTTATTTAATATTTGTTAACTGGGAAAGTCAGACTTGGAACAAAGCCAATTTTCAGTGGAGGCCTGGGGAGGAATGCTTTAGATGCTTGTCTTTGTAACACGGGAGGAAATTGCAGCACCCAGGGGAAACCTACACAAATTCAAGGAGGACATGCAGACTCTGCACAGAAGGCACTCCAGCCAAGAATCAAACTGGGGACCCTCTTACTGTGAAGTGACAGCATTACTGCTGCACCACTGTGCCATCAAATAAATAACTGAAAGGAAAGTGTCATTGGGTAATTGTGCACTGTAATGTCATGTAGGGGGTGTGTTACAGTATCTGTAACACACCTGCATTGAAAAAAAGTACTGTATGCCACTAAAACAATAAAGTGTCCTCAGACACTTATTTAATAATGTGAAGTGTAATTCTTAATTAATGGTTATTTTTTTCCCTCAAAGTTTAAGCATAGTTAAGCGGGTTTGCCTGGAGTGGCACTTTGCTCAGCAGTGCTTAAATGTATAGGTGAAATCTTCACAGCTGAGTTAGTTGAGTTGTTAGAGTCATGGCTTTGTGTACAGTAGATGCATGGTTCAGCTTTTACATCAGGAAGCATTTTTATACTAAATTTTATTTTATTTATTGATGTAGTTAGTGATATTTGTTAAACAGTGTAGTGTAGTTTGTCCAGAATTCCAGTGTCAGTGGAGATAGGTGAAAACCACCATTTAAACACAAGTGTCCGATACAGTACAGTCACACCCCAAGGTAATGCAATGAAAGCACATAGGGGGAGGTCATGTAAATTAAAATATATACACTTAATATTAATCTACCAATAATGACTAATTAACATCCAAATCTTTGTAATGAAAAAATGTGTTTGATCTTAGCTCAGTTTTGCTAAGCACTGGTAAGCCATGCTAAGCAGTACTTGATCAGGTCATGTCTGAGCAATAGTTAGCAATGTTTAGCTGGTTGAGCATTGTTAAGAAGTCTCATTCTAAGCAGTATTCAACAGTATAAGCAGATTTGCGCACTGATAAGCACTGCTCAGCATTTTTCACTTTAAAGGACCACTACGGGCAAATGATGAAGAAAACATATATTTTTTATCTTGCCATGATTTACTACACCTCCCAAAGCTGCCTGCAGCAAAATAAGTACTCATTCCTAATTTTATTTTGTTTTTACTCTTGTCTGCCCTCATGGGGGCAGACATCGTGATTCCTTTGGAAAGTTAAATCTGTCCCATAATGCACAGACTGAGAACAAATAGCCCTACCATTTGTTGTCAGACTAGACTTCCATTCACTTAGAATGGAACACCTGAAAAATACTGCCAAGTTTGAGAGTCTGCAGCTCATGTGTCATTGACTGGTATGCGCTGAGTTTTACAAATGGTGTTCCTACTGATGTACTACACATTCTCTGAAAGAAACTTGCAAAAGTGTCAACAAATTACTGAGATAAAAAAGACTTTTCACAAGGAGCAGTTTTGCAAGTTTCAGTTCCTGGCCAGGTTACTCCTCCCATCTCCCCTCCTTCAGTGGGCTACAGTCTCACATTTCCAGCTTTACTAGATTCAACTATTTAGTCAGCTTTGCGTGACAATAGACATAAAAAAATCACAGCTTGGTGTGCCACTAAATCTGTTCCCTTGTATGTCCCTATGCCTCTTCACTTCTGAATAGCATTTCCCAGGAATAAAAAAAAAATGCATCAGTCCAGAGTTTAGGCCAGTCTATCCATTTAAAATGTGCACAGTAAAGTATTCAACTTATAATGCATTTTGGCTGCTGACATGGTTATCTTTACATAGTTATTCTCTTATAGTATAACCTGAACTTATGGTATTTAATGATAAATTTTACAACAGTTCTCAGTTTCTTAACAATGACATCCCAAGCCTCTGATGTGACCTAGTACTTTTTCTTACTATTGCTTTATCTAGTTTGTCTTAGTTGTATACCTGTAGCATGTCTCTCATCCTCTTAGCAACAGACTCCTGGAGAAAACTTCCAAAGCAGATACTTGTATTGAAAGAGTAGCAGCAGCTGTAGCAGTGAAACTACACTCCAAAACAATGCACTCAAAGTACTGACAAACACAGGGGAATGTATATGTCTGAATCAAGTAGTGATGAAATTGCTAGGGACTTCACTGAGCACAATTTTACTCTTAATCTCTCCATTTCATAATCCATAACATTCGCACCACACTTACAAAGGCACACCTCCACCTTCCACAAACACAGCTTCCCACACACACACAACATACCAGTCAAATTTAAGGCTTTTCCCACCTCTCTGCAAAACACTGCTGTAATGGTTTTGGGAAACAAATGAAAATGATTGATGGGTGTTGGTTCAATACTCCCATCCATTTCTCTCAACAGTACAGATATTTGCAGAAAGTCCAGATTTTTGTCTGTTTTTCATAAAATTGCAGTTTTCTGTCAAATCACTGGCAAATCATTGAACACTGAAGTCAGAAAGTTGACAGGCATTTGATTTTCAGACTTCATATCCTTAAGAAAATTCACTCTAATGCAAAACCTGTTTATCAACTTTCTAAATTTGTAAGTGCAATATTTATAAATTGTCCCATTTTTGGGCCTTTGTCCCCTATTATTTATGGCCTTGTCCAGATTTCTTGTTCTATAATGTTGAAAGTTATGCTGCCATGCCTTCCTACTGGAGCCAGTCCACTGCACTTGCACAAGTGTCCCTCTCAGCAGGGCAGCAAGCAGGTATCAGTACAGATTTGCTTTATAGTTCTTTTACACCACACACACACACACACACACACACACACACACACACACACACGCACAGTAAATGTTATTTCTTCTTTTCCTTGGTTTCGTTTCTCTTACTTGTAATGTTGCTTTTACTCATTTTTTCTCCTGCCTCCCATATCTACCCTAATTATTACTTCTAACAAATACTTTTTCTCACTCTTTCTTCTCTTCCCCTCCTCCTCTTTATCCACTATTTGAACTTTTCCACTCTAACATTTGCTTTATGGGTAAATAATGAACTGTCACCCATATGTCAGCACATTTCAATGCTAACAAAAATATGTTCCAGGCAGCTCAGCAGAATAAATCACTTTACAGTTCTCCAAACAAATAGTTTAATTTCACGAACTAGTAAACAAATAAGAACAAATTCCAAACAAGCGCTTTCACTCTGAATATTCCGAGCTTTTTCAAGTACAACAATGAAGTACATACAATGTTTGTTTAAATAATACTTAGCTAATTGATTAATTGCTTTCATCTTTAAATCCTTAAAAAGACAGTTCATACTTTAACTTCAAATATACATTTAAAATTCAAATAAAATAAGTAAATGAATTGTGTGTAACTATATTTTATAAAAAAGTGGTAAGAATATCAAGTTACCCAAAATTCAAGTTATATGCTTGCTTTAAATACCAAAATCATTAAATGCTTAAAACAATCCATTTAATACAACATTAAATGCATTTTGAATAAAATAATATAAACTGCAGCAATAATTGTTAAAAATTGTTCTTCAAAGTCTTTGTCCCTAAAGGACACAACAGACTACCCTAAAAAATATATATAATAGATGAATGACAATAAAAATAAAAGTAAAAATAAAAATAAAAGTAGAAATGAAAATAAAAGTAAAAATAAAAATAAAAATAAAAACGGGCAGTGGATAAACGTGCAAAGATGCAAAGTAGCCCTAATAATCACTGTTCATAATCTTGCCCTTCTTAACCTTAGTACAGTTTTAATGCTTATGTTATCATTTAATTAACAATTATTGCTGCAGTTTATATTATTTTATTCAAAATGCATTTAATGTTGTATTAAATGGATTGTTTTAAGCATTTAATGATTTTGGTATTTAAAGCAAGCATATAACTTGAATTTTGGGTAACTTGATATTCTTACCACTTTTTTATAAAATATAGTTACACACAATTCATTTACTTATTTTATTTGAATTTTAAATGTATATTTGAAGGTAAAGTATGAGCTGTCTTTTTAAGGATTTAAAGATGAAAGCAATTAATCAATTAGCTAAGTATTATTTAAACAAACGTTGTATGTACTTCATTGTTGTACTTGAGGAAGCTCTGAATATTCCGAGCGAAAGCGCTTGTTTGGAATTTGTTCTTATTTGTTTACTAGTTCGTGAAATTAAACTATTTGTTTGGAGAACTGCAAAGTGATTTATTCTGCTGAGCTGCCTGGAACATATTTTTGTTGGCTTGGTTCGTTTTTCATTATTCCTTGGTTTCGTTCTTTTTTCCATGGCTGCAGAAGCAGAAGTCTTTAACCCAGTGGTAACCCCAGAATTATTGAAGGACACTACCAATGATTTGCCGGTAACCTGCACTGAATTTAATCAGGTTCTCGTAATGTTGACGGAGTTGAAAGGTCTGTTGAAGGGGAGTAATGGAGATGGTTCACTGCCTGCGGGAAATCAGCAACATGTGGCTCTATTTAAAGGCAAAATTGGAGCCTTTAACATGGAAGGGCGTAATGGAGTACCTTCTACCTCAGTTGCTACTTTATCCAGTCTGGAAGCACCGAGGGCATTTAATAATGATCGAGCTGACCATACCGCATGTACAAGAGCCTCTAAGGAGAAGCAAAAGGATTTTAACTTTTCTAGCTGGGCGGGCCAGCAGTTTGCATTCCACAAAGGTACTGTTCCATTAAATACTGTTTCTAGGGTTGAAAATGAATTTGAAGAATTCAAGAAAAAGTTGTATTCTTTCAGGAACAATCAGCTAGAAATAGACTACCTGATGGAATGTGTAAATGTAAAGCGCATACCCAAAGGGTTGCGCTTTTACAAATTTCCGAATAATGTTAAGCCTGGGACCGCATATTATAAAAAGCTCTGTGACATTTTTGATAGGGCTGGAATTGAGATGCTACAATTAATGATAGCTGAATATGACGTTAAGGCAAAAACCCTAATGGAGGAACTGAATGTGCTTAATGAAGTAGTGACTGTTGACAATGATTTTTTAACAATTAAGCATGATTACGAAAAGGTATTTGATGAAGTGGATCAGTTCTGTAGTAAGGTAATAAACAGAAAAATGCGGAAATTGGAAAGGGATTTAATAGAGTACAGGGAAGGGTTAGCTTATCCCTCTATCAGCAAAGCCAGGTTTGAATATGGCAAAGAGCTTGTCAACCACACTGCGAGAGGTGAAGTCTTCGCTAATGAAATGGGGGATCCTCCTCGCAGGAGTGAAAGACTGGCAGAGAAAGGGAGAAAATTCTCCCATCAGGATTTTTACCAGCACCCCGGGAGAACGGGGCATGAGGGCAGAAGCAGCAAAACCCCCCTGGTGCATGGAGCAACAAGTAGCACCAGCCACTAATGTAGTATTGTTTGATATCACAATCCCTGATCCAATTCACGGTTGTACTGATTATGTTGTCCACACTAACAACTTTGAGCAAACCACTAAAGGTGGATGTGTTATACTTACAAGAAATGATTTTACTATTTACAACTACACCGATTTTGTGTTAGACAACATTGCTTTTGAAGTTTTTACTCGTGGTTTCCATTTTGTTCCCAGCAAAGCTTGTGACTTACCATCTATGTTGGTAGAGCTTGAACTTTTTACCAGAGGTTTAAATCTAACGCATCTATTTAAGGATAAACCATGTACTAATCTAGGGCTTAACAGAACAAGTAAGCAAAGCTTGTGACTTACCATCTATGTTGGTAGAGCTTAAACTTTTTACCAGAGGTTTAAATCTAACACATCTATTTAAGGATAAACCATGTACTAATCTAGGGCTTAGCAGAACAAGTACCTTCAACCCCCCAGCACACCCGGTGGTTAGGATGTTTGAGGAGTTGGTTGAACACGATTTTAGAAGGCTTTCCACCAAAGAGCCATACACGACACATGGTAACATTAGTGTTGAAGAACTTGAACTTGTTAGACTCTTGGGAAAGGAAGGTATTAGGATCATGAAACCGGACAAGGGTGGGAGTGTTGGGCTAATGTACGACTCTAACTATGAGACTTATATACACCTTATGCTGCAAGATGAGGAACAGTATACTACGGTCTCTCGTAATGAGTTTAACATCGCTGTCTCCAAAATTAAATACTCACTTTTTGATTATTTACTGCAAGGGGCCATAAACAAGAGACTTTATAACTACCTCTATGTCAGCAAGCCCAGAATTCCAGTACTGTTTGGCATCCCTAAAATTCACAAAGGAATTGACCCCCTGGCTTTTAGACCAATAGTAGCAGGTGCAGGAGGTATAACTGAGCCCCTAGGCAAATTTATTGATCATATAACAAAACAGTTTTTACTATTATTGGATCATGTATGTAAAGACTCATGGGACTTCTTGAAAAGTATCCCAATGACCAAATTTTCATCTGAATTGCTCATGGTCACAATTGACATCAAAGACCTGTTCCCCAGTATCCCACACGATATGGGCCTTGATTGGTTTGGAGATTTTTTCAGCATTGAGACCAGCCTTGGTAACAACTTAACTAACTTGATTGTGGACTTAATGAGGGTAGTGCTTGAGAATAATTTTATCTTCTACAATGGGGAAATATTTAAGCAGCGCAAGGGAGTGGCCATGGGAGCCTCCTGCGCCATGCTTTATGCCAATGTAGTACTTCATAGATGGGAACACAAGTTCATTTTTATTCCACCTTGGGAACAATACCTGGTTTATTACCGTAGGTACCTGGATGATATCTGCATCCTTTGGCGAGGTACAATAGAAGACCTCACTAGCTTTTTAACTCACATTAACACTAGTACCAGCTTTCTTCGTTCCACGCATTCTGTTAGCAATATTGAGCTCCACTACTTAGATGTTACCCTCTACAAGGACTACTCAACTAGTAGTTTCCAATCTAAAATTTTCCGGAAGCCCACTTTTTCCAACTCACTACTACATTACAAGAGCTCGCACCCCTTCTTCCAGAAAAAAGGAATAGTTAAGGGGCAACTAATTAGGGCCTCCAGGATGTGTAGTACACTGGAGGACTTTAGTAAAGAAACTGAAACATTACATTCTATGTTTTTGAAACGTGGCTACCCTCATGATCTGCTTGAAACATTAACAGCAGAGGTACGGGCACTAAGGGACTCTTGTTATGCACCACTTCTTGGTAAGGGTTTGTCCATTCCAACTTCATTGTCAGCACCTAGTGTACACCATTCAGGGAATGAATTTGTTTACACATATTCTAGTAATGCCTTTGAGATAGAAAGGGTGATTTCTAAATACTGGCCAATTCTAGTATTACATGAGGATTTTAAACAGCTACTTCCTACTAAACCAAAATTCATTAGAAAGAGAGGCACCAATTTTAAAAAGCTTTTCAAGAGGAGATCCCAGGTTAAAGAAAACAAGCAACGAGCATGGACAGGGACACGAAAATGTGGGGCCTGTAGTCAGTGTCACACAATTTTGAATGAACCTGTCCTGTACCTTAAATCAAGGAAATTCAACATCCAACCGCATGGTTATTCTTCTTGTGGTTCCAAGGGGGTAGTTTACTTGGGTTTCTGTACAACCTGCTCAAGTTTCTATGTAGGGAAAACTGAGAGGGAATTAAGAAAGAGGCTCTATGAACATTTTTATGACATAGGGAGAAAAAAAGAAACTAACGCGTTTTATAAACATTCCCTCAGTTGCCCTAATTTGAATTTAAGGTTTATGGTGGTTGAGCAGGTTACTCCTGACCCTAGGGGTGGGGATTGGAAGGCCACCCTGGAATACAGGGAACTCATATGGCAGTTGAGGCTCGATGCAGGGAAACCACCTGGATTAAATGATAACATAAGCATTAAATCTGTACTAAGGTTAAGAAGGGCAAGATTATGAACAGTGATTATTAGGGCTACTTTGTATCTTTGCACGTTTATCCACTGCCCGTTTTTATTTTTATTTTTATTTTTACTTTTATTTTCATTTCTACTTTTATTTTTACTTTTATTTTTATTGTCATTCATCTATTATATATATATTTTTAGGGTAGTCTGTTGTGTCCTTTAGGGACAAAGACTTTGAAGAACAATGTTTAACAATTATTGCTGCAGTTTATATTATTTTATTCAAAATGCATTTAATGTTGTATTAAATGGATTGTTTGAAGCATTTAATGATTTTGGTATTTAAAGTAAGCATATAACTTGAATTTTGGGTAACTTGATATTCTTACCACTTTTTTATAAAATATAGTTACACACAATTCATTTACTTATTTTATTTGAATTTTAAATGTATATTTGAAGTTAAAGTATGAACTGTCTTTTTAAGGATTTAAAGATGAAAGCAATTAATCAATTAGCTAAGTATTATTTAAACAAACGTTGTATGTACTTCATTGTTGTACTTGAGAAAGCTCGGAATATTCCGAGCGAAAGCGCTTGTTTGGAATTTGTTCTTATTTGTTTACTAGTTTGTGAAATTAAGCTATTTGTTTGGAGAACTGCAAAGTGATTTATTCTGCTGAGCTGCCTGGAACATATTTTTGTTGGCTTGGTTCGTTTTTCATTATTCCTACATTTCAATGCTACATAATATTGTATTTAGTCTAATAATAGGTTCATAGGTAGGTACTAGGCTATCGGCCTAAGGGCCTAAGTAAGCCTAGCCAACAAGTTTCCCTGGCTTATATCACCCAAGAAAGTTATTTTCCTGTGCCACTGTCGAACATCCCGGGGTATATTTTCCTATCTCCCATCCACTCAAAGATTTTTCTTGAAAAGTGTTAATGAGGAACTTTGCTTGACATAGATGGGTAGCTTGTTCCAGAGTATGGGAAGTCTCTGGGACAGGAATCTATCTCTCCAGCATGTCCTGTTTATTGTGGTGACAAGGTTTAGGTCCCTAGAGCGTGTAGCTCAGAAGGATTGGGATTTCTTTAGGTGTAGCATGTCCAACAGTTCTGGGTTTGACATAGCTTTATATGTTAGGCAGAAATCACCTCGGAGTAGGCGATATGCTACGGAGTAAAGCTGGAGTTTTTTTAGATGGTCAGTGTAGGGCATCTGTTTGAGGCCAGTAATCCTCTTTGTGAGGTACTTCTGTGGCCTTTCCAGCTGATGCAAATCTCTTGTGAGGTACATTCCAAAAGGGGCGTTGTACTCTATAATGGGTCTAATGAGTGTCAAGTAAAGGGGAACAATGACCTATTTATTTCCTGGATGAGAACCATTTTGTGATGAGGTGTGCCACATAGAAGGACTTCCTGACTACTGTGGCAATGTGATTATCAAAGGAGAGACTACTGTCCACCTGGGTCCCAAGGTCTCAACACACATTTGGTGTTAAGTAGACTACCACCTATGTGGTAGCTCATGGGTACAGAGTTTTTACCAAAGGGGATGACAATGCACTTTTTTGGCATCAAGCTTGAGGCCATGGCTCTAACACCAGGCATCTATCTCAGTGAGGCCCTTCTGTAGGATGTCCACATCATTTGAGGACTCGACTATGGCTCCTAGTTTGCAGTCATCTGTGAACTTTGTTAGCCAGACACCTTCTGTGTTAGTCTGTACTTCAGAGAAGTAGATACCAAACAGGAGAGGTCCCAGGACTGAACCCTGTGATACTCCACTTGTCACTGGTTTGATGTCAGATTTGGAGTCTGCAACTTTTACAGTGTGGGTTCTGTCAGTGAGTCAGTTGGCAACCTGAACAAGGAGAAAATTACAGTCAGCTGCCTGTCAGATGCCAGGATCTGCCACATAAAGCATGCACTCAAGTCATTCCACAACAAGTACAAATACGACTCTGTCATTGTCCATTCTGGAGTGAATGACTTGAGACATACCTCCCTGGACTACATGAAAAGAGACATGGAAGAGCTCTTGGATCATGTGACCTAGGCAGGTATGACCCTAGCCCTGAGTAGCATCCTGCCTTCGCCCAGAATGATACCACAGTATAAGGACAAAATGATTGACTTCAACAATTGGCTAAGCTTCTGGTGTCATTCAAAGGGGATCCAGTATTTGCCTGGGAAGACATGATCGACAAACCACAATGCTTTGCCAGAGATGGTCTGCACCTGTCACCCTTGGGATTCAGGTTACTGGCTGAAGCTCTTGCCACCCCTGTAGTGCCTTTTTTAGGCAAGGTTCAAAGGATAAAACCACCACCGTAACAGATACAAGCATGCAAAATCTGAAGGTAATGCTACTCAATGCTAGAAGTCTAAACCTCAAAATGCACTCTCTCGAGGCACTCCTGAAAATGGAGAACATTGATATCTGTGCAGTGACTGAGACCCGGTTCAAGGTTCCAGAGAGCACCTCTGCAATACCAGGCTACAATTGTTATCACACTTTTCGTCCACAAAACCAAGACCAAAACACTAAAGGTGGAGGAGTGTCCATATTCACACCTCCAGGCTAGTTGCCCAACACAATGCATCTGAAATTCTCCAGGTGCAACTAACACTAGGTAAGACTGCAATCAAAATTGTAGCTTGTTACAAATCCCCCACCATACCCCAAGATTCTCACTGCTCCTTCCTAAACATACTGGAAAATATTAAGATACAACCAAACACCCTAACACTGGGTGATTTCAACTACCCTGCCATTAATTGGGAAAACTACTCGGCTATCAACTCCTTTTCCCAACGGTTCTTGGAATTCATAAATTCCAACGCCATGGATCAACTAATCCATTGTCCCACAAGGGGCTCCAATATCCTAGACCTGGTCATTACCAACATGGGAGACAGATGCTCCACACCAGTGGTCACCCCCTCATTGGTCAGGTCTGACCATAAGCAAATCACCCTTGACATCCACATCCCACCCCACCCCCCAGTAAGGAAACCTCCTTAAAAAAATTCTCCAAAGCCAACTTCATGCTACTGAAGTCAGAAGTGACAAACTTCACAACACCCATGCAGACGGGATCTGGAAGTTCAAATGCAGAATCCTACACTAAGGCACTGTACAAGCACATCCACTCATGCATGAATTGTGCCATCCCAAATAGAACCCAGATGGTCTTCTACAAAAAAGGAAGCCAATCTGGTGGTCCCCTGCTATAAACAAACTATACAACAGAAGGAAGAAACTGTTGCAGAAAAGAGGAAAATCCCAGGATGCAAAAAAATCCCTCATCAGGCTCAGTAAGAAGCTGAGATCCCTCATAAAATCCTCAAAAGCTATTTACGAAAATAAAATTGCTAAAGATTCCAAAGACAACCACAAGGCATTCTATAGTTATGTCAAGAATCTAAATGGCAATACTCAGATCTGCTCTGAGCAACAACAGAATGGCATTAAATATACTGATCCCAAGGATATTGCCAATATCCTGGCAGATCAATTTAGTGCCAACTTCACCCCCCTCTCACCCCTAAATGGCCCATCTCAATACCCAAAGATTGCCAAGTTCCGATAATCACAGCCACACAGGTAGAAACAGCACTCTCCAAAGCTAAGAATACAGCATTCATGGGACCAGATGACATCCCAGGCTGTGTACTACATGAACTACAAAATGAACTGGCACCCCACCTATAAGTGTCATGTTTAATCATAGACTCACCTCAGGCTTCGTGCCCACTGAGTGGCACACAGCTACAGTTATCCCGCTCCACAAGGAAGGATCCACCTTGGATCCCGGGAACTACCGTCCCATCAGTCTGACAAGCCTGATCTGCAAGGGCATGGAAGGCATTATTATGGAACTTATAAACAAAGACATTGGCAACCTTCAAACACTGGACCCCACCCAGTTTGGGTTTGTGAAGGGCCAATCTTGTCTCCTGAATCTGACTGACTTCTTCGAATCAGTCTCCAGAGCTGTGGATGAGGGTAAGGCGGTCACACAGCCTATCTGGACCTCGCCAAGGTATTCTACCCCATCCCCCACTCTGGAATCATAGATAAACTTACTAAGCTGGGCATAAATCCCTACACCACTCAATGGGTTGCCAACTGGCTTACTGACAGAACCCACACTGTAAAAGTAGCCGACTCCAAATCCATCTCCAAACAAGTGACAAGTGGAGTATAGATAAACTTACTAAGCTGGGCATAAATCCCTACACCACTCAATGGGTTGCCAACTGGCTTACTGACAGAACCCACACTGTAAAAGTAGCCGACTCCAAATCCATCTCCAGACAAGTGACAAGTGGAGTACCTCAGGGTTCAGTCCTGGGACCACTCTTGTTTGGCATCTACTTCTCTGAAGTACAGGCCAACACTAAGGGTCTCTGGCTAACAAAGTTTGCAGATGACTGCAAACTGGGAGCCATTTTTGAATCCCCAAATGATGTGGATATTTTACAAAAGGGCCTTACAGAAACAGATGCCTGGTGCCAGAGCCATGGGCTTAAGCTTAATGCCAAGAAATGTATAGTTATCCCCTTTGGAAAAAAACATGTACCCATGAACTACCACATAGGTGGCAGGACACTAAACATCGAAAGTGTGATGAGAGACTTAGGGACACAAGTGGACAATGGTCTCACTTTCGATAACCACATTGCCACAACAGTCAGGAAATCTTTCTATGTGGCACACCCCATCACTAAGGGCTTTTCATCCAGAAAAAAGGAGGTCATTGTCCCACTGTACTCATCCCTCATTAGACCCATTATAGAGTATAATGCCCCATTTGGTAGGTACCTCACAAGACATCTGCAACAGCTGGAAAGGCCACAGAAATACCGCACTAAAAGAATTACAGGCCTAAAGCAGATGCCATATGCTGACCATCTAAAAAAACTCCAGCTATACTCTGTAGCATATCGTCTACTCAGAGGTGATCGCTGCTTAACATACAAGGCCATGTTAAACCCTGAGCTGCTGGACATGCTCCACTTAAAGAAATGCCAATGCCTCAGAGCCACATGCTCTAGGGATCTAAACCTTATCATCACAATGAACAAAACATGCTGGAGGGATAGGTTCCTGACCCAGAGACTCCCCATACTCTGGACTAGACTGCCCATACATGTCAAGCAGAGCGCCTCATTGGCCCTCTTCTAAAGGAACCTTGATGATTGGAAGGGAGATAGGAAATTCACCCTGGGGATCATGTCAGTCACCCTGCTAGACAGGGGCCCAGAGAAGTAAATATTGTGGGAAAAAATTTCCAGGGAATTTTTATGGCTAGGCTTGCATAGGCCTTAGGGCCGATAGCCTAGTACCAACCTATGAACCCATCTTGTGACGTAGGGTTTTATACCTAGTTTAGTGAGTTTAGCTATAATTCCAGAATGGGGGTTGGTGTAAAAAGCCTTGGCGAGGTCAAGATAGGCTGTGTGAACCACCTTAGCCTCATCGACTGCCTCAGAGAAGTCGATTAGGTTCAGGATGCATGATCTGCCTTTCACAAACCCAAACTGGGTGGGGTCCAGAGTTTGGAGGTTACCAATGTCTTTGTTTATGAGTTCCATGATGATATCTGACAGGTCATAGTAGTAAATCACTTTGGCTATGGTGTGCAGGGTCCTGGGTTTGAGCCTTGCAGAGGCTGTTTATTTTTTTTTCAATCATAGCCTCACCTCAGGCTTTGTGCCTGCTGAATGGTGCACAGCGACGGTTATCCCACTCCACAAGGGGGGAGCCACTATGGACCCTGGGACTACCACCCCATTAGCCTGACGAGCCTGGTCTGCAAGGCCATGGAACGTATCATCATGGAACTTATAAACAAAGACATTGGTAATCTCCAAACTCTGGACTCCACCCAGTTCGTGTTTGTAAAAGGCAGATCATGTCTCTTAAACCCGATAGACTTCTTTGAAGCAGTCACCAAAGTCATAGACAAGGGTAAGGTGGTTCACACAGCCTATCTAGATCTTGCCAAGGCTTTCGACGCCATCCCCCACTCTGGAATTATAGATAAACTCACTAAACTAGGTATAAATCCCTATGTTACAAGATGGGTTGGCAACTGGCTCACTGACAGAACCCACACTGTGAAAGTAGCAGACTTCAAATCCGACTTCAGACCAGTGACAAGTGGAGTACCACAGGGTTCAGTCCTGGGGACTGTTTGGTATCTACTTCTCTGAAGTACAGGCTCACACAGAAGGTCTTTGCCTAACAAAGTTCGCAGATGACTGCAAACTAGGAGCCATAATCAAAACTCCTAATGATGTGGACATCCTACAAAAGGGCCTCACTGAGACAGATGTCTGGTAAGCCATGGCCTCAAGATCAATGCCAAAAAGTGCATTGTCATCCCCTTTGGTAAAAACTCTGTACCCATGAACTACAACACAGGCGGTAGTATACTTAATACCAAAAGTGAGATAAGAGACCTTGGGACACTGGTGGACAGTATTCTCTCCTTTGACAATCACATCGCCACAGTAGTCAGGAAATCCTTCTACGTGGCACACCTCAACACAAAAGGTTTCTCATCCAGAAAAAAAGAGGTCATTGTTTCCCTCTACTCATCGCTCATTAGACCCATTATAGAGTACAACGCCCCTTTTGGTATGTACCTCACAAGACATCTACAACTGGAAAGGCCACAGAAATACCTCACAAAGAGGATTACCGGCCTCAAACAGATGCTCTACGCAGACCGTCTCAAAAAACTCCAGCTTTACTCCATCACATATCAGCTACTCAGGGGTGATCTCTGCCTAACATACAAAGCTATGTCAAACCCAGAGCTTTTGGACATGCTCAACTTAAAGAAATCCCAATCCCTCCGAGCTACATGCTCTAGGGACCTAAACCTTGTCACCACAATAAACAGAACATGCCGGAGGGATAGATTCTTGTCCCAGAGACTTCCCATACTCTGGAATAAACTACCTATCTATATCAAACAAAGCTCTTCATTAGCACTCTTCAAGAAAAATCTTGATGATTGGATGGGAAATAGGAAATTCACTCCGGGGATCACCTCTGTGGCTCTGCTCAACAGTGGCACAGGAAAATAATTTTCTTGGGTGGTAAAAGCCAGGGTACCTTTTTGGCTGGGCTTGTATAGGCCCCAGGGCCGATAGCCTAGTACCTACCTATGAACCTATGAACCTATACGTTCCATGGCCTTGCAGACCAAGCTCATCAGGCTAATAGGATGATAGTTCCCGAGATCAATGGTGGCTCCCCCTTTGTGGAGTGGGATAACTGTTGCTGTGTGCCATTCAGTGGGCACCAAGCCTGATGTGAGGCTATGATTGAACATGGTGCTTAGCGGGGGAGCCAGTTCATTCTGAAGTTCATGTAAAACGCAGCCTGGGATGTTGTCCAGTCCCATGGATGCTGTGTTTTTGGCTTTAGGGAGCGCAGCTTTTACCTGTGTAGTTGTGATTACAGGGACTCTGCATTCTTCCTGTATAGATATGGGCCCTTTAGGGTGTGAGAGGGTGGTAAAGTTAGCACTGAACCTATCTGTCAGAATGTTGGCAATATCAGTTGGTTCTGTAATTTTCATGCAGTTGTGCTGTAACTCAGGGCAGATCTGGGTGTTGCCATTGAGATTCTTGACATAGGTATAGAATGCTTTGTGGTTGTCCTTAGAATCAGTGGCGATTTTATTTTCATAGCTAGCTTTGGATGCTAAGGGATCTCAGCATCTTACTGTGGCTGACCAGGGAAGCTCCACCACTCATGGGATTTTACTCTCTTTTGCAACAGTTTCTTCCTTCTGTTGTACAGTTTGTTTATGGCAGGGGACCACCAGATTGGCTTCCTTTTTTTGGAGGATAGCTTCTTGGTTCTGTTTGGGATAGTACGATCCATGCACTCATGTAAGTGCTTATAGAGTGCATTTGTGTAGGATTCAGCAGTTGTAACTGTATTGGCCATCTGCATGGGTGTCATGAAGTTCGCCTCTTCTGTCTTAAGAAGCATGAAGTTGGCTATGGAATAATTTTTTACCGTGGTTTCCTTAATGTGGGGTGGGGGCTGGATGTGGATATCTAGGGTGATTAGCTTATGGTCGGATCTGACAAACAAGGAGTTGACTTCAGGTGTGGAACACCGGTCATTCATGTTGGTAATGACTAGGTCTAGGATATTGTTGCCCTTGGTGGGGGTGTGGATAAGTTGATCCAGGGCACTGGAATTTATGAATTCCAGAAAGCGTTGAGCAAAGGAGTTGGTACACGAGTAGTTTTCCCAGTTAATGGTGGGGTAGTTGAAATCGCCCAGTATTAGGATGTTTGAACCCTAATATTTTCCAGTATATCAAGAAAAGAGTGGGAATCCTGGAGCATGATGAGGGATCTGTAGCAAGCTACAATTTGGATTGCAGTTTTGCCCAGAGTTAGTTGCACTTGGATAACCTCGGATGCATTATGCTGAGCAACTAGCCTGAAGGTGTGGATATCCTTAATGAATATGGGCACACCTCCGCCTTTGGTGTTCCGGTCCAGGTTACGTGGCCAAAGGGTGTGGTATGAGTTATAGCCTGGTAGTGCAGGAGTGCTCTTTGGAGCCTTGAACCAGGTCTCAGTCACTGCACAGGTATCGATGTTCTCCATTTTAAGGAGTGCCTTGAGTGAGTGCATTTTGAGATTTAGACTTCTATCATTGAGTAGCATTACCCTCAGTTTTGGTTGCCTGTTCCTGTTACATTTGAAACTTGTCTAAAAAAGGCACTATAGGGGCGGCAAGAGCCTTAGCCAGTATCCGGAATCCCATGGGTGACAGGTGCAGGCCATCTCTGGCAAAGCATCATGGTCTGTCAACCATGTCGTCCCAGGCAGGCAGATACTGGATCCCCTTAGAATGACACCAGAAGCTTAGCTAATTGTTGAAGTCAATCATTTTGTCCTTGTACTGCAGTATCATTCTGGGCGATGGCAGAATGCTACTCAGGGCTAGGGTCATACCTCCATGGGCTACAAGATTGGAGAGCTCTTCCATGTCTCTTTTCATGTAGTCCAGGGAGGCATGTCTCAGGTCATTCACACTAACATGGACAATGACAGAGTCATATTTGTACTTAGTTGTGGAGTGACCTGAGTGCATGGATTATGTGGCAGATCCTGGCACCTGACAGGCAGCTGACAGTAACCTTCTCCTTGTTTAGCCTGGTAAGTGGGACATCAGTGTGCCTGACTATAGAGTCACCTATGACTAGTGTGTTGGGTACGTTGTTTTGCCTAATATATTATATATGTTATAATATATATATATATATATATATATATATATATATATATATATATATATATATATATATATATATATATATATATATATATATATGTTTGCCCATAATATCTGAATAAGTGAGTGGGATTTTCATGACAGCATCAAGGAAACATTTTCCTTCCTTCCTTCTGTTTTTTTTTTTTCTTAAGTTTTGGATTTTTCTTGGTATATTTATTGATTTTCTTAGTATATTTTATTTATTTATTTATTTTCCATTTGTTTACCAGGTTAGTCGACTGGACACAAGATGACCGTTTTCAGCGGAGGCTGGGGGAGAAAAGCTTCAGATACATAGTAAACAATTATAAAAAATAAAAATAAATTATACAAACATAGCTATTTTGTACAAAGAGCATAGAAAATATAAAAGGAGTAAAATCAGAGTTTTACAGTTGATGCAGCATACACAGTGGTTAGAATATTGAGAAACAATTAAACAAGATAATATACAACAAATATACAACTGCTTGAATATAAATTCAAAAAGAAGTTTCCATAGACAAACAGGGTCATAAACTAGAAATCATAACTATATTGATATGATTTATATTGCATTTATCTTGTTTTAATGATGGTATGTGTGTATTATTATACGTGTCATATGTGCACAAATATTTGTATTAATCTATGTATTTACAGTATATTGACAAAGTACTGGGTTACATCAGAGGCTTGGGAGGTCATTGTTAAGAAACTGAGAACTGTTGTAAAGCTTGGCATTGAATACCATAAGTTCAGGTTATGCTATAAGAGAACTATGGGCGGCTACGGTGGTGCAGTGGTTAGCACTGCCGCCTCACAGCAAGAGGTTCTCGGTTAGAGAACTATATAAAGATAACCATGTCAGCAGCCAAAATGTATTATAAACTGAATGTTTTACTGTGCACAATAAGAAATGGATAGATTGGCCCAAACTCTGGACTGATGTGTGTGCTTTTTTTTTTTTTTATTCCTGGGGAAATGCTATTCAGAAGTGAAGAGACATATAAGGGAACAGTTTTAGTGGCACACCAGGCTGTGATTTTTTTGATGTCTTTTGTCATGCAAAGCTGACAAAATAGTTGAATCTACCCAAGCCTGAAATGTGAGACTGTAGCCCCACTGAAGGAGGGGAGACGGGAGGAGTAACTTGGCCAGGAATTGAAACTTGCAAAACTGCTCCTTGTGAAAAGTCTTTTTTTATCTCAGTAATTTGTTGACACTTTTGCAAGTTTCTTTCAGAGAATGTGTAGTACTTCAATAGGCACAACACTTGTAAAACTCAGCACATACTAGTCAATGACACATGAACTGCAGACTCTCAAACTTGGCATTTTTTTCAGGTGGTCCATTCTAAGTGGATGGAAGTCTAGTCTGACAACAAATGGTAGGGCTATTTGTTCTCACAGTCTGTGCATTGAGGCAGATTTAGCTTTCCAAAGGAATCACGATGTCTACCCCTAAGAGGGCAGACAAGAGTAAAAAAAGAATAAAATTAGAAATGAGCACTTATTTTGCTGCAGGCAGCTTTAGGAAGTGCAGTAAATCATGGCAAGATAAAAAATATATGTTTTTTCATTGTTTGCCCGTAGTGGTCCTTTAAGCACTGCTTAACACAGCTTAACGTGTTTTGCACTGCTCAGCTTTGCTCAGCATTTTTAAAAATCGTCCAATGGCAGCAAAGGGCAGGAATATGGCCTTATTTAAACTACACAGGTGGGAATACAGGCAGAAGCTGTTAGAGTTGCATCCCTGTAGGAACTATAGCAGGTGCAGGAGACAGACTGCACTTTAGGGTGCAGTGCTGGGGCATATTGGAGTCCAAGGTCATGGCTGGGCTCTTCATAAAGAACCATTATGACAGACTGCTGCAGGGTCAGTACCAGGGCTCAGAATACAAGTCTGAGGCCTGGGACCTTCTGGCCCATGAGCTCACCACTGCCACTGGCATCCCCCGTACTGGTGAGCAGGTCTATTATCATTATGATGACCTGAAATGGAGGAAGGGGATGCTCTTGGCCCAATGGATCCAAGATGCTTGGGACCAGAATGCCCCATTTGTTTAAAACTGTATATAAAGTGTTGCTTTATCAAGTTGTAGTAGGAATATCTGATAGACATGTATGCATAATGGTGCATTTCCCCCCACAGCTGCAGAGGAGAGGGCTCATAACATGGAGTCACATACCAGATGCCTGGCGAGGCTGCGCTGACAGTGTGGTGAGTACAGATATAACTTGCAATATATACATATATCATCCAGTAAATAAGAAAGTGTAATTGTATACTGCCATTAGGTATAGTGTGTTCTGAGTGTACTGAATAAATATGTTGTTAAACCAACACTGATATAAGTGACTAATGCCAGGTACTGTGTAATACAGATGAAGACCGCAAACAAGCTACTATTGATGAAAGGAAGCCAATACTGTAGAAATACTGTGTAGGAATGAATCTGGTAATAAAGTATACTGCGCTTGCTACTGTGAAAATAATAACTGACATACATTCATCATCTACAGGATATGCAGTACAACTGAATTTAGAAGTTAGAATATAATAAACCACTGTGTCAGTCACCCTAAATAAAGTTTGTTGCCACAAACTGTTGTGTTTAATCTGGTCTGTTGTTGAAGAAATACAAGTGTACAGGTGCTCCACAGCAAATATGGCTATGGGAGCATGAATTCACTGTGGTTTATCTGCTAGTTAGCTTTTATACCAAACTGTAGATGTGGAGCTGTAAAACAAGATACAATGAAGTGATATATGTTCTGCACTAAGATCTGAACCTTGAATAGTAATGTGTAATGTATTATAGTGTGTTCCCTGCAGCATTGTCTTGTGTTAACCTTTGCATTTCAGCTACATGTATTCCTGAATGTAGGTATCCTGATGCAAGCAAGTATGAGACTGTAATAGGTGGAGACTGCAAATATATGATGTGCAAATGTGTATGGGTTGGGTATGCAACCCAGCAGCCTGCTATGGTCAGAACAGATCACACATAATCACACCCACTAGGGGTTAAATATGTACACCTGCATTCAAAGTATTAATACACAGTTCACTATCTATCTAGCATGACAGTGTGACACTCCACTTATATTACAAGGTCAGAATGTGTAACCAAGTGAGTTTTAGGCACAAATCAGTCAAGCAGCAGACAGCAGTGCCCCAGTAGTTCAGTGTGATAAGAAATAGACATATCTGACATATAGTTCTCCAAATCACAGTGTACTTGGGCCTCTGATGGACACTGAACTAGTACACACACAGATACAGGCTGATGGATGTACAGCAGGCCTACAATATCTGGTAGAGCTGACCACCGCACAGACTGTTGATGAATATCCACAGGTGTGACCCCTATTTATGGCAGGGTCAACTCAGTGTCACACGTCATACCCATCAGAACACACATGTCTATGCTAATCCTGTGTTACACACTATGTATACACATATGTCTTACAAATACACCTGATATATTAATGACTCAGTAGCTCTATCTGTTACATTTCTAGCAGCTGTCACATCTAGACACCCACAGTCCTGGCCCACAGCTCAGTCTGTGGCATGGCAACTACATGAATGTCAATACAACATAGGAATAATTGATGCCACCCACAGCAGCACGTTAAAGGCCTGCAGGGTGGGACAGATTTCACAATTATGAATATGTGTACTAAATGTTGCCTACTACTCTGTGGATGGCACTATTACATAACATATGCACCACAGGCATATGCCTCACCTGGACTGTTGTGGGTACCCTCAACCAGGCCATGCTTTGACACAACAGCTGACACCACACCCTCACTAACAGTAACAGCTTGCTCTCTCCCAATGTCTACACAATTCCTAGTCTGACTCCTGGCCAGAATGCAGCAGCTGCAGCCTGCTACACATACAGTGGAATGTCAAGCTACCTGCTACAGACCTAACATTGCTCCCAAACACCTAGAGCTGGCTGTCCACACAACAGCCAAACATAAAGGGGGGGTGTTGGGGTTTAGGGGACATGTGTCACAGTCTCCCCCTACAAACATACACAGCTGATAGACCAGCATCAACTGCAGCAGCATGCACAGTCAGATAGAAAAGGATTTATGACACTCACATCTGCCTATCTCCTTACTCACTCCAACACACATTTACACAGTACACTGCTAAAGAATATGATATAATGGAAAGGCAACCCAGTTGTTCTGGATGCAATTAGCAATTGGGAGCCACAGATTAGTGCACATGCTATCAACTGTTCATGAGCATTACCTACAAAAGGCAAGCTGCTGCCTTTGGTAAACAGATCTGACACTTTCTTCATGAAGACAGACTGTGATTCTTTACAACATTATAATTGAATTTCTTCTAACAAAGGAGTACAGCATTATACCAGGTATGTCATACAATTAAGCATGTAATGGAATGCAGATGGGGGATGCAGTCATGGGAAATAGGAATCTAAACAGTAGGTCTCAACAACACTTCCTGGAATGACATGTTGCTGTTAGTCTGCTGTCCACACCTATGGCAATCCCTAATAGCTCTGTCTACAGTGACATACATCACAGCTCTGGCCCCTGAGTCACCCCAGCAAAGGTCAGCTTACATATGAATACAACTGGATTGTCTGTTGTACAATAGTGACTGTGACACTGCCAGCCCATCTAACTGGAAGTTTGTAAAAAATCATATGTCACTTGTGAAAATTAGTATGATTCATAGGGTCTATATTAGATCATCGAAGTGTTAATACTTTGAATGGTCTAATATCGACCTGAAAACAGCGAATGCTGAAAATAGCGAAGTTGCAGATAACCAAATTTTTTCCTAGGGAAAGAATTTGGTTGTCCGTTTCTGTGGCTTTGCTATTTTCAGCGCTGTGGTGGAAAGTTACGAGTTGGGTTCAGGTAAGTGTACGATTGTATGGATGTTAGGTTTAGGGTGGGGTGTGTGAGTTAGGGTTAGGGCACGGGTGAGGTGAGTGCGCGATAGTGAAAGACTTTAGGGTTAGGGTGGGGTATGTGAGTTAGGGCTAGGGCACGGGTGAGGTGAGTGTGCGATAGTGATGGACCTTAGGGTTTGGGTTAAGGATAGTGGATAGATAGTACTGTATGTACAGTTTAGTGTAGGGTTAGAGGTAGGATTTTAAGTGTATGTGTGTGGATTGCTTTGTGCTTGCGTTGTGTGTGTGTTTCTCGGAACAGTGAATTTTTTCCCAAGGAAACAATTAGCTGTTCTGAGCTTTTGATTTTTTTAGATTTCATGGTTGGAAGTTCGAAGTTGTTGTATTCGATGATGTGCTGTTTCGCTGAACTGATATAGACCCGATTCATATGCTTGTCTTACAAATGTAAGAGAACTATATGATATGTGGATATCGCACTACTGGTGCAGACATGTGTGTTGAACTGTATGTTTTGTACTGAGCTCATACCTCTCAACTGGCCAGAATTTTGCAGAATGTCCACATTTGTGCCTCATATTTTTACTCAGTTTCTCAAACATTTGTGTTTTGTCTGCCAAGTTACTGGCAAATCATTGAAGAATGAAGTCATAACATAATAGCAAACATTTGAATATCGGATGTCATATCCTTCAGAAACATCATGCAAATGCAAAACCTGTTATTCTATCAACTGTCTAAGTTTGTAAGAGCAATACTTAAAAAGTGTCACTATGTTTGGGCCTTTGTCACCCCTTCATTTGTGCCTTTGTCCAGATGTCTTGCTCTTAGAGGTATGACTGAGCTTCAAGAATGTAACCATAGTGTACCGTACTGGAAAAAACAGAAATGTATATAAACTGTCACCTGTGCAAATGTATGTATTAATAGCAGAAGCTGGATGCCTTGAACATACAGAGATAGCTAGCAAAACTTCAGTAAAATAAGCTGTACTTGTTTAACGAATGTGTTATCTCAGGTTCAGTGCAGCAAGCAGACATAAATGTCTAACTACCTTTTAGTCTTGGCAGAATGGGCCATATCTAGTAAACCTGTGCCAGCCTTTCCCAGGAGAGTGTGTGTGTGTTAGATTTATAAATCAAATCTCAAAGTGTGTGTGTCAGCTACTTAGGCAGGGACACAAAGCGCTGGTCAGACAGAGAGTGTGATGATGATTTTGGCTTGACTGCTCTGCTGAGATGTTAAGTGTATAGCTGTGCCAGTGGGGAGTCTTGCTGAGGATCTGGAGAGAGAGGGAGAAACCAGCCCCAGACTGACTGTGATCTCTGTGTGCCCTAAAGGGTAATTGTACTTTACTGTGTGTGTACTTGTCATCCTCCCAGTGTGTACATCCCTCACTGTTGCTTGTGGTGAAGATTGAGTCTCCTTGATTGCTGGGCCAGTGCAGGGTCGTCACACTGACAGTATGTACTGGTGGATACAGCTGACAAATCACATCATGTACTGTAAATGAGCCCCTGTCAGTCTGCCAATGTCATACAGGATTATTTCACCAATTATCCAGGTCTCACTCACCATTCCTGATGCACTCTGGCTGGGTCACTGTGTACTCCACACCTGTATCTGATTGGTTGACACCTACAGCTAGAATACCTGGTGGGCCCCTGCAGCAGGACAGCAGGTTATAGGTACTAGTAGTGGGGGATGCTGGCTCTGGCACAACAGCAGTGTGTACATACTACATACTGAGCATACAGTGTAATGGAATGGATATAATAACAGATAGTCATGTACCATAGTTATGTACCATTAGTGTGTGCCCAGGGGTCTGGCATGTCACAGACACATTCCCCGAACTTTGTGGAAGACCATTACATATTGTTCAACTAGTATGCAGAAATACACATTTGTCTGGTGGGGGGGACTACATCTATCAGGCACATGTACACATTCTGCAAACATCTGCGTACTGCAGATGTCAGACACCTATGAGGATGTCACCCCACACCACATATGCACTGCTCTCTGTTATTGCATACCTCAGATGTTCCAGGAATGTCCACATGTACCTGTAGTAGCACTCACCTATTTGTCAGATGTAGGCTGGATGACATGGTACTGTAACATTGCCCATAGGGGACACCCAGCAGTCGATGGCAGTGATGTGTGTGGACACATAATTACACAGTCTTGTCACAGCAGTCAGGCCATTCTGGTATTCCTGGTACCATATGAGATTACTAGGCTATGGGCCCTGAGCAGCTATATGCCTAGGCCACATGTTAGCCCATGTGTATGCCAGGTAGCAGCTGATGTCCCTGTCCAACAGGGACACAGGTGGTAGCCCAAGGGTGCATGTGCTGTTAACCATCCAGTTGAGCAGGTTACACCTGCAAAGGTGTAGGTAGCTACCCTACCTGATGTGGACAGTGTGCCCATTCCACTGCAGGGTGATTGTGTGGGACACACATGTGAGCTGCCAATAAGGCTAGTTCAGGTCATTCACCAGGTTGAGGTTGTGTGTGTGTGTGTTAACACAGTGGAGCATGACTTGCACTTGTGCAGCAGTCCCAACAATGTAGAGTCTGATTGACTTGCATGCCACAGTAATGTCACTCCTGAGGAGTATGTATGAAACCGGGTAGAGGGTTGGCCTTATAGCCTATTGCTGCATGGTAGATGTTTGATGTTCTGGTATTGACTGGTGGGGAACCTCTGTGATGTCCCCAGCTGCTGCATGTGCTGCGTGATGTGAATGATGAACAGAGACTTATGCACATTAATGGTCCTCAATGGGGGGAACATGAAACATCAGGATCAGGGGGAAATCCGTGGTAATTCCAGTATGTTGCCAATACCCACACACATACTGTGCTGATAGATGGCAGCGGTATGATGTCGGTGTTAGCGGTGGATAGTGCTGGCAAAAGTGGATGTGCAGGGTCTGTACATAATGGTGGCCAATGCATATGGTCTAGTGATGTGTTCCCCTGTCCATGTCTTTCAGGATGGATGTACAGAAGATGGAACCCACCATTCTCAGAAGCTGAGACTGCTGCAATCATCGATACCCTCAGACTCCATCACTGGGTACTGTTGGGATGGAGCTGCCAAAACCTGCAAGAAAGCACTGCCCTGTAGGCAAAACTGGTAACAATAGTCAATAATGTGGGCCACCGGGACAGGAGCTAGAACAGGTCTGACATCGTGCCACAGACCTCGTACACAATGCATTACAAAGGGCTGCAGCTGTAGCCAGGGAGCATGCTGGCACAGGTGGAGAGACTACTACTCAAGCACCACTGTCAGCCCCGATGAGTTCCTTGCAAACCTTGGTTCAACCACTGCCTTCCAGAAAACCATGACTACATATGTCGTGGAGGTGGGTAGCACAGAATCCACAGCCGAGGAGTGTCCAGGTAAGGCCCCAGTGCGCATCATGTTAATACTGTAGAATTCATAGTGGTAGCCTTTGCATACATGTACACATATGTCGGGTCAATCTGCATTTGTGGGTGGGGTTTTGTAATGCACACATATTGTGAATATCAGCAATTTGTGTAGTATCACAGCTTGTAGTGCACATGTTAATAAATGCACATATTATCCTGTACCAAGCCACATGTGCATGTGCTGAAAATATCTCTTCCCCACAACTACATAGGTACCTCTGGTGTGACTGGGGACCATCAACCTGAAGCCGGTGAGTGTGGAACTGTCATGTTGTGGCTCAACAATACCCAAGGCATATTAAGGGCAGCCAGGTAACCATGCACACAACTGTTAAGCTTAACCATAGTGCAACATGTGCATGGGGTTCACTGCAGTATATTGCATTGGTCATCACAGGAGCCTATTCACAGAGCTGTAACATATTGGCATGTAGTTTTGTATAGGTGTAGCCAATGTGCTATACAGGAGCACATTAGTATTGTGTACATGGGAGCACTATGTGTTAGGTGACGGTCTATCACATACTCCCACTTCTCATGTATCTCACAGCTGTATAGTAGTAGCAACATTAACTCTTTAACTGGATGTAGCTGCACTGCATGCTGGTGAGGGCCTGTCTGTTGTGGCCTGCTTGTGTGTTGTGCATGGCATCAGTCAGAAGGTGTGGTCTGTATAATGCCTTTGCGGCACCTCGTGTGTGTGTGTATCAGTAAACATGATAGCGCAGGAAGTAATTTACATATGCTGTCTTCCCCTCACAGGTGAACATGGGGGTTGGGGTCTCTCCCCCTCGCAACCTGATGTCACTGTCTCATCAGATTCTGATGATGATAGTGGCCATAGTGAGGCACAGGTGGGGTTCACCTGGGGTTGTTGGGGGTGAATCTGTACCATTGGTTGACATACCACATCCATTTACAATGTCCCCATACACAGTCAGTAAGCCCACACATACCCAGTCCCCAGCAGCCACAGATATTGGACAGTCAGAGGGTGGTGGCATTGAATAGGGTAGTGTGGTGACTATGGCATCTGTGACTGTAGACACTAGCCATAGCCAGACAGCTGGCAAGGTCCCACACAAGCAAATTGACAGGGGTGCTCGAAGGAGGAATGCTGCCCATCCATCCCCTGTCAGAGGTGTCACAGCACATGTCACCCGATGCATATTTCAATCCATCGTTGAGGCACAGGCACATTTTGAATGGTACACCAGGTGGACCCTTAGGGTCATGGAAGCAACTCTCCCTAGTATGTGGAACACCCTCCATGGCATTGGTGATGCCGTATGTCAATTCGCTGATGTTGTGGATAGACAGTGGGGTGAGACATTGTCAGTCCTTAACTGTGCAATGTCTGTGTTTGAACATGTGGTGGGAGTAGGGCATTGGACATGTGGCTGTAGGTCAGCAACAACATAAGTTGAGAGTCCACATGGCCATGCACATTCACACTCCTGTATTGGCAGTACCACCAACACTACTGAAGGGAAGGTGCTGTCCACACCACAGTGTAGTAGGGCATGGGCATGTGGTCCTGGCTGGTCCCGTGAGGGACATGGACTCAGGAGACAGTGGTCACCATCAGGAAGTAGTACTGCATCTGGCTTTGGGCATTGTGGTGCCAGTGACACTCCTGGCAGAACCAGTTTCCATGGCCGGAGGTGGTGAACTGTACATCCTGCCATGTACAGTCCACAGCTGTCCAACATACCCTCATGTAGGGCAAGCACATGTCTTGACTGTGAATACACATGCTCAAACATCAGTATCACATGCATGTCACCACTTGACATACACACAGCTCCTCTCCATGGCCCAGCTGCACACCACCCCTCCAGACACACAGACATGATGTCAACTGTATGGCCCAGCCTAGGCCTTTGCCAACCCCACACCACACTCTGTGCATGTGATGATACCTGTGCCACATCCATGTTATCCATACCACTGATGCAGGGACATGGGAATATGTGTATGATGCACAGTGTGAATATAGTACAGGTAATGCCAGTGTGTAGTGTATTACTGGTATGCCGTGTAAGGTGCTGTCTGCTGGCAGTTGTCATAGGTACACATTGTAGTGTATGTATCTTTGCGCCATGATGCTTTATTGCTGTTAGTACTGCTGACTGACTGTTGCCTCACAGACCTTATTTTGTTTCTGTTCCAGGCATCTATGTCTGTACATCCTGGGGAGTTGCTGCGGTTACCACAGCTGAGTATGGTGGAGTGGAAACACAGAGACCTTTTCATCAGCAAGGTACGGTTGTATATGTGTGTATGTTTACCTAGGTGTGTATGTGTGCAACAGTGTGTGAGGGACAATGTGGGCAAAGAGCATAACCTTGCATGGATACCCCTTGACACAGCCAGCTAAACTTTATACATGTCACTTGGGTGTTCTGTAGGATCACAGGTTCATAGATACAGGGGAGGTAACTAGAGTACTGGCCCTGCATCATGTAGATGTCTAGCCATTACTTTCTCCCTAACAGAATCATCAGTCAGCACCTGTTGCCCCTGGCATTGTAGGATAAAGGTTGAACCCCAGGGACATATGTTTTTCTTCCCATCCACTCACTCCTGATGCAGTTGATGAGGGTATGCATGGTATTGTGTTTGACATGTTTGGGGAGTGTAGTCCTGACAAAGGGCAGCCTCTAAGAGCCAAACCTAACTCTCCAGCGTGTGTTTTTGCTATCTTATATGTGATTCAGGCCTCTCATGCTGGGAATGCACACAGAGTTATACACTCATATATAGGGCAGCTGTTTAAGAGCTGAGCACAACATTGCCATCTAGGCATGCCACAGACACCTGTGGACAACCTGAATGATAACCAGTGGGGCAGTACCAATTACAAGCTGTCTGCATGTCTGGAGGTTTCGAGGGCCTTGGCTGACCTTTGTGGGTGTTAACATAGCCTTTACAATTTCTGCAGATGTCTGCATAGGTGCATAGCAGACCAACCATGCTGGTAATGTATTGTACTGACTGAGGAGTATTCAGAGGTAATGTTCACCATTTGTTTGGATGCGGTCCCTTTACCTATGTGGTGAACTACATATGAGCTTTGTATGACCACTGCCACTACTTGTTGCCTGAATGCAACATTCTTGGCATCCTGCATACCCAGGTCTGTCACCGCAGTCTGTGTGTTGATGGGGTTGGTACTGATATGGGAAATGCCAGGACCATGTCCTTGCCATATGGTATGCTGACAATTATGTCTGCATTCATCTTGAGGCCAGGACCTTGGCATCATTCCATACCCACTGTATGGCCCATTGCTTAACAGTGGTTTGTGGCTCAATGAGAAACTGCACAATACTTACAGTTGACACAGCATTTAGCAGTATCTACATATGTGGGTGGTGGCAGTTAGCATTCATGCCTATATATATGTGGGTCATTGGGGGCAGCAGGTAGTTACAGGGCCTGCACATGTCTACATATTGCTCACAAGTAGGTGACACAGATTGTGGTTACCACTTTATCAAATGTGGACTGTGGGACGCGCCTTGTAGTAATGAGACAGTTGGCAGGGTACACCATACCCACCGCAAGTACAACACATAGGACTTCCTTTGATATGCAACCATGACACCTTCTTTGTGTGACACTACCATAGCTTACGCTATTTGTCCTAATATTAAGGTGCTTCTGATGTGCAATAACTGTTTATGCAGTTAGTAGACAACTGTATGAAAAGTTTGATGTTCTACACTCTCGGGACCTCTGTATTGTTTCAGTTGTCATCACAGGTCACACCTTGCCAAACATGGACTGCGACCTGCAGGGTGGTACAGATGGTGGCCATACCTTAGACCTCTACATATGTCTACAGAATGTCCTGATGTTTGCCACATATTTTATTTTGGTTTGTCATAACATTCTGGTTTTCTGGCAAAGGGTTGGAAAATCATAACAGACTGACATTACAGATTGATAATGGAAATTGTCATGTCATAGGTTCATAGGTTCACAGGTAGGTACTAGGCTATCGGCCCTGGGGCTTATACAAGCCCAGCTGAAAAGGTACCCTGGCTTTTGCCACCCAAGAAAATTATTTTCCTGTGCCACTGTTGAGCAGAGCCACAGAGGTGATCCCTGGGGTGAATTTCCTATTTCCCATCCAATCATCAAGATTTTTCTTGAAGAGTGCTAATGAGGAGCTTTGTTTGATATAGATAGGTAGTTTATTCCAGAGTATGGGAAGTCTCTGGGACAGGAATCTATCCCTCTGGCATGTTCTGTTTAATGTGGTGACAAGGTTTAGGTCCCTAGAGCGTGTAGCTCGGAGGGATTGGGATTTCTTTAAGTGGAGCATGTCCAGTAGCTCTGGGTTTGACATAGCTTTGTATGTTAGACAGAGATCACCTCTGAGTAGGCGATATGCGATGTAGTAAAGGTGGATTTATTTGAGAAGGTCTGCGTAGGGCATCTGTTTGAGGCCGGTAATCCTCTTTGTAAGGTATTTCTGTGGCCTTTCCAGTTGTTGTAGATGTCTTGTGAGGTACATATCAAAAGGGGTGTTGTACTCTATAATGGGTCTAATGAGTGATGAGTAGAGGAGAACAATGACCTCTTTTTTTCTGGATGAGAAACCTTTTGTGATGAGGTGTGCCACGTAGAAGGATTTCCTGACTACTGTGGTGATGTGATTATCAAAAGAGAGACTACTGTCCACCTGTGTCCCAAGGTCTCTTATCACACTTTCGGTGTTAAGTATACTACCACCTATATTGTAGTTCATGGGTACAGAGTTTTTACCAAAGGGGATGGCAATGCACTTTTTGGCATTGAGCTTGAGGCCATGGCTTTGACACCACGTATCTATCTTAGTGAGGCCCTTTTGTAGGATGTCCACATCGTTAGGAGTTTCGATTATGGCTCCTAGTTTTCAGTCATCTGTGAACTTCATTAGCCAAAGACCTTCTGTGTTAGCCTGTACTTCAGAGAAGTAGATACCAAACAGGAGAGAACCCAGGACTGAACCCTGTAGTACTGCACTTGTCACAGGTCTGAAGTCAGATTTGGAGTCTGCTACTTTCACAGTGTGGGTTCTGTCAGTGAGCCAGTTGGCAACCCATCTTGTGACATAGGGATTTATACCTAGTTTAGTGAGTTTATCTATATTTCCAGAGTGGGGGATGGTGTTGAAAGCCATGGCAAGATCTAGATAGGCTGTGTGAACCCCCTTACTCTTGTCTACGGCTTTGGTGACATCAGGTTTAGGAGACATGATATGCCTTTTACAAACCCGAACTGGGTGGGGTCCAGAGTTTGGAGATTACCAATGCCTTTGTTTATAAGTTCCATGATGATACGTTCCATGGCCTTGCAGACCAGGCTCGTCAGGCTAATGGGGTGGTAGTTCCTGGGGTCCGTGGTGGCTCCCCCCTTGTGGAGTGGAATAACCATTGCTGTGCACCATTCAGCAGACACAAAGCCTGAGGTGAGGCTATGATTGAACATGGTACTTAGGTGGGGTACCAGTTCATTTTGTAGTTCATGTAGAACGCAGCCTGGGATGTTGTTTGGTCCCATGGATGCTGCGTTCTTGGTTTTGGAGAGTGTGGTTTTTACCTGTGCAGCCGTAATTACAGGAACTTTCCATTCTTCCGGTATAGAGATGGGCTCTTTAGGGGGTGAGAGCACTGAACCTATCTGCCAGGATGTTGGCAATATCAGTTGGGACTGTATATTTAGTGCCATTGTGCTGTAATTCAGAGCAGATCTGAGTGTTGCCATTGAGATTCTTGACATAGCTATAGAATGATTTGTGGTTGTCTTTAGAATCAGTGGCAATTTTGTTTTCGTAACTAGCTTTGGAGGATTTTATCAGGGATTGCAGCTTCCTACTGAGGCTGACCAGGGAGCTCCTCCACTCATGGTATTTTACTCTCTTTTGCAACAGTTTCTTCCTTCTGTTGTACAATTTGTTTATGGCAGGGGATCACCAGATTGGCTTCCTTTTTTTGGAGGATAGCATCTTGGTTCTGTTTGTGATAGCACGATCCATACACTCAAGTAAGTGCTTAAAAAGTGCAATTGTGTAGGATTCAGTAGTCGTAACTGTATTGTCCATCTGCATGGGTGTCATGAAGTTCACCACTTCTGTCTTAAGAAGCATGAAGTTGGCTTTGGAGAAATTTTTTACCATGGTTTCCTTAATGGGGGGTGGGGCAGGATGTGGATATCTAGGGTAATTAGCTTATAGTTGGATCGGACTAATGAGGCGTTGACTTCAGGTGTAGAACACTGGTCACTCATGTTGGTAATGACTAGATCTAGGATATTGTTGCCCCTGGTGGGGGTGTGGATAAGTTGATCCAGGGCATTGGAGTTTATGAATTCCAGAAAGCGTTGAGCGAAGGAGTTGGTACATGAGTAGTTTTCCCAGTTAATGGTGGGGTAGTTAAAATTGCCCATTATTAGGGTGTTTTGTTGAACCTTAATATTTTCCAGTACATCAAGAAAAGAGGAGTAGGAATCCTGGGGCATGGTGGGTGATCTGTAGCAAGCTACAATTTGGATTGCAGTTTTGCCCAGAGTTAGTTACACTTGGATAACCTCGGCTGCATTATGCTGAGCAACTCGCCTGGAGGTGTGGATATCCTTAATAAATATGGACACACCTCCGCCTTTGGTGTTCCAGCCCAGGTTACATGGCTGAAAAGTGTGCTATGAGTTATAGCCTGGTAGTGCAGGGGTGCTCTGTATATTTAGTGCCATTGTGCTGTAATTCAGAGCAGATCTGAGTGTTGCCATTGAGATTCTTGACATAGCTATAGAAACATATGATGATTGTCTTTTGAATAGAATAAGTGGCAAATTTTTTTGTAACTCAGCTTTTGGGGGATTTTATCAGGGATTTTGCTTTCCTACTGGGAGGCTGACCAGGCTCTCATCCACTCATGTATTTTACTCTCTTTGCAACAGTTTCTTCCTTCTGTTGTACAACTATTGTCCATCTGCATGGTTCATGAAGAAGTTCACCACTATCTCTTTAAGAAGCATGAAGTTGGCTGGAGAAAATTTTTACCATGGTTTTGACTAGATCTATATTGTTGCCCCCTGGGGTGTGGTGTGAAAGTTGGGCAGGGCATTGGAGTTTATGAAATCAGAAGAAAGCGAAGGAGTTTAGGTACACATGTAGTTTCCCAGTTAATGGTGGGGGTAGTAAAAATTTGCCCATTATTAGGTGTTTTGTTGAACTGCTCTGTATATTTAGTGCCATTGTGCTGTAATTCAGAGCAGATCTGAGTGTTGCCATTGAGATTCTTGACATAGCTATAGAATGATTTGAGGTTGTCTTTAGAATCAGTGGCAATTTTGTTTTCGTAACTAGCTTTGGAGGATTTTATCAGGGATTGCAGCTTCCTACTGAGGCTGACCAGGGAGCTCATCCACTCATGGTATTTTACTCTCTTTTGCAACAGTTTCTTCCTTCTGTTGTACAATTTGTTTATGGCAGTGGACCACCAGATTGGCTTCCTTTTTTTGGAGGATAGCGTCTTGGTTCTGTTTGTGATAGCACGATCCATACACTCAAGTAAGTGCTTAAAAAGTGCAATTGTGTAGGATTCAGTAGTCGTAACTGTATTGTCCATCTGCATGGTTGTCATGAAGTTCACCACTTCTATCTTAAGAAGCATGAAGTTGGCTTTGGAGAAATTTTTTACCATGGTTTCCTTAACGGGGGGTGGGGCAGGATGTGGATTTCTAGGGTAATTAGCTTATAGTTGGATCGGACTAATGAGGCGTTGACTTCAGGTGTAGAACACTGGTCACTCATGTTGGTAATGACTAGATCTAGGATATTGTTGCCCCTGGTGGGGGTGTGGATAAGTTGATCCAGGGCATTGGAGTTTATGAATTCCAGAAAGCGTTGAGCGAAGGAGTTGGTACATGAGTAGTTTTCCCAGTTAATGGTGGGGTAGTTAAAATTGCCCATTATTAGGGTGTTTTGTTGAACCTTAATATTTTCCAGTACATCAAGAAAAGAGGAGTAGGAATCCTGGGGCATGGTGGGTGATCTGTAGCAAGCTACAATTTGGATTGCAGTTTTGCCCAGAGTTAGTTGCACTTGGATAACCTCGGCTGCATTATGCTGAGCAACTAACCTGGAGGTGTGGATATCCTTAATGAATATGGACACACCTCCGCCTTTGGTGTTCCGGCCCAGGTTGCATGGCTGAAAAGTGTGCTATGAGTTATAGCCTGGTAGTGCAGGGGTGCTCTCTGGAGCCTTGAACCAGGTCTCAGTCACTGCACAGATATCGATGTTCTCCATTTTAAGGAGTGCCTCGAGTGAGTGCATTTTGAGATTTAGACTTCTAGCATTGAGTAGCATCACCCTCAGTTTTTGCTTGCCTGTTCCTGTTATGGTGGTGAATTTGTCATTTGAATCTTGCCTAAAAAAGGCACTATAGGGGTGGCAAGAACCTTAGCCAGTATCCGGAATCCCAGGGGTGACAGGTGCAGGCCCTCTCTGGCAAAGCATTGTTGTCTGTCGACCATGTCATCCCAGGCAGACAGATACTGGATCCCTTTAGAATGGCACCAGAAGCTTAGCCAATTGTTGAAGTCAATCATTTTGTCCTTGTACTGCAGCATCATTCTGGGTGATGGCAGAATGCTACTCAGGGCTTGGGTCATACCTGCCTGGGCTACATGATTGGAAAGCTCTTCCATGTCTCTTTTCATGTAGTCCAGGGAGGTACATCTCAGGTCATTCACACCAACATGGACAATGACAGAGTCATATTTGTACTTGTTGTGGAGTGACCTGAGTGGGTGGGTTATGTGGCGGATCCTGGCACCCGACAGGCAGCTGACAGTAACCTTCTCCTTGTTTAGCCTGGTGAGTGGGACATCAGTGTGCCTGACTATAGAGTTTCCTATGACTAGTGTGTTGGGTACGTTGTTTTGCCTTATTGGCTGTGGTTGAGTGGCACACTGAGTGTGTGGGCTATGTGTCATTTGGGTTGTGTTGGGGGGGTGGAGGTTGCTTGCATGTCTGCTTTGGAGGTCTCTGTTGCTTGAGCAGATTATTATTGAGAGCCTCCATGAATGTTTTTGTGTTTCTATGTGTGGATTTTGGTGGTGTAGATTTAGTGAGACTATGTGATGAGTGTGGTGTGGTGCAATTGTTTACCTTCTCCTCTTGACTGTCAAGTTCAGTCTTGATTGGAGAGAGCTTTACCTCCAGTTTGGCTAGATAAGTGCATCTCTCACAAGTTGTAGTGTTGGGTGGTAGGAGGAGAGAGTTGTCTGTGTACATGAGGCAATTTCTACATTGCCCCAAGATGCCCAGATTCATCAGATAGACAGGAGAGAACACTGGGAGGTGACCCTTGGACATGCCTGAATAAAAAACTATTTTCCTCTAGATAAGTGAGGAAAGTGAGTACAAGAGCTGCTTTTCTCTAAGCAAGTGAGGAAAGTAAGTACCAAAACTGTTTTCCTCTAGGTAATGAGGAAGGGTGAGTGCTGTAGTAATTAGTAGGTTATTTAGTGCTTACAAGTTCTGAACAAGTGCTGATCACGAATAAGCAAATTCAAGTGCTAAAACTAAAAATCTGTATCTGGACTAAACTAGTTACAGGAAAGGGGGGAAACAAGTGCAAATGTGGGCTTTTAAATCAGAAATTGAGAGAGATGGAAAAACTACCCAAACGGCAAATAACTACAATTTCTGGGCCAGAACCACTCCTTATGTGGTAGATAGGTTATCTAGTGCTTACCACTCCCACTGATAAGCTAGAAGGCTTCCCTCCAACACAGAATGCTTTGGGGGGGGGGGGCTCAGAAGCTTACATATAGTCCTGGATACAGCCAATCTGAATCTGGACTACACTAGTTACAGGAAAGGTGTGTGTATATATATATATATATATATATATATATATATATATATATATATATATATATATATATATATATATATATATATATATATATATATATATATATATATATATATATATAGCTAAAACAGCAGTAAAAACAATTCAAATGCAGTGCAAGCTAGCACACTTGAGTATGTAGCAATGTAGACCAAACAGTTTAAAAATGCAATTAAATTAAAAATTACTAAAAACAAGTGCAGAAGGAGTCTATTAGGTAGAATGAGGTAAAGAAATGGGACTAGGGGGAGTGTCCCAGATCAAATCTACAGTGGGGGCGGGCAACTGCAAAAGCCTCCAAATTTAAACAGCAACACAAGAATAGGGAAGGTGGGTACAGGAAAACCAACACCTTCAGTAGAGATCTGAAAACTATACAGTGAAAAAAAAATAACAGTGCACAACTCTAAAGTCAGCCAGCAATGATATAAAATTAGTCAAACAACAATTACCAGTACACAACTCTGAAGTGCCAGAAAAATATACTCAGCTCTGTATATCTCCAGATAGTTTGAAGTGCACTCTGTCAGGACACAGGAAGGCTCCAGCAATGATATGCAGACTTTTACTAAGAGGGTCTAATGTTATGCAAGTAATCCTTGAGATAGTCAGATAACACACAGTATGTAAAACCAGTTATACAAACTTAAGACACAGAGAAATAGGGGAGGGGGAAAACACCTTCAGCAGAGATCTGAAAAAACTATACAGTGAAGCAAAAATAGCAGTGCACAACTCTGAAGTCAGCCAGCAAAGATATAAAATTAGTCAAACAACAATTACCAGTACACAACTCTGAAGGGCCAGAAAAATATACTCAGCTCTGTATATCTCTAGATAGTTTGTCAGAACTCATACCCTTTGGAAAGTGCATTTGAATGCATAACCTGTTCTGGTATATACTTTCCATGCGTGTCACAGCAATATGTGAAGGGTGTGCTGAATGTTTGGCCTTTGCCCCATTTTTCCATATGGCTTTGACCACATGTATTGTCAATGAGGGGTTGAGAGGTATACTGCTGGCTGTAACACAGTTAGACTGCTGCAAGGGGGTATACATACATACATACAGACAGACACACACCCACTCATGACCTGCCCTTGTTGACAGTAGAACCTCTACCTGCCTAGTGTTACATACGATACTGCTAAATACATAACACAAGTACCACAGAGCTATTATAGAGTTTCAGTGTCTGCCACAACTATTCAGGTGGGTGACAATTGCAGGGGCTGTTAGGATTGTCAATGGGAGGTTTACAGGCCCTTAACATGGTAGAGGCAACTCAAGCACACACACACACTGCTGCATGGGGACATGCATTGAAACACACATGCACACAGTGCTGACACTTTTCTGATTAGAACACCTACCTATCTTGTTATGTACAATACAGACTGACATGACTATTGCAAGTGACACAGTGCCTTTGTGTTATAAAATGTGTAACTGTGCTTCTAAGGTGAATGCCATCTGTAGAGGTCCTGACCAGGTTGACAATGGGGGAGATAATAGGGTGGAATAGGCACACAAAAATAGTATAACCATCATGTGTACACAGGCAAGACAGACACAGGGGATATGCATATAGAAACATATACACTCACACAGTTGACAATAGTCAAATTGGAACACCTACCTATCTACTTGTATGTACTATAGTGCAACATACAGTTTGTATGCACCAAGGAGAGTATATGCCAGTGACATGACTCACAACCTCTTTTACCAATTAATCTTGGGAATGCCTTTATGAATCGTGGGATAAACAACTTGAAATAGGGACTGTTCTCATATATTGCTCTTGAAAATCTAGACAAGTAATAAAATAACAGATTTTGCATCAGCATGACGTTTCAGATGGGTATGATGACTGAAGCTGACATGTCTGTCACTACGGCAACTTTCATGTATTTGCCAATGATTTGTCATAAAACTCATTGTTATGAGACATGGACCACATATATGTTGCAAACATCTGGACATTCTGCATACATCTGTAGAGATGACTGGTATGGCCTGTAGAGGTTAACATGGCGCATCTCAGTGGATGACATCAACAGGCTCTTTAAAGTAATGCTATGGAGAGGGCGCTATGGGGAGGGGGTCAACAAGCCTTAAAATGGCATAACCAACACACAAAGGGAATATGCTTCATACACAAACACACACACATGCAGTAGTATAGTTGGCTGTATTGAGATTCAAATGTCTACCTACCTACTTGTATGTACTATAGTGTTGTCTATTTATCGCATGTGCCACAGAGATTATATGCCTAAAAAGTGTCTAACAGTGGATCTAAGATGGATGACATGAACAGGTTCTGTAAAGTAATGCAATGAGGGGGATCACCAGGGTGGAACAGGCCTCAAAATAGTATAACCAACACACACACATACAGTTTCATACCTGCCAGTATTGAGATTAGAAACCTTACCTATCTAGTTACTTATACTATAGTGCTACAAAGCTATTGCATGCACTATGTAGCTTATATAGCTGAGGGGTGTCCAAAAGTGCTTCTAAGGTGATTTACATTAGCAGGCCTTGTAAAGTAGGCACTGGGAAGTTTACTGGGTGGAAAAGGACTCATAATATTTCACCTACCAACACACAAACTCACACAGTTGCCAGTGTAGAGATTAGAGCCCCTGCCTGTCTAACAACATGTACTATAGTGCTATGCCATTATTGCATGTGCCATGGAGCTTACATGGCTGAAGGGTGTCCAATGGTACTTCTATGGTGAACTACATCATCAGGCCTTGTAAAGTAGGACAATGGGAGGTTTACTGGGTGGATAAGGCCTCAAAATACTCTATCCTACAAACACATACAGTTGCTAGTGCTCAGATTAGAACCCATACTGATCTAGTTGTATGTACTACATAATTACCACATGCACCACAGAGCTTGTAGAGCTGAAGAATGTCCAAAGGAACTTCTAATGTGAATGACATCAGCAAGCCTTATAAAGTAAGGCAATGGGAAGTTTACTGGGTGGATAAGGCCTCAAAATACTTTAATCTACAAACTCGCATACAGTTGCTAGTGCTGAGATTAGAACCCCTACTAATCTAGTCATATGTACTATAGTACTATGTACTTATCGCATGTGCCATGGAGCTTAAAAGGTCAGTGAGTATCCAGAGGTACTTCTAAGGTGAATGACATCAGCAGGCCTTGTAAAGTAGGGCAATGGGATGTTTACGGGGTGGAAATGTCTCAACATATTTTAACCTAGAAGCACACACACACACACACACACACACACACACACACACACACACACACACACACACACACACACGGCAGGTGATGTGAGATTACAACCTTTATCTCACTAGTATTACACAATGGAGCTCACCTTTGTACTGGCATGTGCCAGTGCTTACAATGGGTGTGCAAATGTCTGCATCAGGACATCACCCTATGCCTTTCAGGGTGTCTCTCTCTCTCTGCCTCTCTGTCTATCTCTCTCTCTGTCTGTCTGTCTCTCTGGCTGTATATGTCTCTTCCACCCCTGTCTCCGCCTATCTATAATTGATATATTTGTATATGTTACCTATGTGTGTGTGTGTGTGTTATATATATATATATATATATATATATATATATATATATATATATATATATATATATATATATGCCTATCACACTCAACAAATGCAGATATATCACATCTGTGCCACCTCTAGATAGCTGCGGGTAATCCTGTCTGATGGGGAGAGACAGTTAAGGTGTACATCACTCTCTGTATGCAAAGACATATCTGGACAACAGAGTTGTTTAGTCAGATGTGGGTTTATACATGGGCTGTAATTCTGTAAGTGTAGGAGCATGCCTAGTATGAGCTTCAGTAGTAAAAGTTTGACTCGCTGTACTCCATTCCAGGATTTTGTGTGCTACAGCCGATTGGCTGATGAACCTGTTTAAACAGTCCAGCACCTCAGTGATATACTGTGTGAGGAATCTGTTGGCTGTGTGCTATTACTATCCTGGTGTGGATACAGAGTGCATTGGACTGTGCAGAGTTTTCCATAATATGTGCGGTATATTCTACATAGCACAGTGACTTCCTGGTATTTGAGTGGCAGATCAGTATATAGTAATGTGAGGGAGCACTGACAGTCATTTGCTGACTGACCCCTACACTGCAGGGAACTATGTTACAGCACAAATTGTTTTAGTGTGCACATTCTATGATTGTCGGGCCAGTGGTTCCCCTTCTCCTTATATGTGTCTCTTTGTCCTTCTGTAGTCCAGTAACAGCCTTTGTCCACAGTTGCTGCTGTTATGTATTTGTAGTTATGATGTGAGCAGGGTAGATGCTATAACATCACACAAAGGGTTACATACCTCACACCTATGACCGTACCTGTTTAGCAGGTTGTCCATCATTGTGCCCCATTCATGTGCTGCAGTCCTCAGACAGTTTGTGTTGCACTGTTATTCTAAGGCTACAAGTTGGCCATAGCTCTCAAACTCTTACAGATGGACATATGGACACAGGCCCAGACATGGAGGCAGACTCGTAATATTGCTCTTCTAAACATAGGTAGTTGATAGTACTGTTTTGTATTAGCTTGCATTTACTTATGGGTATGACATCTGCATCTCACCTGTCTGTCATTGATGTTTTCGTATCAACCTTTATTGGTTTGCAAACAGTTTGGCAGGCAAATGCACTGTTATGAGAAGCAGAACAACTATATGAGGCATAGGTGTGGACGTTCTGTGACACCCTGTCATTCCTGGGGTATGGATTGTGCCCACTGACTCGTTGTCAGTACTGACACAGTGATGTGGAAGCCTTTATATCCTGGCACTAGACTGACTTGTCACAATCTGCTGTTCTACTAGGCACTGTGTAGGTTACTCCAAGCTGTGTACTGTCCATATGTGTGGCTGCCTGTCCCTTCATTGTCCAGCTTTCCTGCAGTAAGAAATATTGACTTCTGGTCATGTGTACAACTCCTACTGCTGGTGTAGCTGACATGCAAAATAGTGGCCATGCCATCTCGAACTATGGACCCTGACAACCACAGTAGTTAGAACACTAAGCCTCAACAGTCACCAGTAAGTGCTGTCTACTTGCAGACACTGTTAACCACAAACATACATAGCACATTGACCCCTGCATAATGTAGAAATGGAACAAGTTATCAAGTTGACTGTGACAGCCCTGGGAATTTGTGGCCTGCTGGTATCACCTTACAGACATTAATGTTACTGCAGTTCTACGTGAACACGGGTGTGTTGAGGAGAGGGAGCATGTGCAGATGTTTAGCTCATATTTTGGGTCCATTTTTCATAAAATTGTGGTTATGTGGCAAATAATGAATTCATTTAAGACTGAAGTTAGAAAGTAAGGACAGACATTTGAGTTTCAGACTTCATGTTAATACAGTTGAGTTTCAGACTTCTTGACCTTCAGAGAATTCATGCTACGACAACAGCTCTTATTCTATCAACTTTCTATGTTTGTAAGTGCAATATTTACGACTTGTCCCTGTTTTGGGGGCACTTGCCCCACATTTCTTTATGGGTTTATGCAGATTTCTTGCTGTAAGAGGATTAGAGTTATGTATTGGACTCCAACATTGATGCCTACACATTTGTCCTTTGACCCCACTGTTTGTAAGTCCCTCACATAGTGCAGTGTATTTCGCTGGCTTAGGGCCTACTGCATATTGTGGGTCAGTGAATATTTGGGTGAGAGTTCCTGTTGTTCCACATAGCTGTTCATTGTCTGCTGCTATCCAGATAACCCACACCATTCCCAGATATACATGCAGGAATACCATACATATGCTACCACAGTCTACTATCCCATTCATTTATTGTTAATAAGAGTGACTTACCTTGTGCCAGCAGCAGTTGAGAGGACAGTGCTTCAGGGCTGACTCTGTCAGATGCACTCAGTACACAGCCTGTACATGGTAAGGTATATGTAGTGTGATGTGGCTGGCATCCATTTTACTGTGTGTATGTGAGTCAGAGTGAGGTTCAGTCCCTGGGCGCCTAGGGTGTCAGTGTATGTGCTATACATTGCCTCTTTGCCAAGGCCAGGATGTACTGGGGAAGCCTATGTCTGCCTACAGGGACAGGCTGAGGGGATTCCTCCTCCAAGTCCCCCTGTGCTTGCGGGGACCTTGGAAATGGTGGGGGGCTGTTTCCCCCTTCCCTGTGATGTTCCTGCCACAGCTGTTTCTGCAGGATCATATTGTGTAGCATGGCAGATACTATGAACATGTGTGCACATGTGGCTGAACAGTACTGCAGGGCTCCACCAGATATGTCAAGGCAGTGGAACTGTGACTCAAGCAGCCCAAACACATGCTCTATGATGTCCGTAGTTTGTGCGTGTGCCTCATTATGGCATTATTCAGTGTGTGTGTGTGTGTGTGTGTGTGTGTGTGTGTGTGTGTGTGTGTGTGTGTGTGTGTGTGTGTGTGTGTGTGTGCATTTCTGATGGGTGTCATCATCCACCATTCTAGTGCATAGACAGCATCCCCCACTAGATGGCCATACATGTTGTCCCCCTGGCAAATGCTTCGTACAGCTGTAAGGCATGCCAGATATGGGAGTCATGATACCTGCCAGGGCTGCCAGCACATACATTGATGATAAGGCCCTGGGAATTGTACACAACTGGCAGTTGATGGAGTGATAGCCCTTGTGGTTGACGTAGGTTCTACCCTCCTCAACAGGTGGTACTTTAATGTGCACATGCGTGCAGTCTTTGGCAGCCAGTATCTCTGGATAGTGTGCTACACAGTAGAAGAGACACATATTGGTGGTCCTCTCCTCAGGGGTGTTGAGGAAATAAATGTTCTCACTGGCATGTGTTAGCATGACATCCAGGAACCGGCGGAGTACCCTGGATGCAGATGCCTGTGAGATCTCCATGATGTCCGCAATAGGTCTTTGGAAAGTACTTATAGCTACTATTCGTAAAGCTACACATACCTTTGTTTCAACTGGGATGGGTTCCCCTCTGTTGGCTCTGTGTCTGAAGTGAGGGTGGCAGAGCTCAATGAGGTCCTGTAGTATGTCCATGTCCACCCTGTAGCACTCTATTATCTACAGCTCATGTAGCCCCTGAAAGGTTACCATGGGTCTGAACACTCTTCTCCTCCTTAATCTGGGTGGGCTGTCAGCATCATCCTCATCATTGCCCTCAGCCTGTAGCATGTAGAGATGTAGCAAAACTATCATTTTGTCTGTTAAAATTCTCAAGTGTGTACTCCAAAGGTGCAGAGTATGTAGGGAAAATCAGACTGAAGGGTGTCTGCATACTTTATACTGGTGTGCTGCAGATGCAGCCTGTGTGATTATCTGACTAGGATGCATTCCACCTGTCAACTACGTTATAGGTGCATAGGTTAGTACTAGACTAACTGCCCTTGTGAGCCATTGTAAGCTTAGCCAATTATCCCTTGTGAGACTTAAACCCTGCACCTTGTGTTTGTAAGACAAACACCTTAACCATTAGGCTACAGGGGTTTGAATGGGCCCCTGTGAGTGGCAGAGACCTTATTAGTCATTTATTGTTGATTTCCTTTTCTCAGCTATTTCCTTTTATTTTTATTTATTTATTTTCCATTTCCTCCACCTTTAAGCCTCATGGCACTCTGTGCAAACCCATGGAGCTGATGTAAATATTGCTAACCAGAAAGGGCCCTCCCTTGTACATGAGTACACTCAGCATTTCTTTAACCAGTGAAGCACAGCTTAGTAGCCTCAGATACCCTCTCATGCTTAGCTGTGCTTAGCTGAGCTCAAACAGAAGCCTCAGCTCCAATGTGCTTACACAAACCATGACATACCCCCTTTTCATGTTAGCTGCCTCTTCTGCCTACACTACCACATTGTAGCCCTTACACGGTTAGGTACCTGCATACACGGTGGTCCATTTTGCTATTCAGTAAACTAAGCGCATTTACATACATCTAATTGCGTATACCCTAGTTACCACACTACACCAGAGCCTATGTCCTTAGCGACCACTATAACCTACCATTGTATGACTCTGCCTATTAGCCAGTATAATGGGGAACCTCAATATAGCGTTATATCTCAGATTTTGCTATTTTAATTTTTATTTTATGATCTATTATGTTTGTGCATTGCTGCACACCACTTAAACATGTCATTTGTATTAAAAAAACTTTGATTTTTAATTAATTGCATCGGTTTTACATGCCAATGGCCATGGTTTTGGCCATTGGCATGACTACTGCTTTAATACATGCTTTTATTTGAGTTGTCATGGCTCCTTTTTATTTTTACATTCCAGTACATTGTTAGTACCTGCATACATTTCTCCTGCAGACACGGTTCCCACAAGGATGCCAGTCTGCTTCCTGGATCGCAAATTCACCTCATTTGCATGGTTTTCACCAGCAAATGAGTTGATTTGCATTATGCAGTTGCCTCCATGTCTGGACAGTGCTGGGTGGCTTGTGCATGCCCCCAGCCTTATTTTCTGGATTGCTCGGCCTCCTGACTTTGTGTTTGGGCCATGCTACTATTTTTACATGGAGAATCGCTCCATGTAGGACTTATTGAATTGCCCCCTATATCCATCTAACAGTGGTTGAGTGACATATTTTGTAAGCAGAATACACTGTCATATAAAGTAGGTGGGGTGGATTTACATGTACTTCGTGGATGGTTCCTCTTTATAATAATATAATCTTTGAGTAAGTATAAAATGTAAGGGGGTGCTAGTCCCTATGTGAAGAGGTGGCTGCCAAAAGATTTGATACCTGCAAAAAGATTTAGTAAACAAAATTTGTTGCTGGTCAGTTTCAAAACACAAATGTCAAGGTATTATTACTTTAACAATATGTCTTTTGGCAATATATATATATATATATATATATATATATATATATATATATATATATATATATATATATATATATATGTATAAAGAGAGAGAGAGAGAGAGAGAGAGATTCACGTTAGAAGATCGAAAGCCCACAACACTGAAATTCAAAACACTGAGACCAAAATCTTGAAAATTCAAAATACTGAAAATTCAAAGATTGAATCCCATAACATTGAAAAGCCATAGGAAAGCAACTTGTACTATATTCCCACACAACTACATATAGAAACAAATAAAAAAAAAAACTGTATTACACTTCCCAAATATAAGCAGGGGGGCAAGCACCACTGCACTCCTGCTACTTAAATATATCAACTCTGAGATGGCGCTACACAGAACAAAACAGCAGAATCATATTTTTGCTGTTTTGTTTTCTGTAGTGCGATCTCAGAGTTGATATATTTAAGTAGCAGGGGTGTGTTTGGGGGGTGCAGGGGGGCTTCCCCCTGGTTATATTTGGAGAAGTGTAATACAGTTTTTTTATTTGTTTCTGTGTGTAGTTGTGCTGCCATACATTAGCTGTTGGTTTCCTATGGTTTTTCAATGTTATGGGATTCAATGTTTTGAATTTTCAGTGTTTGGAATTTTATAGATTTTTGGTCTCAGTGTTAGTGTTAGTGTTATGGGCTTTCAATCTTTTAAAGTGAATCCATATTTATATATATATATATATATATATATATATATATATATATATATATATATATATATATATATATATATATATATATATATAAGAGAGAGAGAGAGATACATACACATATGAACACACATAAGCGTATATAGTTGCCAATTCATTTAATTGACAAAGCAAATGGTTGACACAAACTGAGTGACAGTACAAATACTTGACTGCATATTTGAATCGCATTTGGTTGATTAAACTTTATATAGTATAGCTATGTAGGAGTGTGGAAGAAAATGAAAGTTTTACTAAAAAATTATGTTTGTGAAAATATGCAAGATTCTGTTATATTGGGTAAGGTGTATGTGCGAATGCTCCTGGATTAGGATTAAAGTTATGGTTAGGTATGATGATAGATTGATGGCCAGATTCAATAAACCCTACTTGGTCCGTTTATGCTGTGTGCACGTCATGGTGATAGCACACTGTTTTGGATTCATTAAGCAGCTCTACATGGTGTGTACACCTGGCATACAAGGTTAACACCATGGCATGCTAATTACAACATGAGCAGCTGAACTGCATGCTAATCAACCAATCCAAGAAGGAGGAGCTACTCAACAAGCTATAAAGCAACTGTGTAGACTCAGTGCTGGTTTTCCCTGTGAATTCCAAAACCTATTAGAATACAGCCACGGACAGGACTCTACACAGAAAGAATGTTAGTGGCTAATGTTCCTTTAATTCATGTGTAAGTGCAATAGGCTGAAGTCTATGCTGCTGCTGCTAATACACCACACCAAAAAGGAGAAGAGTTTTCATACCACATTTAAACTTATTACAATTTGCATGACATGAAAGTTGTACAGTGCAACAGGGTGGCTAGAGACACACTACAGGAACTCTGCAACCTTTGTCATCCTCAACTCATAGCCAGGGCAAATAAAGGGGAACCTGTAACAGTGGAGACAAAGGTATGTTTTAGCTACAGGCACCTTTCAGAGACCAACAGGGAACATGCTAAGGGTGTCACAGGCATCAGCATCGAGGATCCTCCATCAGTTCCTGAATGCTATGCTACAACATGCCTGTGACCACATATATTTTTCCCATACTCTTGAGAATAGGACCACAGATATGCAGGAGTTCTACCCTATAGCACACTACCCTGAAGTACTGGGTGCCATATATTGCACACATATAGAAATTAAGGCAGTACCCAAGAAACGGGTTAGGCTTTACATAATTAGGAAGGTCTTCTACTCTATTAACTGCCAAGTCATGTGTAATGCCAAGGAAATCATCCTGAATGTGTGTGCTGGCAATCCAGGCAGTTACCATGACTCACATATCTGGCACACCTCCCAACTGCTTCATATGTTCACTAGGGGGGATATTCCACAGGGTCATTTACTGGGGATGCAGGTTATGCACTGCAACCATGCTGATGATGTGCATCAGAAGTGCACACACACTAACTGAACAACACCATATCAAGGTACATGCTCAAACCAGAAATATCATAGAATATGTGTTTGGGCTGCTGAAGTCACAGTTCCAGTGCCTAGATACATCTGGGGAACCATGCAGTAGAATCTACAAACATGTAATGAAACGTTCACCATCTGTGTCATGCTACACAACATCATCCTGAGAAAGCAGCTTCAGCAGGATCAGCAAAGGGTAGGGGCACACAATGCACCCCAATGGCAAGATCACCACAGCCACACACAGGTGAGGAGTTAGAGGGGGAACCATCACCTGCTGTGTGTGCAGGCAGATGTAGGAATGCCAAATATGCCCTCTCATAGGTTCATAGGGAGGCACTAGGTTATCAGCCTAAGGGCCTAAGTAAGCCTAGCCAACAGGGTTCCCTGGCTTACACCACCCAAGAAAGTTAATTTCCTGTGCCCCTGTCAATCAGAGCCACAGAAGTGATCTGCAGGGTGTATTTCCTATTTCCTATCCACTCATCAAGATTTTTCTTGAAAAGTGCTAATGAGGAACTTTGCTTGACATAGATGGTAACTTGTTCCAGAGTATAGGAAGTCTCTGGAGCAGGAATCTATCCCTCTAGCATGTCCTGTTTATTGTTGTGACAAGGTTTAGTTCCCTAGAGCATGTAGCTCGGAGGGATTGGAATTTCTTTAGGTGTAGCATGTCCAACAGCTTTGGGTGTAACATAGCTTTATATGTTAGGCAGAGATCTCCTCGGAGTAGACAATATGCTACAGAGTAAAGCTGGACTTTTTTGAGACGGTCAGTGCAGGGCATCTGTTTGAGGCCAGTAATTCTCTTTGTGAGGTACATCTGTGGCCTTTCCAGCTGCTACAGATGTCTTGTGAGGTACATTCCAAAAGGGGCATTGTACTCTGCAATGGGTCGAACCTAGCCACTGGGGATGCACAAGCCAGTGCATTTCTTTGTGCCGATCCCAAGCCCGGATAAATGGGGAGGGTTACATCAGGAAGGGCATCCGGTGTAAAACCTCTGGCAAATAACATATGCAGACAAAAATACAGGTTTCCATATCGGCTTGGTCGAGGCCTGGGTTAACAACGACTGCCACCAGTACTATTAGCCAACAGGGTGTTGGTGGAAAATGGGCTACTGGTGGCCGAAGGAGAAGAAGAGCGGGAAGGCATGCCTGAAAGCAGAAAGAGAGGAGGAAGGTTAGGAGTGTAGTTGTGAGGGTAGGAACCTTGAATGTTGGCAGTATGACTGGTATAGGGAGAGAGCTTGCTGATATGATGGAGAAAAGAAAGGTTGTAACACCAAAAATGCACTGCAGGAGGTAAAACAAATCACCGGACTTCCAACCATTAAGGGAGGGTGGCCTAATGGTTAAGGTGTTTGCCTTACAAACACAAGGTACAGGGTTTGAGTCTCACAAGGGATAATTGGCTAGGCTTAAAATGGCACACAAGGGCAATTAACCTAGTACTAATCTATGAACCTAAAATCCAAAATTTATTGAGTACACTAGTAGCAATGGCAAAACGCTTAAGGAATCACCGTGTTTTTCATCTATTCCATACAGACTTCATCAGACAAATGTTAAAATTACTAAAATCACTATATATACTACCCTAAACATTTAAATTATCCAATAGCATCTGATTATTGTGAAACTCATTGGTCCAACATTGATTGTATGCTTGTAATTGCACAATTGGTCCACCTGGGGGTACTATTGGTTAGGGAATGTGGTACAATCAATGTTGGACCAATAAGAAGATATGTTTACATTTGAGTTGGTAGTATATACATTTATTTACTAGTATTCGATTCATCAAAGTGGTTGGATTTATAATTTAAAAGATCAAAAGATGTTATCCAGTATAAAAGGCAAAAAGAAAAGAAAGAAAACAGTTTTGAATACCTGGAGAATAACACGGCTTTTGCCTTGGTGTTAGTAGCTGTGAGGTATGTTTATATATTAATGAGTTTCACAATAATCAGATGCTATTGGATAATTTAAATGTTTAGGGTAGTATATATAGTGATTTTAGTAATTTTAACATTTGTCTGATGAAGTCTGTATGGAATAGATGAAAAATGCGGTGATTCGTTAAGCGTTTTGCCATTGCTACTAGTGTACTCAATAAATTTTGTTTTTTAACGGTTGGAAATCCGGTGATTTGTTTTACCTCCTGCAGTGCATTTTTTGGTGTTACAAGTTTATTTTCACACTAGAATCTCCTTATATCTGGAAAAGGAAGGTTGATATATTGTGTGTGCAAGAGACCAGATGGACGCGGAGTAACGCCAGGTGTATAGGAGGTGGGTTCAAATTGTTGTATCATGGTGTGAATGGGAGGAGAAATGGAGTAGGGGTTATCCTGAAGGAACAGTATGCCAAGAGTGTTTTGGAGGTGAAAAGAGTGTCGGATAGAGTGATGTTTATGAAGCTGGAAACTGATGGTGTAATGATGAATGTTGTTAGTGCATATGCTCCGCAAGATGGGTGTGCAATGGATGCAAAAGAAAAAATTTGGAGTGAGTTGTATGAAGTGGTGGTGAGTGTACCCAAGGGTGAGAGGCTGGTGATTGGAGTGGATTTCAATGGGCATGTTGGTGAAGAGACCAGAGGGGATGAGGAAGTGATGTGCAGGTATGGTGTTAAGGAGAGGAATGCAGGTCAGATGGTAGTGGATTTTGCAAAAAGGATGGACATTGCTGTGGTAAATACGTATTTTAAGAAGAGGAAGGAGCATAGGGTGACATACAAGAGTGGAGGAAGATGCACACAGGTGGATTATATCCTATGCAGGAGTGCCAGTCTGAAGGAGATTGGAGACTGTAAAGTGGTGACAGGGGAAAGTGTGATTAGGCAGCATAGAATGGTGGTCTGTAGGATGACGTTGGTGATCAAGGAGAGGGGGACAAGTGTGAGAGCAGTGCCAAGGATCAAATGGTGAAAGTTGAAAAAGGGTGATTGTAAGGTGGAGTTCAAGGAAGGGTTAAAACAGGCACTGGGGGACAGTGAAGAGTTACCAAAGAGCTGGGTAACTACAGCAGAGATGGTAAGGGAGACAGCTAGAAAGGCGCTTAGTGTGACCTCTGGACAGAGGAAGGAGTGCAAGGAAACCTGGTGGTGGAATGAGGAAGTACAGGAGAGTATACAGAGAAAGAGGCTAGAGAAGAAGTGGGATTGTGAGAGAGATGAAGAAAGTAGACAGGAGTATAAGGAGATGAGGAGCATGGCAAAGAGAGAGATGAAGGCTAAGGATAAGGCATATGGAGAGTTGTATGAAAGGTCGGATACTAAAGAGGGAGAAAAGGACCTGTACTGATTGGCTAGACAGAGGGACTGAGCTGGGAAAGATGTGCAGCAGGTAAGGGTAATAAAGGATAGAGAGGGAAATGTACTTACAAGCGAGGAGAGTGTGATGAGCAGATGGAAAGTGTACTTTGAGAGGCTGATGAATGAAGAGAATGAAAGAGAAGGTTGGATGATGTAGGGATAGTGAATCAGGAAGTGAAACAGATTAGCAAGGAGGAAGTATGGACAGCTATGTAGAGGATGAAGAATGGAAAGGCTGTTGGTCCAGACGACATACCAGTGAAAGCATGGAGGTGCTTAGGAGAAATGGCAGTGGAGTTTTTAACCAGATTGTTTAATGAAATCTTGGAAAGTCAGAGGATGCCTGAGGAGTGGAGAAAAAGTGTTTTGGTACCTATTTTTAAGAATAAGGGTGATGTGCAGAGCTGTAGTAACTACAGAGGGATAAAACTGATCAGTCACAGCATGAAGTTATGGGAAAGAGTGGTGGAAGCTAGGTTAAGAAGGGAGGTGATGATTAGTGATCAGCAGTATGGTTTCATGGTGGGAAGGAGCACTACAGATGCGATGTTTGTTCTGAGAGTGTTGCTGGAGAAATATAGAGAAGGTCAGAAGGAGTTGCATTGTGTCTTTGTGGACTTGGAGGAAGCATATGATAGGGTGCCTAGAGAGGAGTTGTGGTACTGTATGAGGAAGTCAGGAGTGGCAGAGAAGTATGTAAGAGTGGTACAGGATATGTACGAGGATAGTGTGACAGTGGTGAAGTCTGCAGTGTGAGTGACAGATGCATTTAAGGTGGAGCTGGGATTACATCAAGGATCAGCTCTGAGCCCTTTCTTATTTGCAATGGTGATGGACAGGTTGACAGATGAGATCAGAGAGGAGGTCCCATGGACTATGATATTTGCAGATGACATTGTGATCTGTAGTGAGAGTATGGACCAGGTTGAGGGGAACCTGGAGAGGTGGAAATATGCTCTAGAGAGGAGAGGAATGAAGGTCAGCAGGACTAAGACAGAATATGTGTGTGTGAATGAGAGGGTGGATAGAGGAATGGTGAGGATGCAGGGAGTAGAGTTGGTGAAGATGGATGAGTTTAAGTACTTGGGATCAACAGTTCAGAGTAATGGTGAGTGTGGAAGAGAGGTGAAAAAGAGAGTACAGGCAGGGTGTAATGGGTGGAGAAGAGTGTCGGGAGTGATTTGTGACAGACGGGTACCAGTAAGAGTGAAAGGGAAGGTTTACAAGAGGGTAGTGAGGCCAGCTATGTTGTATGGGTTGGAGATGGTAGCATTGACAAAAAGGCAGGAGTTAGAGCTGGAAGTGGCAGAGTTAAAGATGTTAAGATTTGCACTGGGTGTGACAAGGATGGACAGGATTAGGAATCAGTATATTAGAGGGTCGGCTCAGGTTGGATGGTTTGGAGACAAAGTCAGAGTGGCGAGATTGCATTGGTTTGGACATGTGCTGAGGAGGGATGCCGGGTATATTGGGAAAAGGATGCTAAGGATGGAGCTGCCAGGTAAGACGAAAAGAGGAAGGCCTAAGATAAGGTTTATGGATGTGGTGAGAGAGGACATACAGGTGGTTGGTGTGACAGAGCAATATGCAGAGGACAGGAAGAAATGGAAACAGATGATCCGCTGTGGCAACCCCTAACAGGAACAGCCGAAAGAGAAGACTCTATAATGGGTCTAATGAGTGCCGAGTAGAGGGGAACAATGACCTCTTTTTTCCTGATGAGAACCCTTTTGTGATGAGGTGTGCCACATAGAAGGATTTCTTGACTACTGTGGCAATGTGATTATCAAAGGAGAGACTACTGTCCACCTGGGTCCCAAGATCTCTTAGCACACATTCGGCATTAAGTAGACTGCCGCTTATGTAGTAGTTCATGGGTACAGAGTTTTTACCAAAGGGGATGACAATGCACTTTTAGGCATTACGCTTGAGGCCATGCCTCTGTGATGCCCTTCTGTAGGATGTCCACATCATTTGGAGACCTGACTATAGCTCCTAGTTTGCAGTCATTTGTGAACTTCATTAGCCAGAGGCCTTCTCTGTTAGCCTGTACTTCAGAGAAGTAGATACCAAACAGGAGAGGACCCAGGACTGAACCCTGTGGTACTCCACTTGTCACTGGCTTGAAGTCAGATTTGGAGTCTGCAACTTTTACAGTGTGGGTTCTGTCAGTGAGCCAGTTGGCAACCCATCTTGTGACATAGGGATTTATACCTAGTTTAGTGAGTTTAGCTATAATTCCAGAATGGGGGATGGTGTCGAAAGCCTTGGGGAGGTCAAGACAGGCTGTGTGAACCACCTTACCCTCATCTACGGCTTTGGTGATGGCCTCAAAGAAGTCGATCAGGTTCAACAGGCATAATCTGCCTTTCACAAATCCGAACTGGGTTGGGTCCAGAGTTTGGAAGTTACCAATGTCTTAGTTTATGAGTTCCATGATGATACTTTCCATGGTCTTGCAGACCAGGCTCATCAGGCTAATAGGGCGATAGTTCCCAGGATCAGTGGTGGCATCCTCTTTGTGGAATGGGATAACTGTTGCTGTGTGCCATTCATTGGGCACAAAGCCTGACATGAAACTATGATTGAACATGGTGCTTGGGTGGGAAGCCAGTTCGTTCTGAAGTTCGTGTATAACGCAGCCTGGGATGTTGTCCAGTCCCATGGATGCTGTGATTTTGGTTTTAGAGAGTGCAGCTTTTACCTGTATAGATGTGATTACAGGGACTCTGCATTCTTCCTGTATAGATATGGGCCCTTTGGGGGGTGAGAGGGGATAAAGTTAGCACTGAATCTATCTGTCAGGATGTTGGCAATATCAGTTGGTTCTGTAATTTTCATGCCGTTGTGCTGTAACTCAGAGCAGTTCTGGGTGTTGCCATTCAGATTCTTGACATAGCTACAGAATGCTTTGTGGTTGTCCTTAGAATTAGTGTTGATTTTTTTTTCATAGCTAGCTTTGGAAGATCTTATAAGGGATCTCAGCTTCTTACTGAGGCTGACCAGGGAGCTCCTCCACTCATGGGATTTTACTCTCTTTTGCAACAGTTTCTTCCTTCTGTTGTAGAGTTTGTTTATGGCAGGGGACCACCAGATTGGCCTCCTTTTTTTGAAGCATAGCATCTTGGTTCTGTTTGGGATAGCATGATCCATGCACTCGTGTAAGTGCTTATAGAGTGCATTTGTGCAGGATTCAGCAGTCGTAACTGTATTGTCCATCTGCACGGGTGTCATGAAGTTCGCCACTTCTGTCTTAAGAAGCATGAAGTTGACTTTGGAGAAATGTTTTACTGTGGTTTCCTTAATGGTGGGTGGGGGTGGGATGTGGATATCTAGGGTGATTAGCTTATGGTTAGATCTGACTAAAGAGGAGTTGATTTCAGGTGTGGGACACTGGTCTCTCATGTTGGTAATGACTAAGTCTAGGATATTGTTGCCCCTGGTGGAGGTGTGGATAAGTTGATCCAGGGCATTGGAATTTATGAATTCCAGAAAGCTTTGAGTGAAGGAGTTGGTACGTGAGTACTTTTCCCAGTTAATGGTGGGGTAGTTGAAATCGCCCATTATTAGGGTGTTTGGTTGAACACTGATATTTTCCAGTATATCAAGAAAAGAGGAGTAGAATCCTAGGGCATGGTGGGGGATCTGTAGCAAGCTACAATTTGGATTGCAGTTTTGCCCAGAGTTAGTTGCACTTGGATAACTTTGGATGCATTATGCTGCGCAACTTACCTGGAGGTGTGGATATCCTTAATGAATATTTACACACCTCCACCTTTGGTGTTCGGGTCCAGGTTAGATGACTGAAATATGTGGAATGAGTTATAGCCTGGTAATGCAGGAGTGCTCTCTAGAGCCTTGCACCAGTTCTCAGTCACTGCACAGAAATCGATGTTCTCCATTTTAAGGAGTGCCTTGAGTGAGTGCATTTTGAGATTTAGACTTCTAGCATTGAGTAGCATTACCCTAAATTTTTGCTTGCCTGTTCCTGTTATGGTGGTGAATTTGTCCAGAAACCCAAGGGCAGCACATGCAGGCCATCTCTGGCAAAGCATCATGGTTTGTCGACCATGTTGTCTCAGGCAGACAGATACTGAATCCCCTTGGAATGATACCAGAAGCCTAGCCAATTGTTGAAGTCAATCATTTTGTCCTTTTACTGCGGTATCATTATGGGCGATGGCAGGATGCTACTCAGGCCTAGGGTCATACCTGCCTGGGCTACAAGATCGGAGAGCTCTTCCATGTCTCTTTTCATGTAGTCCAGGAAGGTACATCTCAGGTCGTTCACACCAACATGGACAATGGCAGAGTCATATTTGTACTTGTTGTGGAGTGACCTGAGTGCATGGGTTATGTGGCGGATCCTGGCACCTGACATGCAGCTGACAGTAGCTTCATTAGCTAAGATGCAACTCTTAACATACTCACTCACCACCTAAAGGGCTAAACCCCTCTTCTTGAACACATACATATAGTAACATTTATGCCAGGCAAAGCACAAAAACCAGGGCACAAATACCAGAGGTCCAAAACTCAAAACGGTAGATCTGGCAGACACCAGGGCCACCACATTTTCTAATTGTGACACCGTAGGAGTAATTTACCTCGCTACTTGTAAAATTTGTGGGGCATTTTATGTAGGTAAAACTATTTGCAACCTCAAAAGGAGAATATATGAACACCTTAATGAGATTCGGAAACAGGACACTAAGAACGCCCTTTACAAACACTCTTTAGCTTGTCAGAATGCTAGTTGGAATTTCTTTGTTTTGGAGAAAGTAGAACAAGATCCTAGAGGGGGGGGCATGGGAAAACCAGACAGAGGTTAGGGAACTTTACTGGCAGTTGGTCTTGGAGGCTATCAGAACCCCTGGGTTAAACAAATACATTTCTGTTGTACCAGTTCTCAGGATGAGAGCTGCTAAATTGTAAAACTTCCCGGTCAGATGGCAGTCCTGATCATATTAGCTTGTGTTACTTTTTCAACCTTTTAGCTTTTTAGTTTATTAGTGTTTTTTCACACATTTTTCATTTGTTTTTACAATATGTTTTTATGTATAACCTTGTATATGTGCTCGGTTTTATTCAATGTTCAATATTTTTAACATTTGCAATGTTCAGTTACCTGCTTGAAAGCTTTATTTTGTGCTTTTATTTTGTGTCATTAAATTTTTAAATACTTAATTGGTTAATAAATGTTAATTAGGGAGGGGTTGGTGTATTTAAAAGAAGGCTTGACAGTGAATAGTATATCATCTGATGAAGTCTTTGTGACGAAAACGTTTAACTTCTGGAGTGCGTTTATGTTCAAATAAATGACTGTCTGCCAGATCCACCGTTTTGAGTTTTTGACCTCTGGTATTTGTGCCCTGGTTTTTGTTCTTTGTTTTTTTTTTTTTTTGTTATTGGTAGGCACTTGCCTCCTTGTTTTGGATTTATGCCAGGCAACACTCACAACCTTTATCTACCCATGTAATGGCTATGTACTCCTAGCATCAGACAGAGTCAACCTTGAACTAAAACTGTTGCAACTGCTGGATTTACAAGATAAATGTTGAACCCGGAGTGTAGTGTGTAAAAATATGAATGTATGGCACATTTTTGCATGTTGTTACTTGGTAAATTAAGCACGTAAAAGGTGGACAATCCTCTCAACCTGGAAACATCAAAAATCTGGACAAAGACCCATGAAAAGTAGGTACAACTTTGCAAAAATGTGCATGCTGACTAACATAAAATTTACATACATAATTATGTAACCTTACCCACTCCGGTGGAACTGTGAGATACCAACATTCAAACAATTTAGAATGTTTGTCAATTCCCAATAACAGGCTCATATGTTGAACTCTGCATTTTGCTTTATGTATTTTATTATGAGGAAAAGGGAGTCAAGAGTGATTACATGAATCACTTTAAATTACTAACCATTAAGCACTTGTTGTTAAGTATGGATACATGAAGGATGTGATCCAAAGGGGAGGGTTAGCAGCTATGTAAATAGACATTTATCACTTCTGAAAGCACACTTGCCACTATACCATTAAAATGATAAACAATAAACAAAGGGATAGTAATTAACTTTTCAAGATCTATCTTTTATGACCAGTGTATACTGTTTGACTATTTCATAAATCTCAGTTATGCATACATTAAGAAATGTAGACATTTATATAAATAGTTACTTTTATTTTAATGTATCTTTTCCTAGATATAAAATGCCATTCAATTTATTCTTCTTGTTAATGCAGTTCTCAGTTTGACTGATTTCTATCTCTCACTCAGAGCTGGTGTCATATGTATACAAAACTTTCCAACAGCATGGCCCTGTATAGCAATAGATGGTTACTATGCATGAAGTTCAGCAGACCATTGAAGAACCTAGCTCAGCTGTGTCAAAATGCTTAAGAGCGCTGACTATAATTATGCAGTAAACAAATGGCAACCGAGGGAATCAGCATCAAGACTACAGCTAACTAACACCTGATAGCCTTAATCCTTTATGCTAACTAGCAGACTAAAACATGCAGACGTAGGGAGAACAAGCAAATTTCACAGAGACAAACATACACCAGATATCAGAATTGAATTCCAGGCTAAAGACCATGAGACATATACTAAACACTGAGTGACTGTGCTTCACAGAAATTTCTACCATTCAGAAAATGAGAAAAATACAGCTATAAGCCAAAAGCACAGCTAAAACAAGCACATGTCCATGTGTAGCTTATTCTACTATAACTGTCAATGCAACTGCCACCAAACTTGCATATTACATCAACAACCAATTCCCCTAAAATATTGGTACCACAGCTTAAAAGCCGACACCCACCATAAGAAAGAGAACGGGCAGTAGTTACTTCATTATCATCATAAAACCCTCCCCATTGTTGTACACAGGGATAAGGCATCATGTCAGCTGTTACCACTTCTGTCTTTTCAGTGCCATTCTCCTGCCTTCAACAGTCTAGGCTATTGCAAGTCTTCTGTCACACAATCCATCCATTTCTTGACTGGACATCCTTGTTTCCTCTTGCCTTTTTCTTCTGCCCCCCCACACACACACACACACACAAAACTGTCCTCTGCTTTCCTGCACAACTAAAGCATCATAATGTGTTCTCCTTTACTTTCTCTGTAATTAATACTACTTTGGCTTCTGCTCTGATGTCCTTATTTTTTTCAGCTGTCCCACAGTGTGCATCCTCCTGTCCATCTCAGACACCAAATCCAACACCTCAAGCTTCCTCTATTGCTCTGCATTTACTGTCCATGTTTCTGGGCTATATGGTAGCACAGGCTGTACTACTGTTTTGTAAACCTTACTTTTCAGCTTCTTTGTCATTTTTATTTTGTAGTCTACCTCCTGACACAATCTGCATTTCCAGAAGGATACGGTGTCTGAAACTCAAATCTCTGTCATTATTTTGTGACTGCAGTTCTTAATGCCAGAAAACCACAAATTCTAAAAAGTAGATGAAACAAATGGGACATTCTACAAATATATTCTGAATATTCTTGCTTAGAAATATAACATCTTAAATAGTTTGGTGTGCAGTAGGGATTCATATTCTCTTCTCTCTCTCAGGGACCATACCTTTAACCACTTAATTGCAAAATGGACTCTTGCTCACTCTCTCTCTCCCTCTCTTTCTCTCTCACATACACACACATGCACACACTTCTTTGTATGCAAACCAGCAGCTTCCACATAATCCATTAACACCTCTATGCTGTGGAACATCACACATCTAGCAGCTTACACACATCAGTACATTCCAGAGCATTTTCTAAAAAAATCACTTGTATATAAGACAAGCATGAAAACTTTTTGTGAACAACAAACATTATTACAATAGTACAAATAACATCAGTAATTAATCTTTCTTACAGTGATAGTCACTGCAATCACTGTCTTCATGTCATTACTACAGTATATAGCAATGGTCACAAACTTCCATCATGGAAACTGTACAAGCAAGCCATGTATTCTCAGTCAGAACACTTTTGTTACCCAAACAAACTTTCATATGGCAGCAAGGTACCCACCTCTGAGTACTTGTTTATTGAGATATTTACAGAAATATGAAAAATATGCCTAACTGTAAGTTAGAAATATAAATAACACAGAATCTCTCTCAATAGGTGCAACTTACAGTGCAAATATCACTGACAGTTTTCTTCAGCATCCTTTAAGCTTCATCTGATGCCATAGAATAAAGTCACTTGGAAACTATACATGGAAGTACTGCATGCCTTTATAATTACTAGCTAAGAACTCACCCTGGGATTCAATATACTCCATGCAGGAATAGTGCTATTCCTGCATGGAGTGTACCATGTCCGTATAGCTCTCGCTTTAACAGCAGCGCACCTTGCATATTTATGAAGGTGAGCTACTGCTAAGGCTAAATGGACACAAAGGCTACTGAGTGCAGGGGGTGCATTTAAGTAGTGCACACAGATCTAACACACACCCAGAAAGTGCCATACAGCACTTTTTAAAAGCATTTCAGTGTCCGTGGACACTGAAATCAAATAAAATAGTAAAACAGTGTCCGCAGACACTGAAATACAATAGTGGATCAATAAAGTAATGCAGGGGGTGTGTGACAGGTTCTGTCACACACCCCCTGCATTGTTAAAGTGCCATAAAGCACTTTGCAAGTGTTTTCAGTGTCCATGGACACTGAAAGCAGGAAGTCTGGATAGGAAGCAATGCAGGGGGTGTGTGCATTGTCAAAGTGCTATTCGGCACTTTACCCCTCAACTATACAGATTTTCACAGAATTTCCAGAGTTTTGCCTTATATATTTAGTCAGCCAGGTTTACATAACATTGTGGTTGTCTAGCAAATTAGTGGCAAATCATTAAAGTTAGAAATAATGACAGACATTTGAGTTTCAGATATCATACAATTCAGAAAATCCATGCTAATGCGCAACCTGTTAAATATCGCCCTGACAAACTGAGACAGTTGATAGAATGACAGGTTGTGCATTACCAAATATTACTTATTTGCATTGTGGATATATCCCATTAAAGTGGTTATAACAATTTTTTTCATATATAAGTGAAGTTTAAGCATAGCTGAGCATGTTTGCATTCCATGTTGTAAGAGATAAATACAAAACTATAGGCAAAATCTTTGACTATGAACTAGCGTAGCAGTTAGTGCTCCAGCTTGGCATGCAGAAGTTCAGGGTTAGAGTACCAAGCAGTCCATTCCTTTTTAAATGAGAAAGCATTGTTAATTTTTTTCTATTTTTTCACAATGCTGTAAGAATTGATATTTGTTAACCAGGGTAGTGTATCTGTTCCAGAACTGCAGTGTCAGTAGATTTATGATATGAATTGTGCTATCACCCTTTTTTTCATATTCCACTTTTTTTTAATTAATGCATATTTAAGCATGTTTAAGCAGAGCTAAGCGATGCCAAGCAGGATTAAGCACCTTTACGGCTAAGCAGCTTTTAGCATCGCTTAGCATCATGCAAACCCGCTTACAACTGCTTAAAACTGCTCTAATCCCTCTGCCCCCATCAGCCACTGCTCTGTCTAGCAACAAAATGATCAACCCTGCCAAGTCTCGAACCCAGGACCCTGTACACTGCAGTAAGAAAAACTACTGCTACACCATATGAGCTGCGATGGTTGCTAGTGTTTCAGTAAATATATCATGCATAATGGTCAACTAACATCAGGGAAAATCATCTGTAGGATCAATAATGGTTTGCCATATATATATATATATATATATATATATATATATATATATATATATATAGAGAGAGAGAGAGATGCATAATAGTTGTAATTTCTATATTTCTCTTTCATTTATAAGTGAAGTTGAAGTGTGTAGTAGTTGATATTTGTTAACCTAGGTAGTGTAGCTGGTCCACAGTTGCAGTGTAAATAGATATATCATGTGAGATCCCCTATGTAAACACAAGTGTCCCAGACAGTACATTCACACCCCAAGGTAATGTAAGGAAAGCACATAGGGGTATGTCATGTAAAGTAAAATATATACACCTAATAAGATATCAGTAATGACTAAATAATGTCCAATCTGTCAATATTATTTAAAATGCAAATTGAGCAATGCTTAGCAGAGGTCAGCTTCACTTAGCTGGGTTGAACATTGCTTACAAGTGTAATTTTAAGCAATATTCATCCCAGCTGAGTGGATTTGTGCACAGCTAAGCACTTTTCAGCAAATAGGTTCATAGGTTCATAGGTTCATAGGTTCATACTAGGCTATCTGCCCAAGGGCATTTATAAGCCTAGCCCATAGTTATTTCGCCACCCCTTTAGTTTGAATAAAAACTATGCCTATCATTTTTCTGTGCCTCTGTCAAGCAGTGACACTGAAGTAATCCCTGGGGTATATCTGCGATCTCCCATCCATTGGTCAAGATTCCTCTTGAACAAGGCCAGAGCTCTGTCTCACATGTACCGGGATTTTGTTCCACAGCATAGGGAGTCTCTGGGTGATGAATCTGTCCCTCCAGCACGTTCTATTTATAACCGTGTCAAGGTTTAAGTCTCCCGCCCTTGTGGTTCTGAGGGATCTAGATTTTTTGAGGTGAAGCATATTCATCAAATCTGGGTTTGACATGGCCTTATATGTCAGACACAGGTCACCTCTGAGCAAGCGGTATGAGACTGAATAGAGCTGGAGTTCTTTCAGTCGGGCAGCATAAGACATATTTTTGAGACCCTTTATCCTTTTGGTGAGGAACTTTTGGGGCCTTTCAAGAGTGATGAGTACAGGGGGACGATGACCTCCCTTGATCTAGATGTGAATCCCTTCATGATCAGGTGGGCGATATAGAAGGTTTTCCTAACTACTTTAGCAACATGAGTGTCAAGGCTACTGTCAACTTGGGTCCCCAGATCCCTGATGACTTTTTCTGTGCTCAGTGGATTGCCACCTATATGGTAGCTAGGGGTAACCTTGTTTTTCCCGAAGGGTATGACTATGCATTTTTTGGCGTTTAACTTCAGGCCATGGCTCTGGCACCAGTTATCCATTTCTGTGAGGCCCTTCTGGAGGATATCTGTGTCAGATGTGTTTCGACTATGGCGCCCAGTTTGCAGTCATCTGCAAACTTTGTCAGCCATAACCCTCCTGTGTTTGCTTGTACTTCAGAAAAGTAGATGCCGAACAAGAGTGGACCCAGGACTGAGCCCTGTGGGACACCACTTGTGACAGGCTTTGAGTCTGACATGGCTCCAGCAACTCTGACCCTGTGGGTTCTGTCACTTAGCCAGTTTGCAACCCATCTTGTGATGTATGGGTTTACATTCAAGCTGATGAGTTTTTCGGTGATACCTGAGTGGGGTATTGTGAAGGCCTTTGCCAGGTCGAGGTAGGCTGTATGGACTGCCTTTCCCTCATCAATGGCCTTGGTGACTGTCTCGAAAAAGTCAACCAAGTTTAAGAGGCAGGATCTGCCTTTGACAAAGCCAAACTGGGTTGGATCCAAAGTCTGCAAGTTCCCTATGTCTTTATTTATGAGTTCCATTATGATCCTCTCCATGGCTTTGCAGATAAGGCTTGTCAAGCTAATGGGGTGGTAATTTCCAGGGTCTGTGGAGGCACCGCCCTTATGAAGTGGGACCACAGTCGCTGTGCACCACTCCTTGAGTATGTATCCTGAGGTGAGGCTAAGATTAAACAGCTGCCCTAACTGTGGGTTTAATTCCTCGTTGAGTTCATGAAGCACACAGCCGGGGACACCATCCGGTCCCATGGATGCTGTGTTTTTTGCCTTAGTGAGGGCAGTTCTCACCTGGGCGTTGGAGATGTTTGGGGGGCTACAATCCTTTGGAATAGATATCTCTCCTTTTGGGGGGGGGGGAGAAGTTTGCACTGAACCTGTCAGCCAGTATATTGGCAATGTGTGTAGGTTCAGTAATTTTCACATCATTTTGAACTAATTCTGAGCATATCTGGGAGTTTCCTCCTAGGTTTCTAACATAGCTAAAGAAGGCCTTATGATTGTCTTTAGAGTCCTTGGCGATTTTTCTCTCAAAATTTGCCTTGGATGATTTTATGAGAGCTCTTAGTTTTTACTTATAATGATCAAAGGTGTCTTACCTTTCAAGGATTTTGCTCTATCTTGTAGTAGCTTCCTCCTTTTGTTGTAGAGCTTGTTTATGGCTGGGGTCCACCAGACTGGACGCTTGCCTTTGGTACAGAGAGTCTTAGTTTTGTTTGGGATTGCCTGATCCATGCAGTCCTGTAGGTGCTGGTAGAAGGCATTTGTAAGTGATTCAGCGGTTTGAGTAATGTTTACCACTGGCTCAGGGGCCTTAAAGGAGACCACACTAGTTTTTAGAAGTGTGAAATCGGATTTTGAGAAGTTTTTCACTGTGGTCTTTTTTGTTTCAGGTGGGGGCGGGATGAGGACCTCCAGCGAGATTAGTTTATGATCTGATCTCACCAGTGAGGGGTATACTTCCGGTGTTGAACATTTTGATCCCATGTTCGTGATGATGAGATTAAGTATGTTTTCTCCTCTTGTGGGGATGGTGACTAGTTGTTCCATGGCATTTGAGTTTATGAACTCCAGGAATCTTTGGGTTAGAGTGTTCGGGCTTGAGTAGTGTTCCCAGTCTATATTAGGGTAGTTGAAGTCACCTAGTATGATGGTGTTTGGAGATACATTTATCCCTCCAATGTTTTCAGGAAGGCCATGTGAGGTTCCTGAGTTTGAGAGGGTGGCCTGTAACATGCTACAAATTGCAGAGCAGTCTTGCCTATGGTTAATTGCACCTGGATGGTCTCCGATGCATCGTCGTTGCCACCAACCTTGAGGTGTGGGTGTCCTTTATGAATATGGACACCCCCTCCTTTCTTGGTGTTGTCCGGATTTTGGGGCATGATATGAGGTGAAACCTGTTAGTGCTGGGGTGCTCTCAGGAGCCTTGAACCAGGTTTCTGTCACAGCACAGACATCGATGTTCTCCATATTGAGAAGGGCCTCAGTGCGTGCATCTTGAGATTGAGACTTCTGGCATTGAGCAGCATTACCCTTAGTTTTTTCCTTTTGGTGTTCTAGGGTGGTAGGTTTAGAATTTGAGCCTTGCCTAAAAAGGCACTATGGGGGTGGCAAGAGCCTTTGCCAATATCCGGAAGCCCAGGGGTGACAGGTGCAAGCCGTCCCTTGTGAAGCAGCGTGGCTTGTCCAGCATGTCATCCCAGGCAGACAGACATTGGATCCCCTTTGAATGACACCAGAATTTAAGCCAATTATTAAAGCTGATCATCTTATCACTGTATTGTGGCATCATTCTAGGTGAAGGTAGGATACTGCTCAAGGTCAGGGTCATACCTGCCTGGGCTACATAATCAGAGAGCTCCTCGATATCCCTGCAACAAATTGATGGCCAACTGGCACACCTTGAGGGGCAGCCCACCCCTCTTGTCCAGCCACCAGCGCAGCCACCCTTGAGGCTCTGAAGGGGCAGTAGTGACTGCCCATGGGTGGGGAGCTCAGCCCCACTGTCACCATCTATGGGCACATGGGCCTCAAATTCTCAACAACCTTCCCTGTCCAAGGTGTTTACCCCCTCATGTGTCATATACCAGACCTGTCTGCTGTCCTGTGTGTCTTGTCTGTCTGCAAATGCCATCTCACCTACCCAGCCTACCTTCCCAAATGTACTTACAACCCTTCCCCACCATACCACTCTCACCTTAAAAAAAAAAAAAGGTTGTCTGTCCCACAAACAAATATTGCCCAAAACATAGCTCTACATTTTGCCTCCATTTACAGTGTCAGAAATCATTTCACAGTCAAATTACAGTACAATTGTATATTGCCCACACCCCTCCCTGTGGGGAGTTAGGCTGTAAATTTCAAATTGTAGTCATATGTCACAACTGTTGCTGCATAAGAAATTTAGAGCTATGGTCCTTTCTTACACCTGTCCTGCACATCCCTAGCTGCTTCTCCTAATGTTTGCCCCAATTTCACCACTTTCCTATTAGCCTTTTTTATTTTTATTTGTTTGGAATTAGTGCAGGTTTAAGCAGGAATAAGCAGAGCTAAGCGAATCTAAGGGGACCTAAGCACCTTTTAGCATCGCTTAGCGTCACGCAAACATATGCAAACCTACTTAAAACTGCTTTAAACCATCTGTCTTCATCAGCCACTGTTCTGCCTAGCAACAAAATGATCAGCACTGCCACGTCTCGAACCCAGGACCCTGCATACTGAAGTCAGAGGCTTGCTACCCCCATAGTGCCTTTTTTAGGCAAGGCTCAAAAGACAAACCCACCTCCATAGGTATCACAAGGGATAAGAAACTAAGAGTAATGCTACTCAACGCCAGAAGTCTAAACCTCAAGATGCACGCACTCAAAACTCTCCTTAGCATGGAGAACATCGATATCTGTGCAGTAACAGAAACCTGGTTCAGGGCTCCCGAGAGCACCCCAGCACTACCAGGTTATGCCTCATACCATGCTTTTCGGCCCCAAAACTTGGACCGAACCACAAAAGGAGGGGGAGTATCAATATTCATCAAAGATACCCACACCTCCAGGTTGGTGGCAAAGCACAAAGCATCAGAGACTATCCATGTGCAACTAACAGTGGGTAAAACTGCCTTCCAGTTTATAGCCTGCTACAGACCACCCTCCCATTCCCAGGAACCCCACTCGGCCTTCCTGAGAACACTGGAAAATATGAAGGTCTCTCCAAACACAATTATATTGGGAGACTTCAACTACCCAAACATAGACTGGGAGCATTACTCTAGCTCCAACACCCTAGCCCAAAGGTTCCTAGAATTTATAAACTCAAATGCTATGGAACAACTTGTTACCACTCCCACAAGAGGAAAAAACATACTGGACCTGATCATCACCAACATGGGGACTCTATGCTCCAGACCAGAAGTGTATCCCTCACTGGTAAGATCAGACCATAAACTAATCTCACTGGATATTCACATCCCGACCCCACCCCCTGCCCAGAAAACCACAGTGAAAAACTTCTCTAAAGCAAATTTCACACTCCTCAAAACCGAGGTGGAATCCTTCAAAGCCCCCTGTGGAAAATATGGCCCAGACTGCAGAATCCTTTATAAACGCATTCTATGAACACCTTCAGGAATGCATGGATCATGCGATCCCAAATAAAACCAAGACCCAATCCTCCAAAGGCAGACGTCCTGTCTGGTGGACCCCAGCCATAAACAAACTATACAATAGAAGGAGGAAGCTACTAAATAATAGAGCAAAATCCCATAAAGGGAAGGCATCACTGATCAGTATTAGCAAAAACTACGGGCACTCATAAAATTGTCTAAGGCCAGCTTGAGAGAAAAATTGCACAGGACACTAAGGATAATCACAAGGCTTTCTTTAGTTATGTTAGGAACCTGGGTGGTAATTCCCAGATATGCTCAGAATTAGTCCAAAATGACAAAAAATACACTGAACCCACAGACATTGCCAACATCCTAGCTGACAGGTTCAGCGCAAACTTCTCCCCCCCTCCCCACCAAAAGGGCAAATATCTATCCCAGCAGAGTGCTGCCCCCCTGACATCTCAGATGCTCAGGTAAGAGCCGCCCTCTCCAAAGCAAAAAGCACAGCATCAATGGGACCAGACGGTGTCCCAGGCTGCGTCCTACATGAACTCCAAGAAGAGCTAAACCCAAACATAAAACTACTGTTCAATCTCAGCCTTACTACAGGATATGTGCCCAAAGAGTGACGTACAGCAACAGTGGTCCCTCTCCATAAAGGTGGTGCCTCAACGGATCCTGGAAACTATCGCCCCATAAGCCTGACTAGCTTGGTCTGCAAAGCTATGGAAAGGATCATCATGGACCTCATAAATAAAGATATTGGGGACCTATGGACACTGGATCCTACCCAGTTTGGCTTTGTTAAGGGCAGATCCTGCCTCTTAAACCTGGTTGATTTCTTTGAAACAGTCACCAAGGCCATTGACGAGGGGAAGGTGGTCCACACAGCCTACCTGGACCTCGCAAAAGCCTTCGATACAATACCCTACTTGGGCATTATAGATAAGCTCACCAGCTTAAATATAAACCCCTATGTCACTAGATGGATTGCAAACTGGCTCAAGGACAGAACCCACATGGTTAGAATTGCTGGAGCCATGTCAGACTCCAAACCAGTTACAAGTGGTGTCCCACAAGGCTCAGTCCTGGGACCTCTCTTGTTCGGTATATATTTTTTGGAGGTACAGGCCAACACGGAAGGACTGGGGCTGACCAAGTTTGCAGATGACTGCAAACTGGGTGCCATAATCGACTCTCCAGCCGACACAAGCATCCTCCAAAAGGGCCTCATAGAAAGAGACAACTGGTGCCAGAGCCATGGCCTCAAGCTAAATGCCAAAAAGTGTATAGTCATCCCCTTTGGCAAAAACAAAGTGCCCACAAATTACCACATAGGTGGTAATCCATTAAGTACTGAAGAAGTAATTAGGGACCTGGGGACCCAAGTTGATAGCAATCTCTCATTTGACAACCACGTAGCCAAAGTGGTTAGAAAAACATTTTATATAGCCAACCTAATCATGAAGGGATTCACATCTAGATCAGGGGAGGTCATCGTGCCTCTTTACTCATCCCTCATCAGGCCTATAATTGAGTACAATGCCCCTTTTGAGATGTACCTTACCAGACACCTGCAGCAACTGGAAAGACCCCAAAAGTACCTCACCAAGAGGATCAAAGGGCTCAAACAGATGCCATATGCTGCCCGGTTAAAGAAACTCCAGCTCTACTCAGTGGCATACCGCCTGTTCAGAGGCGATCTGTGCCTGATGTATAAAGCCAAGTCCAACCCGAAATTAATGGACATGCTGCACCTCAGAAAATCCAAATCCCATCGAGCTATGCGCTCGAGAGACTTGAACCTCAGCACTGAAATAAATAGAACATGCTGGAGGGACAGATTCATAACCCAGAGGCTCCCTTCACTCTGGAATAAAATCCCAGTCCAGGTTAGGCAGAGTCCCTCATTGACTCTCTTCAAGAGGAATCTTGATGAGTGGATGGGAGATCGTAGGTTTACCCCGGGTATCACTTCTGTGTCACTGTTAGACAGAGGCACAGTATACTAACCTCAAAAAAGGGCATAGCAAAATAAATTTAAAATGGGTGGTGAAAGCCAAACATATTCTGGCTAGGCTTATAAATGCCCTAGGGCAGATAGCCTAGTATGAACCTAGGAACCTATGAACCTATAACACTACACCATATGAGGTGTGAGACTTGCAAGTGTTTCAGTGAATATATCATGCATAATGGTCAACATTAGGTAATGATCTGTAGAATCATTAATGCTTTGCCGTATATATTATACACACACACACCCACACACACACACACACACATATATATATATATATATATATATATATATATATATATATATATATATATAGATCTACTATATTTGGTCGAAAATGATTTCAGGCAGCCCACTTCACTGAAACCTCATTTGACTGAAGCACATTTGGACGAATTACATTTGGTTGAAAATGGTATTTAGCCCCTGCCCCACTGCAGTGCGACCCTGGAGTGAGAATATTCAGTAAAGGGGGTGTGTGGGGAGCACATCCCCCCACATTGGGGGGTGTGGGTGGCACAGCCTCCCACATAATTGCAGTTTATGCACTATTATATACATGTGTATCCATTAAAAATACATTAAAACATATAAAATCAGTAAAAATTGATTGCAAAATGTGGGGGGCTATGCCCTTATACCCCCCAATGTGGGAGGATGTGCCCCCCACACCCCTAACTTCATATTCTCACTCTAGGGTCGCACTGCAGTGAGGCAGGGGCTAAATACCATTTTCGACCAAATGTAATTCGACCAAATGTGCTTTCAGTCAAATGGGGTTTCAGTGCAGTGGGCTGCCTGAAATCATTTTCGACCAAATGTAATTCGACTAAAAGCAGTAGACCCATATATATATATATATATATATATATATATATATATACGTACACATATACACACACATATATATGTGTGTATATAATATATATGGCAAAGCATTATTGATTCTTCAGATTGTTACCCTAATGTTAGTTGACCATTATGCATGATATATTCACTGAAACACTTGCAATTCCCACAGCTTGTATGGTGTAATGGTAGGTTCTCTGACTTAAGTATGCAGGGTCCTAGGTTTGAGTATGCAGGGTCCTAGGTCTGAAACTTGGCAGGGCTAATCAGTCGCAGTATGAAGCTGAAGTCATTGCAAGTGTTTCTTGTCCTGGGGGATGCTGACATTTGTGCAATCACTGAAAACTGGTTTGAAGCTATGGTGAGCACACTAACCTTGCCAGGTTAATCATCCTACCACACTTTCACACCCCAAAATGAAGTGCTACAAAGGGGTTTTAAACATTATCATACAGATACACATTTCCAGGCTGGTCAAACAATATGACACACAGGACATATACCAAGTGCAGTGAACTGTAAACAAAACACGTATTTAAATCATAGCTAGCTACAAACCTCAAAACATGACTCAGGCGCTCTATACAGCTATCTGGAATTACTCGACTCTGTCAAGATTCAAACATCTACCTTGACCTGGGTGACTTAAACTACCCAAAGTGTGTCCAACCTATTCTACCTGAACATGGAAGCACAGAGATGCCTCACTGTTGTCAATGCCACTGCACTGGAAAAGCTGGTCAACACCCCTACGACAGGTGGAAATATCCTGTACCTGGTCCTAACCAACATGAGTAGCCACTGTAGCACTCCTACAGTGTCATCCTCCTTGATAAGATCTGACCAGAAAGCCATCACAATTGAGGTCACCACCTCCCCTGCCACCCACTTGTTAGGGTCAAAGAAAAAACACTTTTCCATAACTGACTATAGATCTCCAAAGAGCATGTATAAGTAGCTTCACAGCCAGTGTCCTGTCAGTTGAAACTAGCAGTAATGTCCAACCCTACACCACAATATTATACGGGCACCTACATACCTGTATGGTCTCAGCAATACCTGACAGGAAAAAAATCATCTACCTCAAGGCAGAGTAAACATCTGTGGTGGACAGCAGCAATACACAAACTCCATAATAAATGGAAATATATGCTGTACAGGGCCAACAAGGAGCAACTGCCAAATTGGAAGTAATCTCACCTGTGTCTGAAGAAGAATATAAGATCACATGTGAATTACCCTAAGGCTAATTTTGAGTGCATATTGGACACATCCACCAAGGCCATTCACAAGGCCTTCTTCATATATGTCTGCAGTCTCAGTGCTCTGTAGTGGTGGTCAATAGCACCACATACATATATGCCATAAATATAGCCAACTTGCTGCTGACAGGTTAAGTGAGAACCTCACCCCTGTCCCCCCATCAGTTAACAATGACATGCACTGCACCTGCCCCCCTCCCCTAATCAGCAGGGGGCAGGTCCATAATGCCCTTTCAAGGGCAGCAAATGGGAGTCTCCATGGGGCCTGATAACAACCCTGGCTGCATCCTACATTAACCCAGGCATGAGCTGTTAGCCACATTACACAATGTAATCAACCAAAGCCAGGGCACCAGTGTCGTGTCATCTCATCTGCATGGAGGACAGCCACTGTTAGCCCTCTACACAAACATGGAGCATCCACTGACCTAGCTGATTATATGCACAGCAGCCTAACTAGCCTGATCTGCAAGGGCATGGAAGGTATTATCAAGGACCTGATGAACAGGGACACTGGCAACCTCAAAATGCTTGGGAGATCAGTCATGTTAAACCTGGTTGACATCTTTGAAGTGGCCCAGAAACGCATGTACGAGGGGAAGACAGTGCATAATGCCTAATGTCACCTAGACAGAGCCTCTGACAATAATCCCCAGTCAGCCATAATACTTATGCCTACACAGCTAGGCATCAAACTGTATGTTGCAAGATGAGTAGCTAACTGGCTCAATGATAGTACCCACTCAGTCAAAGTATTGGAAGCCACCTCTAGTAGTAGACCCTTAAGGAGTGGTGTACCCCAGGACCGATCTGAGGGCCCTCTACCATTTCAGATATACACTTCTGAGGTTCAAGAACAAACATGGTGGACTGTACATCCTGCCATGTTACGGCTCATGGCTGTCCAACATACCCTTGTGGAGGGCAGCCACATGACTTGACAGTGTGGATACAAACACTCACACATCTCTATCACAGACAGATCACCAACAGATACACACAGCACCTTTGCATGGCCGAGTTACACAACACCCCTCCAAAGACACACACACACACACACACACACACACACACACACACACACACACACACACACACACACACATGATGTCAACCGTATAGCCCATCCTAGGCCTCTGGCAAAACCACACCACACCCTGTGCATATCATGTTACCTGTGTCACATCCCTGTTATCCATACCATCGATACAGGGGCATGCTAATATGGATCTCATTCACAGGGTGACTATAGTATGGTGTAATGTAATGCTGTATAAGGTGCTGTCTGCTGGCAGATGTTATGGGTACACATCAAAGTGTATATACCTTTTTAGCCACAATGCATTATTGCTGTTAGTACTGCTGACTGAATGTAGTCTGACATGCTGTATTCTGTTTGTGCTCCAGGTGTCTGCATGTCTGCAGGCTGTGGGCCTGCTGACGTTACCAATGAGGAGTATGGCAGAGTGGAAATACAGTGACCTTTTAATAGGCAAGGTACAGCTGTATATGTACATGTGTACCAGGTGTGTATGCATGCAACAGTGTGTGAGGGGCAATTTGGTTGGACAGTGTGACTTTACACATATACCCCTTGACACAGCCAGCTAGCCTTCATACATGTCACCTGGGTGTTCTTTAGTACCACAGGCTCATACATACATAGGTTACTTGACTACTGGCACTAGGTCCCATACAAGCTTAGCCATGACATTAACCACTACGGAATAACCTATCAGCCCCTGTTGCCCCTGCCATTTCTTTCCCATAAACTCAACCTTGATGCAGTTGATGAGGATATGCATGGTACTGTGTATGACAGGTTTGTGGTATGTATTCTTAGATGAGATGAGCACAGCCCATACCTGCCCAGTCATACAAATCATAGTTCTAGACATATAACACAAATAACACAGAGGTAATATAGTGTTTCAGTTTCTGCCAGTAATATTCAAGTGAGTGACAACTGCGTGGGCTGTTAGGATTGCCAATGGTGGCTTCAGAGGCCCCAAACATGGTAGAGCCATCTCACACACACACACACACACACACACACACACACACACACACACACACACACACACACTGCTGCATGGGGACATGCATTGAGACACACATGCACAATAGTGTTGACACTTCTCAGGTCAGATGAGCTACCTATCTATTTATGTGCAATACAAAGTGATACAGCCATTGCGTGCACCACAATGCCTTTCTGTCAGAAACTGTGTAACTGTGCTTGCATCTGTATGGACTGACACTAGGCTGGCAATGGGGGAGTTCACAGGGTGGAAGAGGAAGACAAAATGATATAGCTATGACATACACACAGTAAAGACAGCCACAGGGGATGTACATATAGTAACACAAACACAGTTGGCAATAGACAGATTAGTAACCCTACATATCCACATTATGTACTATAGTGCTACATACACATGACATACCCCACATAGATTATATGCCTGGGACATAACTCATTACCTCTCACAACACATAATGTTGTGAATGCCTTCATGGATGGTGAGATAAACCACCAGAAATAGCAACTTGTGTCATCTATTGTTCCTAGAAACCTGGAAAAGTGATAGAGTAACAGACGCATCAGCATGATGTTTCAGTCAGGTACGATGTCTGATGCTGGCATGTCTGTCACTACACTAACTGTGACCTATTTGCTAATGACATCACATACATGCCCATTATTAGGGGACACAGACCGCATATAGGTTGCAAAAATCTGGATATTTTATATGCAGCTGTACAGATGACTGATATGGGCTGTACAGTTTAACATGGTACATTTGAGGCAGATGCCATTAACAGGCTATTTAAAGTAATTCCATCAAGAGGTGGTCAACAGGCCTTAAAATGGTATAACCTGCACCCATACAGCAGCCACAGAGGATATACTTCACACACACTACTACAGTTGTCAGTATTGAGATTAGAACCCCTACTTATCTGTACTGTATCTGTATTTCTTCTATAGCATTATACACTTATTCAACATGCCACACAGCTTACAGGGACGGGGTCTATATTAATTCACCGAAGGTTCAAAATTTCGAGTGTTCTGATATCGAACCCTATGACTCGAAAATTTAAAACATCGAACATACAGAACAGCCAATTTTTTCCTAGGGAAAAAATTTGCTGTTCCAAAACACATACACACAACACAAGCACACCAAAGAAACAGCAGTCCACACACATGCACCTAAACTCTTACACCTAATCCTACACTAAACTATACATACATCACTAACTATCCACTTACCATAACCCAAACCCTAACCCTAAGGTCCGTCACTATCGCAAAGTAACCTCACCCGTGCCCTAACCCTAACTCACCTACCCTGCCCTAACCCTCACGTCCACACAATCGCACATTTACCTGAACCCGACCCGTAACTTTCCACCACAGCGCTGAAAATACCAAAGCAACAGAAACGGACAACCAAATTCTTTCCCTTGGAAAAATTTGGTTTTCTGTTTCTTCAATATTTTCAGCATTAGCTGAAAATGGGTCGATATTAGAACACTCGAAATTTTGAACGTTCACTGTTCTAATATAGACCCCAGGGATGAAGAGTGTATATAGGTACTACTAAGGTGAATGACATCTGCAAGCCTTGTAAAGTAGGGCAATGAAAAATGTAGTGGATGGTACACACCTCAGAATAGTATAATCTACTCAAGATATTATTCACACACACACACACACACACACACACACACACACACACACACACACACACAGTTACCAGTATTGAGTTTAGAACCCCTCCTGATCTATTCATGTTGACTACTGTGTTATGCAGTTATCACATGCTCCACGGAGCTTACATGATCTCATTTTGTCAAAAGGTACTTCTAAGGTGAATGACACCAACAGCCCTTGTAAAGTATGGCAATGGGAAATGTACTCGGTGGGTAGGCCATCAAAATACTTTACCCTACAAACATACGCATTTGCCAGAACTGAGAGTTGAATCACTGCCTATTTAGTTATTTGTACTATAGTGTTACACAGTTATCACATGCGCCATAGGGCTTATAGGGCTAACAACTGGCCAAAGGTATTTCTAAGGTGAATGACATCAGCAGGACTGCTAAAGTAGGGCACTGTGAAGTGTACTGAGTGGGAATGGCCTAAAAGATTTCCACTTACACACACACACACACACACACACACACACACACACACACACACACACACACACACACACACACACATATACACCTGTCAGGACTGAGATTAAAACTCCTACTTATCTAGTTATTTCTACTATAGTGTTACACAGTTATCACATGCACCAGATAGCTTATAAGGCTGACAAGTGGCCAAAAGTACTTATAAGGTGGGAGGGAGGGTGGCCTAATGGTTAAGGTGTTTGCCTTACAAACGCAAGGTGCAGAGTTTGAGTCTCACAAGGGATAATTGGCTAGGCTTAAAAAGGCTCGCAAGGGCAGTTAGCTTAGTACTAATCTATGAACCTATGAACCTATGAATGACATCAGCAGGACTGCTAAAGTAGGGCACTGTGAAGTGTACTGGGTAGGAATGGCCTAAAAATCTTCCACTTACAAACAAGCACACACACACACACACACACACACACACACACACACACACACACACACACACACACACACACACACCTGCCAAGGCTGAGATAAGAACTCCTATCTATCCAGTTATTTCTACTACAGTATTACATATTTATCACATGCACCACATAGCTTATAGGGCTGACAAGTGGCTAAAGGTACTTCTAAGGTGAATGACATCAGCAGGGCTGCTAAAGTAGGGCACTGTGAAGTTTACTGGGTGGGAATGGCCTAAAAGTCTCCAACCTACTAACAAACACACACACATCATGACTGAGATTGGAAACCTTACCTATCTAGTCATTTCTACTATAGTGTTACACAGTTATCACACGTGCCACAGAGTTTATAAAGCTGACAAGCGGCCAAAGGTACTTCTAAGGTGTATGACATCAGCAGATCTTACAAAGTAGGACAATGGGAAGTGTACTGGGTAAGAAAGACCTCTTAATACTTAAACCTACAGAAACACACACACACACACACAAAGGCAAGTGATGTGATATTATAACCTCCACGTCAGTACAATCACACAATGGATCTCACCTTCATGCTGGCTATCCCTGTGTATGTCTCACTCTCTGTGTGTGTCTACCTGTGTCTTTTTCTCTATCACTGTCTCTCTCTCTTCCCCATGTCTATGTGTGCATGCTTGACATATTATTATTGCCCATATATATGTCTGTGTATCACATGCAAGAGATGCAGATATATCACATATGGGCCACCAACAGCTAGCTGAGGATAATCCTGTCTGATGTGTGTGTGTAGGGACAGTTAAGGTGTACATAGCTGTCTGTGTGCAAATACGTTTATGCCCAATAGAGTTATATAGTCCAATGTAGGTTCCAATATGACCTGTGATTCTCTAAGTGTAGTAGCATGCCCAGTGTGACCTTCTATAGTGAGAGTGGGACTCCATTCCAGAGATAGTTGTACTCTGGTCCAGGGTTTTGTGTGCTACAACCATACCTCTCAAAAGTAAACAGGACTTTCCTAGATGTACTGGATTTGTTTAGCAGACATTTTCTGACATATCTGCAGTCTGACACTGGGATGTATTGTGTCATTACCTACTGACAGACATCCTCAGATCATCACAGTGCTTTACCAGAGAAATACAAAATGCATTATTCACAGACCAATATTATGAGCCCGACTATATACATTCTTGCCCAAAACGGCCAGTTGAGAGGTGTGGCTGCAGCAGGTTGACTGATGAAGCTGTGTAGACAGTCCTGCTACTTAGTGATATACTGGCTTGGGATATCCTGCTTGTGTGGTATTCTTTATAACTGAAAAGTCATATCCTGGTGTGGCCATACCTCTCAACTGCACATTTTTTGGAGATTGTCCAGGTGTTTGTCTAAAAGTTTTGTCCAGTCTACATAAACTTGTGTTTTTATGGCAAGTTAGTTGCATATAATTGAAGACTGACATTACAAATAATGACAGACATTAGTGTTTCAGACTTCATAACCTTCAGACAATCCCTGTTAATGCAAAACCCATTATTCTACCAACTTTCTCAGTATGTAAGGGCAATATTTAAAACACGTGCCTATCATTGGGCCTTTGTCCCACTTTTATTTATGACCTTGTCCAGATGTCTTGCTGTCAGAGGTTGTGAGGTATGGGTGTGGGTACAGAGTGCATTCTACTGTGCAAAAATGTCCATTATTGTCCATTATATGTGTAGTTAGTATATTTCACATAGCACAGTGACTTCCAGGTATATCAGTGGTAGAGCACTACAGAATAATGTGGTGAACCACTGACAGACAGTTGTTTATAGGTCAATAGGTTGCTATGACGGTAGTAGGGTACTGGCTCTGATGCCCTTATAACCCACACAGGCAAGAGTGTAGCCCATGTTATGACATGTCAGCATACACAGCCCCTGTCCATCAGGGACAGAGGTGGAATCACAGGACTATATTTTGTTTTCCCCATGCACTTATACAGGGAGCATATCACTAGGGGTATTGAGGGACTTGGCTTGCTGTTGACAGGGAGTGTATTCTACAGATGGGGGAGTGTGTGGTACACATATCTGTCATACCGACAAGCCATACCATACTGATATCACAGCCCAGGTTGATAGAGTGGACCTTGAGTTCCAGATGTGCAACAGTCCCATCAAGGCAGGGTCTGGATTGCTTTGTATGCCAGACAGGGGTCACCTCAGCAGAGTCTGTATGGAATGGGGTAGAGGGACAGTGCTGTTAGCCTATCTGCGTAGGGTAGGTATTTGGGGTTTGGGGTAAGGCCTTAGTGTTTGCAAGACCTTGGTGTGTGGAGTCTACATGGCCTGTGGTGTGTAGGTTTGTGGAGTTCTCATGTAATTTTGTCTCTGAGGTGTCCATTGTGTGGGGTTTATTTTGTTGTGGACCTCCACTTACATGGGTGTGTGTTGTGTATTTGCAGGTAATATTTACTGACTCCATACACTGCATGACATCTATGTTACTGCACAATTTGTTCTGGTGCACATATTCTCCATTTGTCTGGCCAGTGGTTCCCCTTCTCCTTACGTGTGTCTCTTTGTCCTTCTGTAGTCCAGTCACAGGCTTTGGTCACATTGGCTGCTATATATTTGTAATTCTGATATGAGATGGGTACATGCTGTTACATCACACATGGGGTTGTGGACTTCACACCTCTGAGTGTACCTATTTAGCAGGTTGTCCATCATTGCACCACTCCATTTGCTGTGGTCCTTAAGATGGTTTGTGTTGCTATATGTTATTATGAGGCTACATGTGGCCCTAGCTGTCATACCGTCACAGACTGACATCTGGACAGGTCCAAGTATGACAGTCAGACAAAGGGCCACACATGGGGACAGGGTGTTAATAATGTTCTGCTAAACATAGACAGCTGGGAGACTGGTTTGGTAACTGCTTGTTTGCTCTTATGGGTATGACGTCTGCTTCCCCACTGTCTGCCATTGCTGTTTTGATATGACCTTTTCTTGTTTTCCAAATAGTTGGAAGGCAAATTAAATGTTAGGATGAGCAGAACAGATATACAAGGCATACCTGTGCTCCTTCTGTGACAACCTGCATGATTCCAGGGATATGGCTGTTGGCCAGTGACATGTTGTCAGTGCTGACACAGAAAGGTGGCAGCCTTTTATAAAGTGGCAGTACACTGACCTTCAGGTACCTGCTATCCTACTAGGCACCATACCTCTCAACTTCTGAGAGCCAGACATCTGGACAAAGCCATAAGTAATTGGGAGACAGAGGCCTAAATTTATGGACCATTTTTACGTATTGGCCTTACAAACCTAGAAAGGTGATTCCATGTTTCTATAGGGTATGAAGTCTGACACTACAATCTGTTATTATTTTCTGACCTTAGTCTTACATGATTTGCCAATGAATTGCCAGACAACCACTATTTCATGATATACAGACCGCAAATATGTTGCAAACCTCTGGACATTCTGCAATAGGCTGGTACAGTTAAGAGGTATGGTAGGCACTGTGTAGGTTACTCCAAGCTGTGTACTGTCCATATGTGTGGCTCCCTGTCCATGACCTGTCCAGCTTTCCTGCAATAACATATATTGACATCTGGACAGTGTGTACAACTACTACCGTAGGTGTTGCTTACATGCAGAATAGTTGGCATTGCAGTTCTTGGAACATGGCCCTGACAACCACAGTACTGTACCTAGGTCACTACTACACAACAGCTGGGAGTAAGTGCTGGCTACATCCTGACAATATATCCCATACATATACATAGATCATTGACCCCTGCATATTGTGGACATGCAACAAGTTATCATGTTGATTGGGACAGCCCTGGCAATGTGTGCTCTGCTGCTATTTCCCTACAAACATGCATGTTACTGGATTTCTATGGGAATATGGGTGTGGGGGGGGGCACACCGGTCAACTGTACACATTTGCACAGACTGTGCTGATATTTGCTTTACATTTTGGTCCCATTTAGCATAGTATTGTGCCCTGTCTTGGAGACTAGAGGCATATCACTAAAGACCACAGGCCAGATTGTAATGGCATACATTTGTGTTTCAGACTTTTTAGCCTTCAGAGCCTTACTGCAACTGCAAGACCTGCTGTGCTATCACTGTGTAAGTCTGTCAGGGGGTATTTCATCATTGTCACCATTTGTGGGCCTTTGCCAGACATTTCTTTATGGTTTTCTATGGCTGACTTGCTGGGTGATGCTGAGGGGTGAGTATGGGACCCCCACACTGACATCCATGCCTGTGACTTATGACCCACCAGGTAGTTGGCCCCCCACATATACTGCAATATGATTTGTCACCTTAGGTACTACTGCATAGTGTGGGGAAGCCAGTATTGGATAAACATTTCCTTGTGTCCCACATAGCTGTAAGTTGTCTGCTGCTAACCCAGTAGGCCACCTCATTCCCTTGCATGCATGCAGAGATACCATAGATATGCTACCAGAACATACCACTCCATTCATTTATTGTTAAGACTGAATTACCTTGTGCCTGCAGCAGTTGTGAGGACAGTGCTTGAGGGGTGCCTATGTCAGAGGCACACAGCACACTGCCTATACATGGCACGGTACAGGTAGTGTGATGTGTGTGGCATCCAATTTACTGGGTGTGCGAGTTGGAGAGAGGTGTCAGTCCCTGGGTCCCTACAGTGTAAGTGTGTGTGCTATGCATTGTCTTTTTGCCAAGGCCATGGCATACTGGGCATGCCTCCATCTGCCTACAGGAGATGGCTCAGGGGGTTCCTCCTCCAAGTCCCTCTGTGCCTGTGGGGAGCTTGGCAATGGTGGGGGGCTGTGTGGCCCTTCACTGTGCTGTTCCTGCTGGATCATATTGTGTAGCATGGCACATACTATGAACATGTGTGTACATGTGGCTGGAAAGTACTGCAGGGCTCCACCAGATACATCAAGGCAGCGGAACCGTGACTTGATCATCCCAAACACATGCTGTATAATGATCCTGGTTTGTGTGTGTGCCTCATTATGGCATTCTTGAGTGGGTGTGTGTGCATTTCTGATGGGAGTCATCATCCACGGCTACAGTGCATAGCCAGCATCCCCCACCAGATGGCCATATGGGATGTCCCCCATAGCAAATTCCTGGTACAGCCATGAGGAATGCCAGATGTGGGTGTCGTGATAGCTTCCAGGGCTGCCAGCACACACATTCATGATAATGCCCTGGGCATTGCACATGACCAGGCTGTTGATGGAGTGAAAGCCCTTGTGGTATAAGTAGACCCTACCCATTTCACCAGGTGGTGTTTTGATGTGGATGTGTGTGCAGTCCATGGCAGCCATTACCTCTGGGTAGTTTGCTGCATGGTGGAAGAGGCGTATATTGCTGGTCCACTCCTCATGGGTGCTGGGGAAGTAAATGTGCTCAACCGGCATGTGGTAGCATGGCATCCAGGAACTGGTGGAGTACCCTGGATGCAGATGCCTGTGAGACCCCATGATGTCCCCAGTTGGTCTTTGGAAAGTACCTCTAGCTAGTATTCTTAAGGCTACACATACCTTGATATCCACTAGGATGGGCTCCCCTCTGTTGGCTCTGGGTCTGAGGTGAGGCTGGCACAGCTTGATGAGTTGCTGAAGTATGTCCCTGTCTACCCTGTAGTGCTCTACTTTCTCCAGATCATGTAGGTCCTGGTAGGTTACCCTGGGTCTGAACACTCTTCTCCTTCTCCTCCTCAGTCTTGGCCAGTTGTCAGCATTATCCTCCTCATCATCTTCAGCCACTAGCACATATTGATGTATCAAAGCGACAGCAGCCCCTAGCATTTTTCAGTTAAAATTCCCAGGTTTACTCCAATGGTGCAGAGTTTGTGGGAAAAAACAGACTGAAGGGTATTTGCTTACTTTATACTGGTGTGCTGCAGATGCTGCCTGTGTGATTGGCTGAGTATGATACATTCCAGCTGCCAGATATATCAATGATGACTTTGAATTGGCCACTGTGAGTGGCAGGGGCATTAGTGGTAATTTGTGCTTGATTGCCTTTATTTTGCGGTTTCCCTTTTTTCCTTTCTTTTTGCAACATTTCCTCCCCTTTTAAGCCCAGCAGCCACCTGCCAGCTATATTACTGAGGGGTTTGAATGGCCCATTGTGAGTTGCAGAGTCCGTATTAGTGATTTGTACTACATTTCCTTTATTCTGCTATTTCCTTTTTTTTTCTATTTCCGTTCTGTTTAAGCCCAGCGGTGTGCCACACAAACCATTTTAGCTAGGGTAAACAGTGCTGAGCTGTAAAGGCCCTCCCCTAGACGTGAACATGCTTAATGTTTCTTAACTCAGCTAAGCACAGCTAAGCAGCGTCAGACACACCCCCTTGCTTAGCTGTGCTTAGCTGAGGGCAAACAGGAGCTGTGGAGCTCCAATGTGCTTACACCAAGCATGACACACCCCCTTTTCATGTCAGCTGCTTCTCCTGCTTACACCACTGCCTTATAGCTCCTACATGGTTAGGTGCAGCCAGACAATGGTCTCCTTTTTTTTGATTCAGTAAATTTTGCTCATTTGCATACCCCACTGCCTTAGTCCCTAGTTACACCACTACACCAGAGCCTTTCCCCTTAGCAACCTCTGCTACCTGCTATTGTTTTCATTCTGCATGCTACCCATTATAATGGCAAAATGCAGATTTCACTTAAAAATGTCTTTTCACATTTTTTTTTCTGCACAATCTCATTTGCACGCCACTGCTCTATGCTTAAACAGCCGAAATCGGCCAAAAAATGTATTTTTATAATTTTGTAACTCTTTTCTTTGCCAATGGCCATATTTTTGGCCATTGGCATGCCTAAGGATTAGAATACATGCTTTACTTTGAGCTATCATGCCCCCATCTTGATTTTTGCAGTAATATACATTGTCAGTAACCAAATACATTTCTGCAACGGACACTGTTCGGGCACGAATACCTGCCTGTTTACTGAATCTCTAATTGACGTCATTTGCATGGTTTACACCAGAAAATGAGGTAATTAGCATAATTCAGTGGAGTCTGTGTCAGAATAGTGCTAGGAGACTCATGCACACCCCAAGCATTGTTTACTAGATCACACGGTGCCCATATTCCATGCAGCAGCAGCTGCACTATTCTGGCACAGAGATTTTGCATTAATGAATCCTGGTATTACAGTATTTCCAGCATAGTAGATTATAAATGGACATTAACAATGCATTGTGTTTCCTACCTTGCCATTTCACACTTTGTCCCCTTCAAAAAAGTAGGTCTTGCAGTAATGAAACTGGAGTATAAATGATTAATTTCTCGACTGCAAGGCATTATAGATTAACAGTTTTACTGTTGTGTTACACATGCACCTTTCCTTTTCAAATACTGGCTGTTATTAATAGGTAAGCCACTTTAAGGAGGACAGCCTCAAACAATGAATGGATGCCATAAGGAGGTGGTCATTGGAAATACACAAAAAAGAGCTACAGGTTTGAACTCAAAAAAAAAAAAAAAAACAGCAGCCAGAAACACAATGATGCAGACATAGCTTGTAAATATCCACTTAAAACAAGTATCAGCAAGAAATGTTCAGACATAAATAAAATGGACAGTATAATTTCTTCTATTAAAGAGAGAGTTCACCTAACTATTTAACACAAAAATAGTTGGAATGGTTAAACTTTTCATCTGTCTGCGAGATGTTTGAAGATAACAGTGACTGTACCTTTGTTTGCTTACCATACATTTTTGAAAAAAACTAAATAATCCTAATCGTTAATGAAACCGGAAGAAAATTAATGTGCTGTGATATCTGTATTAACTCACTTCAGTTTCACTGCTACATAGAACAATGTTTTAGGATCCCACAATATTATGAAGAGCAGCCAGCAGTTTCTAGCATACACACAGCAGATCTGGAGGCAGTCAGTATTGTATACAATGAAGATGGATTTCTCAGCTGAAGAAAAGTGAAAAGGAATCCAGCTAGCAAAGAAACTCTCAGTCTGTAGTGTTCTAATAGACTGTAGTCAAAATCACAAAGAAGCAAGGGGACTATGTTGTGGCAAGTGCAGAACTATTTAGGGAAAACTTAAAGCAATCCATGGATATGGCTGTGGCCAATCAAAAACAGACTGTTCCAGACTTCCAAGTCTATCTACATTTCACTCGCTTTCTTTCCCCTCACCTTACACCACAAGAAATTAGGTCATTTACATTGGTAAACAGTCTCCTCCTTCCAAGCAGCACACACTGACTGTAAATAGGTTAAAAGGCTTTATTTCCCCCGTTAAGAAACAAAAGAAGTGTTAATTAAACTTCTGGGCAGTGATAGTTTCATCAGCCATTTAGTACTTCTCGTTATTTTAAAACAAGTTACCTTGACAGGAGCAGGTCAACAAGATAAAACTTTAAGACTTTTTTTCAGATTTATGTTTATTGCATTTACTACCCCTTTGGCTAACTACATGTAAATTATAGTATACACAGTATATGCTTCCTATGTCCCTGTACTCAGCCCTGCCTAAGCATATCTCTCTTAGCTTTCCCCAAGTACCCTGCCCTCTGCCCATCTGTAAATAAAAAAAAAAAAAAAAAATCGAGATTTAAAGGGGCCACTCGGGAATTCGTTGCACCCCACTATTTTGCCCTCAAAACCAGGAAATACTGAGGAATTCAGTACAGTTGAGCAGTATGAAGGTGGATGATTTGTACAGAAATGACTTTAACATGTGATAGCAGAGACTTATGTGACTATGTGTCGCCTTTCAAGTAGTAGGCCTTAGGCATCAAAGATTTACACAGTCATACTTCTCAAAAGTAGTGATAGTCACCAAATGTCTTCAGCTTAGCATCATACGTTTCTAAAAAAAAATCATTAGAGAAAAGTTAGAAAGTAATGAAACACATTTCAGTTTCAGACTTCACAACCCAAAAAAGATCAATAACAACACTCATGCAAAAAAGTTTGATTCTATCAACTGCCTAACTTTCCAAGACCAAAATATGTCAAAGGTACAATTAGCAAAACAACATCACAAACTCAGATATACTAAGCACTAAGTTAGCTATGTACCCTGAGCATGAGACACAAATGTTATGTATCACTGAAAGCAAAATATAGAAAACAAGGATATAGCACAGTTATCATCACTTGCACAGGGTGGTGTGGGGGGCTAGGCTGACACAAAAGGTTTGTGGGTGTGTGTTACAAAGAAAGAGAAGCAGGCGGATGTTCGGAAAAAATAACCAATGGCCAGTGACACAAAATGAGCTTTAAGCTTCACATACGAACAATGTAACTGTGGTGTGTGGGTCTGTATGGGTCCTCCAGGGGGAAAAAAGTGTGTGAATGTCTGCAAGAACACAGCCAATCTCTGTGCTAAGTCTAAGTCTTGGTATGTCAGAGGGGTGTGAGCTGTGCATGGTAGAGGTGACAATTCATTGTTGTCATACCCGACTACAAGAAATGGCTCTGAGAGGAGTTACACTGGCACATCAACGCCCATGGTCAGATGCACTGCTGCCACCTGAATGCCACTGATGTCTGCTGCATAAGCTCCCCTCACCAGGACACCCAGGACCATGACTCTATGCCCTGCCACATCTAGGTGTGGACATCTCAACCACTGACAGAGTAGTGGATATTGTGCCACTATGGGAGCATGATTGGGCATAGCCATGTTGGCTAACAGCGGATGATGTGGCTGACCTACACCTACAAGGATGCCATCCCCCACCCAGCAGACATTCCATCACAGATAACACCCGTTCCAACGTGTCATTCATCCAATCCATTGAATCAGCAACACAGTGGAGGCAGTCATGCATGTCAGCCTTTATCACAGCCACAACCCTAAGTATTTCTCTGGGAAACCTATGGGAATGTGACTGTGCCTCCATGATGGCCCTAAATATATGTCGAGCGGCATGGAAGGACACACTTGGATCAGGGAAGGATAGACAGCAGGCCTCCTCCGATCACTACTAACCACCTGCATGGAACCTCACCCACACTTTGGATATGGCCAGAGTCAACAGGCACTGAAGCCACAGTAATCACACTTCCCTAATCAAGTGTCTTACCATCCACCTGTCCAATATCTGAGGGGTCACTGGAATGGGTTGGCATAGGCCTACTGATTGTGTGTGATGGAATTTCATGGGATGGCTGAATGTCAACCTTAGTTGACTGTGTCTTGGTTTGGCCACCATCACAATCAGAGTCTACCGATACTCTGACATCAAGTGGTAAGAGTCCTGCACTTCCACTGTCAGGTTCACCTGTGATAATAAGCAACAAACACAGGAAATAAATTAATACAGTAGCTACACTACTACAGTCAAATGTATGCTAACAAACTAACAGTGGTGCCAGTACTACAGACAGTACAGCAATACACCCAATGGTCCTGACACCCACATCACACATATGGATAAAATTATACATTTCTTTGAACTGCTCATCACCACTGACAAAGAAGATACCATGTGCAGTTGATGCTATGCTTCCCATGGATGATGGTCCTGGAAGAAGTTAAGCAAAATGTAAGGACACCACCATCACAATTAACAATATCATAGGGGATTAAAACTTTTTGCCCTTTATATGTCCATTAACGATACTTTTAACAAGAACTTGGATGACAAGTCCAACCTAAACCCATATGTAATCAACCAGAATGTGTTGTTAACTGTAGGAATTTACAGCTCTCTCCGCCCAAACAAATTTATTGTTAGACAGAACTTACATATTGCTGTCAATATTTTACAATACAAAAGTATTTAACAATTGGGACACATAAGCCTACCTGGAAGCTCCTCCTGGGACATGCTTTCTCTTCCTGAAACAATAGCACCAATGCCAATGACATGCTGTTCTGTACTTTACTGGGAGTTGTCTGGATCCCTGACAGTGGATAGAACTTTTCATTTGCTGTTAGTGGTGGCTCTGTAGCACCCCCCCATACCCATCCTATCATGGGCCACTGCAGCTGCTCTGCTCCATGCAAATGAAATGATATCATTGGCCCTATGGTGCACCTGATCATATGACCTGCTGTGGCTACCTACTGCATTCACATCAGCAACTATCTGCTGCCAAATCTGCATTCTGCCTGACATATCTCCAAATCACCTCTCAAGCAGAAAGGCAGCATGTCACCTAAAAGCTTCCACAATGACCTGATTTTCAGGGTCATTGAAAGGTGATTTTCAGGGATTGAGACCCCTGGGTACCATAGTCCTAGGTGACCTAAAACACAACAGAAGGATAATACACATAAGTATTACATAACTAAAAGTCCAGTTTCCAGATAATATATAAAAATAGCATTTCACTATTACCCACTGGAAGAAACATAAAACAGTCAAGATATTGAAATATATAAAAAAAAAGAATTGTGTGGTTGTAACATATTACATTCACATACAAAGCAAGGCTGGATGTAAAACAAGGAGAGTAACAATAGCAGCATATTCTTGTTTGTGCCAAAACAGAAATGCAACTTTGTACCTCAACCCCAAAAGAAAAGGCAAATGACACATTGAGTGAGTAATAGTCAATGCCCTGATGGAGATGGACTTGAAAGGTAATGGTTTTTGTTTTGTGGATGTTTTGAGTGCTGGAGAGGCTATAGGGTAGTAGGTAATTTTATTCAATGGTCATTAAGGCTCATTACAGTTGGGGCAGTGGTGATTTCTTGTAGATGTAGGACATGTTTATTTGGCCAGTTTGAGTAGGTTACTTTGGTAGGGTTAATAGTTGATGCAGTTTAATTTCTACATGCCGGATGGGGTTGGCATGCTACTAATCTTGTGTTGACCAGGTGGCATAGGGCATTTTTATTTTGGTATAATCTGGTTTTGACCTGTGGTATAGGGCAATTTCAGTTTGGTATATTGTTGGTGGCATTCAAAGGTATTGATAGAGTAAAGAGGGGTCAGACTGCTAAAGCCATCGTGGGGTTTAGATGCCTTACTGTTGATATGGGTAGTTGGTGTTGGCAAGGCCGTTGTTAAATGGCATTTTGAAGTTTTTCAGGTTCTACATGTCATTGGGCAAGTAAAAGGAATTGGTTGGGAAGGGTGATATGCAATTGCTTTAATTTGATGGTTGGGGTTGAGTATTCTTGCTCCAGTGGCATGTGATGCTTTGGTAAGCATTAGGTAATTGTCAGGGGCTGGTAATGTCCTGGTAATTATTATACACTAAATGATGTTTGGCCTTATCTCCTAAGGGTGGCTAGCTGATGGAAGTTGGTGGTGAGGGGGAACAGCCTGGGGAGGCTGGTGGCAGAGAAGAGGGACAGGCTTGCCCTCTTCTGTTCCCCCTCTGGTGTTTGGTGGTGCATTTCAAGGAGTTTTGTTGAATAGATAAGCAAGCGGAGGTAAGGACGCTGCTTATTTGGTTTGAAGGTAATTCAGTGAATGGTTTATGAAACTTCATAAGTAAAGTAAGTGAGCAAAGGTATGGATGCTGCTTACTGGGTCGGATGAGCAGGTACGCTGTCCTGATTAACATTACAAGGATGTTTATGCTGTGTTTAGAATTGACAACACTATGTCCAGTTGTATTTAACAAATTTTGGTAATCAAAGTTATGTTATGGAAGTTTTAATAAAGGTCGTCAAATGTCATTCGGTGTGTTGTGTTTATTGAAGGGGACCGGGACAACACTAACATAAAATGATACATATGTTGGGTGTGTCCTAAGAATGTTATCCTTCAACTTCTGTAATGTTGCATGAGCTCCACTGAGATGAAAAGGTAACACTTCATACTGAATATGCCCATCAGGTGTAGAGATGACCATTTTTCTCTACAGAGTATGGGACTAGTGACATTTTACAATAACCTTTGTTTATCTCTAAAGTAAATAGAAACCTAGCCTTACCTAATTTCTCAACCAGTTTGTCCAGTTGGGGTATAGGAAATTAATCACTTTTAGATATGCTGGTCAGCTTTGTGCTGTTATTTCAAAGTTATATATAGCCACAAGGCTTTGCTACCAGTAAAATGGGTCTATTCCAATTACTCTGGGATTCTTCTATAAACCCAAATTTAAGTATCTACCTTATTTCCTGAGCTGTTGGCATTAGGACTCTGGTATTCCATATAGCTTTAAGTGTACTTTCTTCCAGGTATAGTTTCTGTGTTGTGTTGAGTTCAACACTTTTTATCAAGCAACTCTGAGAATATATGCTTATTCCTGAGTATAAATTATTTAGATTTTTGTTTCTGAGACCTTGGTAGTCTGCTCCTATTTTTGACTTCAGGTCATACTGCAAAAAGTGCAACTACCCCTGCACACACATTTACAATCAGAGCTGTACCTGGCCTGTCTAACCCCCAGTACTGTTCCCAGATGTACAGATGTAGCACCCCACTCCCCTCAGCTCTTCATTTTTGCATTTGTGAAGAGCAAAAAAATATATATATATATTAAGTATTAAGCTGATCACTTAATTACAGACAGATCCATGCCCCCTCAGCTGTTCCACTGAAGAGCAAAAAAGTAAAAAAGATAAGGCACCTTACACTATTAGAAGACAGAAAGAAAAAGAAAACAAAAAGCACTTTACTGTATTAAGAAAATCATTGCATTTCAGAGATCAGGTTATTACAGACAAAGCCATTCCACTTCCCCTCCAGATCTTCACTGAAGAGTGAAACAAAAATAACTTCACTGCATTGTCAATCTCTAATTACAGACAGATCAAACCCCCACAGGTCTTCCACTGAAAAGCAAAAAAAAGCACTTTACTGTATTAAGTCAGTCACTACAGTGCAACAATCAGCTTATTATAGACACACCTGTTCCACACCCCCAGCTCTTCCAATAAAGAGTTAAAAAAGCAAAAAAAAAACACTGTACTGTATGAAGTGGATCACTGCATTTTAGACAGCTCCATGCTCTCCCATCTCTTCAGTTTAAGAGCAAAAAAAGCAATTTACTCCCCTCTTAGATCTTGCACTGAAAAGCCAAAAAAAGTAAAAACCATTTAAATGTATTAAGCCCTATCGCTACATTGTAAGGATGGGATTATTACAGTTAGAGCCACGCCCTTCCAACCCAGCACTTCCACTGAGGAAAAAAAAGCCCTTTACATACGTGAGGGTCTAAAGTGCCTTTCTGTACAGAAATAATGCAGGAACTGCTCTTCCTAAGCATGCCCCCAAAACATTGCACCTAGGGCAACTGTTCCCTTTACCCCACCCCTGCTATGCCATTGCTTACAACAGAAAATTCTGTCTATGGTTTCAGAACAGTTCTGTGGTACAAGTATCCTGGTTTCCTCTTTTCCCAGCTATATCATCTTTTTATTTATTTCTTCATTCATTCAAATATTCATTCAGTTTGATAACCAACGTAGAGCACTGAACTAAACAGGCCTATTTCAGTCTCATCCTAGACATAAAATGATGTCACACAAGATTATAATTCTCTCCGCATTCTTTACCTGTTACTTTGCAAGGAACTTCTTTTCTGCAGTGAGTTCTAATGCAAAACATTTTCCTCTTCTCTGCACTCTTCAAATAAGTACTTCTGTCATACATTCACTGTGGTCTCTGCTGTGCCTTGTCCTTAACCTCTCTCTTTACAGATTTTACAGCTTTAACCTTCTTGCAGGTCCATAAAATGCCCTATTATACTTTAAATTTGGTGTTTTTGTTTCTTCCCTTGTTTCTTTTGCTAAATTTCAAAGTCTTGGGGAAGTCTTCCAAATAGCTATTCAAATTGTGCAAACTCATTTGAGGCTTGAGACTCTCATCTTACAGCAATGTGGAGATTGTATTTATGTATTTATTTATTTATTTATTGTTTACCAGGTTAGTACCAATAGGCTAGTAAGCCTTTTTTTGGGAAAACTGGATGTGGTATTTATACTACTATGGAAATTTGGCCAAGGTTTCAGGGAACTTCTTTTACTCTTAGGCATATGGGGATGTGATTTTCTGTAACACTTCCTGCTTCCAGTCCGAGCAAGAAGATGGCTCACCGAAGCAGGGGGCAGTATACAGGGTAATGGTGCAACTGATAGTGTTAATGGAAGTAGACAGGAGTGCAGAGTGATGGTGTGGACAGTTAGGCCTTCACAAGAAATTTTGTTTATGGAGAAGGATTTCATTGAAATGGAGGAGCAGAAGAAGAAGAAAGAGAGTATGGTGATGCAGGAAGAAATGCAAGAGAAGGAATCTGAACCTACACAGGATACCAGGATGTTATTTCAACAAAAGTTGTTTGAGGGTGAAGGAGAATCACAAGTGGAGTGTACTGTTACAACCCTCCAGTCAGGAGGGCTGTGGGATGTTTATTTAAAAGACTTACTCAAGCAAAGTGAAGCAGAAAGTGAGAAGGCATTGTTGTGGAGTGAAATAATGGAAATAATACAAGAAGAGGAAGTAGAAGAAATAAGAAAAGAAAAGAAAAGAAAAATCATATGCACAAACTGTAAGAGAGGAGAAAAAGGAAGAAGAATAAGCAGCAAGATGGAAAAAGATCTTGATAGGTATGAAACATATGGGACACTGTTATTTCACCACTGGGTATTGAACCCAGAGAGGTAAGAGCATTTATTTGTATTAATAAAGACTCTTTTTGTGACATTTTTTTAAGAAGGACAGTATATGGAGAAATTTTAGAATTATATGAAAAAAAAAGAAATGATAACCCTGGGAACTTATATGTCGTAAAGCATTCAACAGAGAGACAAAGAAGAAAATGTATATACAATTTTGTACAGAAGTAGAAAAAGACATTTTAAAAAATATTTAAAGACTTTGTGTAGAGATGTAATTGAAATTACAAAGATTGATGACAACAGAGGTTTATGGACTGTGGAATTGTTTTACAAATGCAAAACGAAAATATAATACATGTTCCTTGTATAATTAATGTGAAGGGAAATAGGGGCTTTGTGGAATATTGGGGAGAACCAAAGACATGTTTCCTTCGTGAAATAAATGACCACTTTATCAGCAACTGTGATAAAAGAAAATGTTTTATTTGTGGTAAAACTGGTGATGAAGCAAAAAAGATGAGAACAAAAATGTATAAAATGTGAAAAAGTATGACATTCATGGATGGATTGTGATGTAAATGGGAAGGAAAAATAGGAAGGGGAAAGAAGATCTAGCAAAAGAAAGTACTTTAGAATATAACACAGAAAGGGTGCAAAAAGAAAAAAAAGGAAGAAGTAGGAGTGGAGCTAAAGGGATACACAAGGGAAAAATCAAAATAAATAGCTAATTTGAGTGAAGAGGGAAAGGATGAGTGGGTAGGGATCAAAAGCAAAAGGAACTTCATTGGGAAAAATATGAAAGAAAGAAAAAGTAAATTTAAGAATGTAAGTATAGGAGAGAATAAGAAAAGAAAAGGATAAAAATAATAAAATGTTCTTCACAAAGTGAGAATATTAGCTTTAAATGTCAATAGTTTAAAGAATGTAAAAAGAAGATTGGGTGTTAGAATGCTGTAGATTGCTTGACGTTTATATCTTAATATTAATAAATATTAGAATTGTAATGGTAGGAGAGAGAACACAAGTAAATGAATTATGGGAGAGTAAAGTTACATGGAATATAAAAGAAAAATGTTCAGGCATAGCAATTTTGAGTAAAGAATCTAAAGAAATTTTGGATTATACATTAGTAATATTAGGAAAAATGTTAATATTGGATAGAAGATGGAAGAATCAAGGAAACAGATTTATGGCACTATATGCGCAAGTTTTACAGAAGCCAAGAGAGGCTATGTTTAAAAAACTTCTTAATTATGTTAGTGTTAATATGCATATAATATTAGTGTGAGATTCTAATTGTGACTTAAGGCATAAAAAAAGAAGGGGCAGATGTTAAGGCAATTTTGGACAAATGAAAAAGTGGAAAGATATATTTATGGAGTAATAAAAACTGGACATATAAAAAGGGTAATTTAAGAACAGAAATTGATTATTGTATAGTTTCAGAGAGTTTAAAAGCGTTACATAAAGAGATAAAAATAATAAGATTTTCAGATCATGTGGTGATCTGGACAGAGATTCAAGAAAAAGAAATATATATAGAAATAGGTAGATGCATCAAAAGAATAAACAAAACAGAATTAAATGAATACATGAAAAAATAACGATACAGTTATGGTTAGATCATATAGATATGAAAATGTTCTATAATGACTGGACAAGTTGTTGGATAAATTTAAAAGAAAAATATAAAAAAGAGGGTTTGGAATAGCAAAAGATGAAAAGAATACAAGTTAGTTTCACACATAAGGATATCAGTTATCAAGCCTTTAAAGATATAAGTAATAAGAAAAGATTTCTAGAAAAAGAAAAAAAAGTTATATGAAATGAATCAAGAAAAACTTAATTAAAAAGGATTTTATTTAAAAATATATTTTTTACAGGGAAAAAAGGAGGAAGTAGTACTTTTCTTGTGTAAGATGATAAAATAAAATATAAGAATAATAAGTGAATTAAGAGATGAGAAAGGAAAGTACAGTTGTGTAAAATATTACCATAACAGTAGATGTCCTTGCCTTCAATGCTGCAGTATTCCTTACATATAGGATTACCTGCTGTGGAAGCTCGACATCCAGCCTACTGTTGCTTTAATGTATGCCAAAGATCACCCATATATAACTGTGTAGCATAGGGCATAAAATGATGTTTAGGTGTACTATCTTCACAACTGAGTGCCAAGCAGGAACACCAGTCCAAGGATACCCAAGGGGTGACCTGTATATCCAGGAAAGAAAAGGACTAGGGGAAAGGAGGGAGGGAATGAATATTCCAGCAGTGAAGGCAAGGACATCTACTGTTATGGTAAGATTGTACACAATTGTACTATGTCCTTACATTCACTGCTGCAGTATTCCTTATGTATGGGAGAGTGCTAAAGCTCAGGAAGAAACTCGAGAGAAGGAAGAAGCAGTAGAGCCCTTTAGAAAACCGTGAAGAATGCCCCTAGCAAAACCATCCCTAGCTGTAGAAATGCCATCCAACTTATAGTGCTTAGCAAAAGTATGCACAGAAATCTAGGTAGTTGATTCAAGAATAGAATTTGTATCCAATCCAACCCCTTGAAAAAAGCACCACAAGAAGACACAGCTCTAGTAGAATGAGCCTTTACAGAAGAAGGAAGGCTCGTGCCGTGAAAGGTTTAACAAAAAGAAATAGCCTTTGAAATCCAAGAAGAAATAGTTTGCTTGGATACAGCTAATCCTAAAGACCTAGGATGAAAAGAAACAAACACTGATCAGATTTTCTAATAGCCTTAGTCTTATCCAAATAAAATCTGAGTTGTTTAGGCACATCCAAAGTGTGCAGCACACTCTCACAATCAGATCGCAGAGAGGTTAAAAAGTAGGCAAATGAATAAACTGGTTAAGTGACAACTCATTAACCACCTTAGGCATAAGAGAAATATTAGTATGCAAGGACAACATGTCCTTATGAAATATCAAAAAAAGGATGACAAAACATAAGGCCTTGCAACTCAGACACCCACCTGTCAGAAGTAAGAGCTAACAAAAGGACTGTCTTTCATGAACAATATTGTAAGGAAACTGAAGCAGCTGGCTCAAAGGGAAACTGAGTCAACTTCTCCAAAACAAATTTAAGATCCCAGGGAGGAGGAACAGGCTTCCTTGGAAATCTAATGTGAAGGACACCTTTAAAGAATTGTTCAGGCTCAAATCTAGAAGGTAAAGGAGGAGATAAAGGCAGACAAGCATAGATACCTGATAAGTTGGCCTTAATAGAAGAATAGGCCAAACCAGCATTGAGCAACTCACACAAATGAGAGGGAACCAAAGGAATATCCACAGTAAGTGGGTCCAGGTTACAAGAGAGACACCAAATAGAAAACCTGTTCCATTTGGATAAGTAGGATTTCCTAGTAGTAGGTTTCTTGACCTCCTGCAAGATCTTCATCATGTCCTTAGAAAAAAAGGTGTTTATGAGGAATCAAAAATCTATCACCCACAGTGCCAGTTGAAGCATGGATAGGTGGGGATGGGATGAGAGATCCTTTGTCTTGTGTGAGTAGATCCACCATATGAGGTAACTTGTGATGATTGCTTTTGGCTATATGCAGACATAGAGGGAACCAGTGCTGTGACAGCCAAAAGGGAGTCACCAACAAGATTTTGGGAGCTTCCTATTGAATATTGAACAGAAATTTTGGAATGAGAGGGAGGGGAGGAAATTAATAAAGAAACATCCCCTTCCAAGAAAAAGAGAGGGCATCCACCTTCCAAACCAGAGGATCTGGGACTCTGGCACAAAACACAAGAAGTTGTCTGTTCCGAGAGGAGGCTAATAGATCTAAATGAAGAGTACCCCACTGGTGGACAATGTCCAGAAATGGTTTCACTTTATAATCTCGAAATAATAAAATATCAAATGTTAGTATTTTGAGACTATAAAGTCAAAAGAGCAGTTATGCAAAACGGCACAATATGGAATACAGAAATGTTGAATCTGCCATTGTGTTGTTGCATTTGTGATGTGCACTGCGGTTTGTGGATTTAGCTGGAGATTTAGGTAAGTGCTGTTCTTGTAAGGGTATTGGGTAGGGATTTTAGTGTGTGTGAGTGTGTGTAGTGGTGAGTTTTATGTTTTTGTGTGTTTAGTGTGACCTCGGAGTTAGTATATCTAAATAGCAGGGGTGTTGGGGTGCAGCCCCCACATGGGGGGTGCAGGGGGCTTGCCCCGCTGCTTATAGGTAGGGTAGGTGTGTTTGTTTGTTATGTTGTGTTTGTGTGTGTTGTTTTGTTTGTTGTAGTGTCATTAGGTAGGTGTATGTGTGCTTGTGTGGTGGTGTATGTATATGAATGATTGCGATGTTGAATTTCGCGGTTATGGGTGTTTGTTTTTTGGGTTTTCAGCTTTATAGTCTCGACACACTAAAATTCAGTAGTTTAGTATTTCGAGATTATAAAGTGAATCCCCAAAAACACATCCTTGTGAAGCATCAACTCATGTGATTGAATTACGGACCTGCTAAGAGTGTTTGCCACAGTGTTCTGATCTGAAGGGATATAAACTGCCTGAAGATTCACTTGATACTTGCCAGCAGTATGGCATACCAGAAGTGTCAGCTGGAAAAGAAGATAAAACCTGGCTGCTCTCTTTTGTTTATATACCATATCACTGTGGCATTGTCTGTGAATGCCTTGACAGGCCCCAGACAGAAAAGAGGATGAAAACCCTGAAGAGCCAGTAGCAAGGCTATGGAACATATCATCATGGAACTCATAAACAAAGACATTGGTAACCTCCAAACTCTGGATACCACCCAGTTCGGGTTTGTGAAAGGCAGATCATGCCTCCTGAACCTGATCGATTTCTTTGAGGCAGTCACCAAAGCCGTAGATGAGGGTAAGGTGGTTCACACAGCCTATCTTGACCTCACCAAGGCTTTCGACACCATCCCCCATTCTGTAATTATAGCTAAACTCACTAAACTAGGTATAAATCCCTACATCACAAGATGGGTTGCCAACTGGTTCACTGACAGAACCTACACTGTAAAAGTTGCAGACTCCAAATCTGACCTCAAACCAGTGACAAGTGGAGTACCACAGGGTTCAGTCCTGGGACCTCTCCTGTTTGGTATCTACTTTTCTGAAGTACAGGCTAACACAGAATGCCTCTGGCTAACGAAGTTTGCAGATGACTGCAAACTAGGAACCATAGTCAAGTCCCCAAATGATGTGGACATCCTACAGAAGGGCCTTGCTGAAACAGATGCCTGGTGTCAGAGCCATGGTCTCAAGCTCAATGCCAAAAATTGTAGTGTCATCCCCTTTGGTAAAAACTCTGCACCCATGAATTACCACATAGGCAGCAATCTACTTAACACCAAATGTGTGATAAGAGACCTTGGGACCCAGGTGGACAGTAGTCTCTCCTTTGATAGTCACATTGCCACAGTAGTCAGGAAATCCTTCTACGTGGCACACCTCATCATAAAAGGGTTCTCATCCAGGAAAAAAGAAGTCATTGTTCCCCTCTACTCAGCACTCATTAGACCCATTATAGAGTACTACGCCCCTTTTGGAATGTACCTCACAAGACATCTGCAGCAGTTGGAAAGGCCACAGAAGTACCTCACAAAGAGGATTACTGGCCTCAAACAAATGCCCTACACTTACCATCTCAAAAAACTCCAGCTTTACTCCATAGCATATCGCCTACTCCGAGGTGATCTCTGCCTAACATATAAAGCTATGTCAAACCCAGAGCTGTTGGACATGCTACACCTAAAGAAATCCCAATCCCTTTGAGCTACACTCTCTAGGGACCTAAACCTTGTCACCACAATAAACAGGACATGCTGGAGGGATAGATTCCTGTCCCAGAGACTTTCCATACTCTGGAACAGGCTACCCATCTATGTCAAGCAAAGTTCTTCATTAGCACTCTTCAAGAAAAATCTTGATGAGTGGATGGGAAATAGGAAATACACCCCAGGGATCACTTCTGTGTCTCTGCCCCACAGTGGCACAGGAAAATAACTTTCTTGGGTGGTGTAAGCCAGGGAACCTTGTCGGCTAGGCTTACATAGGCCCTTGGACCAATAGCCTAGTACCTGCCTATGAACCTATGAACCTAAGAGCTCTCATCTCTTTGACATTGATGTGCTTTCCCTGTGGCCGGCTACAAGCATTACTGCTTCTATAAGCATTTGGAAACACAACACTGCTGTAAGTATACAAACCTGATGTAAGTATACAAAGTTGATATAGGGATATATTTTTGCTCTAACTGTTTCAATGATATTTAACAATCCTGTGCTCTTAGGTTGTAGTTGTTAACCTAATTCTTCAATAGCTGTGTTTTTTGTGTTTTGTGAACATATCTCAGGCTTAAGTTCCTTGGTTTCTCTAATTGTCTTCTGATTCAGTCTCCCTTTTTTCTTCCACCCAATTGGTGTTGCGTTCTTAAAACTTGGTGACTTTTTTGTTGCCTGCCTGCCTCTATTGTTAATTTGATACTGGACACTCCTCCCATTCCCATTACATCCGCTATTTCTGTTGTATTCTGTGGGATCATTGGGAAGGCCTACCCCTTAGTTTTTTATCCTTGAATTATCTTGTTTCCTCCCTTCCTACTTAATTAAAAAGAAAAAAAAAACTTTATTCAGCTGCTTTGCTCTTTTTGTGTATCTTCCTACTTCATTACTTTATTTTGCTTTTACTGATTGTTTCTTATAGTGTTGAATTGCATTTATTCTGCTGCATTTATTACTTCTTATTAGTAGCCTGATTAAAATTGTAATTGTCACTTTAAGTGTCCTAGTTTTGGTTAAAGGACTCGGGCTTCAGGCCAGTTATTTTACATTAAGAAGGTTTGTCGTCTGCACTCTTGGAGGAGAGGGGGAAGCCTCTATCCTTCTGAGCTGGGAATTGCTCAGTAACGGCTTATTGTGCTTGTTCTTCTAAGTGTTTTTGTTCTGTTTTAGACATCTTGGGTTCCAAACCAGTTATTTTACATTAGGAGGATTTGTGGTCTAGACTCTTGTGGTGGGAGAGTATAGCCTACACCCTTCTAAGCTGGGAATTGCTGGTTTAAGTCTCATTGTGTCTGTTATTCTGTGAGTGTCTTAGTTCTGGTTTGAACACTTGGGGTACAAATCAGTTACTTTACATTGGAAGAGTTGTGGTTTGGGCTCTTGTGGCAAGAGAGTGCAGCCTACACCCTTCTAAGCTGGGAACTGCTGGTTGAAGGCTCTTTGTGTCTGTTATTCAGAAAATGTCTTAGTTCTGGTTTAAGAACCTGTGCTCCAAAGCAGTTACTTTACATTGGGAGGGTTGTGGTCTGGACTGGTGTTGTGGGAGAGTGTGGCCTACACCCTCCTAAGGTGTGAATTTCTGGGGAACGCTGTTCTGCCTTTTATTCTAAGTGTATTTATTCTGGTTTAAGCACTTGGGTTCCAAATCACTTACTTTATATTAGAAGGATTTATGGTCTAAACTCTTGTAGTGGGAGATGGTAGCCAACACAAATTTGGCTGGAAATGGCTGGTTGTAGGCCTATTGTGTCTGTTATTCTGAAGTGTTTAGTGATTCTGAAGTGTCTTAGTTCTGGCTTAAGCATGTGTGCTCCAAAACCAGTTTTAGATCAGGAAGGTTTGTGGTCTAGACTCTTGTGGCAGGTGAGTGTGGCCTACACCCTTCTATGCTGAGAATTGCCTGTGAATTGCTGCATTATTTAAACTGCCTTCTTCTGTTGTGACTGTGATTTTATGCACTTTTAATTTCTAGTACTTCTGCATTTTATACCAGAGGCTAGATTCAGACTCACTAAATCTAGACTGTTTGGTATCATTTGAGCACTAAAACCAGTTGTTCACTTTAATACTGAAATATCTGAGGCATCCATTGCTTTCAACTAACTATAAATGCCCGGTTTTACTCTAATACTGCACTTTTAATTTGCATTTGCATTCCACTGTCTGTTTGAATTGTCTGAACTATATTTTGTCACATTTTACTGTACACTGTACTAGTTCAACTGTAGAACTGCCCAGTTCCAAGTTTGCTATTACTGGGAATGTTTTGTAATGTCTGAGCATCAACTTCAAGCCACCTTTGTTGATGAAGGCCCATCTGCACCCTTGTGTGAGGAGATTGCTGTCTGGGTTCCATCTAATCGAGGGTGATTGGACTGGAGCTCAGAGAGACCATTCCTATTGGCTAGTTTGAGTTAAACAGGATATTCTTTTGTTTTATTTAAGCCCAACATTTTCACTTGTTTGCGTGTAGTGCTCCATTGTGCATTGCCACATAGTGGTGATTACTGTTGGTGGTTACAGACGCAAACATTTTGTTTGTTAAATTTTCTCATCACACTTTGCTTGTGGTCCTCCAGAGGTTTTTCACAGCCCTGCTCTACTATCAGGTGGAACATTAAGCCTAGCCTCAGAGGTACCAACATACCTTTCACCCACTAGCCACTCCTAAGGGTCACCTCTTTTCCTGATCATATAAATTTACATATCACTATGGGCAGACAATTTCCCACAATTTCTTCAGCCAGCTTGGATGACATGGGCATCCTGAGGCAGTGTAGCAACTGTCTCATGTTCACCAACAACCTACTACTTCTAGTACTCACAAACATAACATGTGAGAGATGCAACTATATTAAGAACCTTGAATCTGTGCTCTCTTACACATCAGTCAGTGCATATGATAAAGAGCAGATTGCCAGCATGCACACATCACCCCCTACTCCACCCATACCCACATCATGCATACCTACATATTTGGAGGGCCTCACCAGAAACATACCTAAGCACCAGAGACCTCACAAACACAAACACAAGCATGCTACACATAATATTTGCTCTGCAGAACACAATACACATAATAGCTCATGCACCAGTGTCTCACTGGTCAAACCCTTAAGGCAAGATACAAAATCAAGCATATTAGTCATAGGTGATTCCATCATGAGACACACTGATGTCCCTCTCACCAGGCTGGACAAGGAAAAGGTCATGGTCAGCTGTCTGTCAAGTGCCAGGATATGCCATATCACACATACACTCAACTCTGTCAACAACTGGTACTTTTATGACTCTGTCATAGCCCATGTTGGTGTAAACAACTTGAGATGTACCTCTCTGGACTATATGAAGAGAGACATGACTGAGCTCTTGGACTATGTTTATCAGGCAGGTATGTCCCTAGCCTTAAGCAGTATTTTACCTTCACCTAGGATGATGCCTAAATGCAAACAGAAAATGATTGACTTCAATAATTGGCTTAGCTTCTTGTGTCATTCTAAGGGGATCCACTATCTGTCAGCCTGGGACGACATGATCGACAGACCTCGATGTTTTGCCAGTGATGGTCCTCATCTGTCACCCCTGGGATTTTGCCTACTGACTAAGGTTCTTGCCACACCCATAGTGCTTTTTTTAGGCTGTGTCTCAAGATCAAAATTCCCAACTTAAAAACCCAATCTAAAAACAACCTCAGGGTTATACTTGTAAATGCTAGGAGTCTCAAAATGAAACTGCACTTACTGGAAGCTGTCCTCACCTTGGAAGATGCAGACATTTGTGCAGTCACAGAGACCTGGCTCAAGGCTGTGAAGAGCACCACAGCCATAACAGGTTACACCTCCTTCCACATGTTCAGACCTCAAACTGAAGATGTGAAAACTAAAGGAGGCAGTGTATCAATACAGCTTTATTCTGTAGCATATCGCCTAGTCTGAGGTGATCTCTGCCTAACATATAAAGCTATGTCAAACCCAGAGCTGTTGGACATGCTACACCTAAAGAAATCCCAATTCCTCTGAGCAATATGTTCTAGGGACCTAAACCTTGTCACCATAATAAACAGGACATGCTGGAAGGACATATTCCTGTCCCTGAGACTGTCCACACTCTGGAACAAGCTACCCATCTATGTCAAGCAAAGTTCCTTATTAGCACTCTTCAAGAAAAATCTTGATGAGTGGATGGGAAATAGGAAATACACCTCGGGGATCACTTCTGTGGCTCAGGGGCACAGGAAAATAACTTTCTTGGGTGGTGTAAGCCAGGGAACCTTGTTGGCTAGGCTTACTTAGGCCCTTGGGACAATAGCCTAGTACCTGCCTATGAACCTATGAACCTAAGTAAGGAAATGTATTTCCTTGTTCAATTTGGTGTGTGTCACTTTGTGTCTTTATTGGTATAATTAATGTTCAATGTGTTTTTGTCAATGTTATGTGTGTCGATTAAGAGACCTTTTCATCATTCATTATATATATATATATATATATATATATATATATATATATATATATATATATATATATATTTTTTTTTTCCTTTGGTTCCATCTTTCCATTATTAGCATCAGCCCACCACCCCATTGCTGCCATTCACACTGGGTCTACCAGCTATTTCCTTGTTACCTGGACTTTTTCCGGTTTTGTTTAAGTCAGTTGTGGATCCTTAGGGCATCCCAGGGGCTTGGTATTTCCTTGCATCCATCCAAGAGAGTTTTTACTGTATGACCTACCTACTCCCCCCTTCTCTTGCAGACCTAAGGGCTTTGCCTGAGGGGTGGGAATCCAGTGACGACATGTGGCATATCATCCTGCCTCTGTGGCAGTCCACCATGTCTCCACCCTGTTCTTCACCTTTAGGCATGCCTACCAACATGACATTTTCAGAATCCACTGGGGATCAACACTAGGGGCACCCCCAGGTCTACCCACCTTGTGATCGTAATGCCCTTCCCTTCCTTCTACTCTATCAGTCACCTGAACCAGTAATCAAACTTGGGTCGGCTGGGTCATAGTCAGGGCTTTATCTGTTTATGCCACTGGAGTGGTTATTTTTGTTTTTGTATTTAAGGGTTGGTTGTTTCATCACTTGAATAGTACAGCCACGAGTGCACTCCTTCACTATTCTGTGCAAGTCTATTTAAGGCTATGTTTGAATAAGAATATTTACAGTTATACCTTTTTTAAGACACATGCACTTCATTATTATTGCTTTATTAATGATTTCATATTTTGATGCAAATGGGACCCTCACAAGATGGATGAATTTTCTCACAGACATATAACCAACTGAAATAACCTGCCCTGTTCAATTAGTTTTAAACATGAAAATTCAATTCATTTTAAACTGGATCATATAGTTTTTTTCTGCTTATTTGGTTTCTGTCTCATCCACTGTGAGTCTGGTACTTATGCTGGCACATCCAACAGTATAATTTTTCCATTTTCTTATTACAGTAATTCCACAAACCAGTTATCTAGATGTCACACTACAGGTGGACTTTTAGATAAAGCATGAAACAATAAGTTTTCATTCATAATGCAGGACATGAATGCTCATATTGGAGCAGACAAAACAGGATATGAGGACTGCCTTGGTCCACATGTGCGGGGCAACAGGGATAAAGAAGAAGAGTCCATTCTAGACTTCAGTCCTGCAAATGACTTGATGGCTGCAAACAAATGATTTACCAAGAAAGAAAGAAAGACCATTTCAAGATACATACAAGAGTGATCAACATGCAACTCAGTGTACATGGACTTAGTACAGGAAGGGGAATAGGAAAAAAATCAGAGACTGCAATATCATCCCCCAGTGAAATTGTTGGACCCCAGCAAAAATCACTTGTGGCCACAATCAGCTGCAAGCAGTTGTCAGATAAGACTCTGCAACACAAATTAGACATAACTGGAAACTGATTGGAGCAGAAGCACAAGAGTTCTTCTATGTTTTCCCTCTTAAACTTTTATTGTACAGACAACCCTTTGAATGTGGGAATTAGACTCATGGAACATTAAAGGGCTCCAGAACTTAAAGAAGAGGAAACTGTTGTTACACGTATTGTTGCAGGCTAAGGCATTGTTTATATTACTTCAAGAAATGCATTTAATGAATGATCAATGGGTTGATATAAAAAAAAAGAAGTGGATCAGAGAAGTAGTAGCATCAGAAGGTAAGACAAACAGTGCTGGGGTAGCTATAATTATTAAGAATCAATACAAAGAGAAGATCCTAGATTCTAAAACAGATAAAGATGGGTGATGGTGTTATGTTATTCTTTCGTCCACTCTATTTGATAAACCTATTTTACATCTAAATATCTATGCGCCCTGTAATGATCAACAATTATTCATAACATCATTATATCCAATTTTGACACAATATGATAGATATTATATAATTGTTGGAGGGGATTGGAATGCTTACCAAAATCCGAAGTTGGATAGATCTTGTCCACAAAGAGCATTTAGTAAGCATGCTGTATTAGCACTGAGTGATATTAAGGAAGACTTTCAATTATATGACCCTTTTCATTATTTGAACAATGTCAATAACACAAATAATTATACCTTTTATTCACCATGTCATAAAATGTGGTCTAGAATATATTTCTTTTTGATTTCAAGAACATTGATTAATTTAGAACCTCTAGTTGTTACACATGCACATTATCTATCAGATCACTCAAAAATTTTGTTAAGTTTTGCTAAGGAAGTAAAGGATACCCTGCGGCAAAGAGGTTATAATTGGTCTCTTAACCCAAATCTCTTGAATAAGGAGGAAATAATACATGAAATCACAAATTACCTGAAAGATTTATTGGATAGTTTAAAGAAACAACAACATACACCTGACATTGAATGGGCAACAGTTAAAACACAAATAAGAGGGATCCTTTTGCAAAAAGCTTCTTATTACAAAAAAATACAAAACAGGGATATTCAAAAACTATGAACAAAAATTAAGATACTTGATCAAGAACTGATTCGGAACTTTAATGCTCAAACAGAGATGGAACTGCTTAAATGTCAAAAGGATCTCTTCTTAATTCAAAATAGTAGATTGACATTTCAGGAACATAAGACGTTAGTGAGGTATGCTAATCATGTTCAAATACCATCAAGAGCGTTAACTAGGATCATTAATCAATCAAAAACAACAGTACAAATTTCGGAAATACAATTTAATAATACAATATATTCTAAAACTGAGGATATCATTAATATTTTTGAGCAGATATATACTAATATATATGATAGGCAAAATGATATGTCCTCACATAGAACTTATAAACGATTTTTACAAACAATTAACTTTCCAAAAATAGAAGAGAATATTCAAAGTGATTTGATTAAACTGATATCTGAAGAAGAAGTAGTATATACAATTCCACATATGAAATCACATAAGTCACCAGGTCCTGATGGTTTGACAGTGGAATTCTATAAAGTGTTTGCTGATATCTTCGGTAAAATATTCTCACATGTATTTAATTATATAATTAGGAATAAAATTAATGATCCTCATCTTAACGCTTCAAAAACTATTTTTATACATAAAGTTAATTCGGATCCCCAAAACCCTGATAATTATAGACCAATATCATTAATAAATGTAGACATTAAATTTTTAACCTCTATTATAGCATCTAGATTAAAAAAAATCATGACTCATATAATATCTAAGGAACAGGCTGGATTTATGGCAGCCAGACAAACTAGGGATAATACACTTACACTTCATACTATGATAGCTCATGCTAAACAGAATAATCTTAATATGTATGCCCTTATAATTGATGCACAGAAGGCCTTTGATAGGGTTGATATAAACTTTTTGTTTGATCTTTTACCATATTTTAATATATCCCAAGAGTTTGTTCAAATGTTACAAATATTATATAGTAATCCTTATACCACACTGTACCTTAATAGAAGTTTCTCTAAAAGAATACAGATTAAAAATGGAACACGTTAGGGCTGCCCTTTGTCCCCTTTACTATTTATTTTTTATCTTGAACCTTTATTTTTATATATCAAGCAGAATCTATACCATAATGCCCCAATAATTTATGGAACCAAAATATTAATGGCAGCGTTTGCTGATGATCTCAATATTTATTGTACATCCCCAATTTCAGATACTGAAAAGTTATTAAAGGCTGTAAACGACTTTTCAGAAGTCTCTAACTATAAAATTAATTTGAAAAAAACAATATTTTCCCTTTATGAACTCCTAAACCTATTTCGTTATTGCCTTTGGTGGGACAGGTAACGTTTAAAGAAAATATTAAATACTTGGGTATTGGTTTCTCTACAGATAATAAAGACTTCTACATTAATAACATTAAAACAGTTTGGGATCAAATAATATCTGACTTTGGGAGGTGGAAAAATTTACGATTACCAGTATTAGCAAACGTTTCAATTATTAAAATGAATGTATTACCACGATTACTATATATTTTTAGGACTGCTCAAGTAATAATCCCGAAGACATTTTTAAAACAAATTCATAAAGAATTGGCTAAATTCATTTGGGAGCCAAAAAAAACAGGATATCTTATGATAAATTAATGACCCCAAAAAATAGAGGAGGACTGGAGCTACCCAATTTTGAAATGTGCTATCTAATTGTGAACTCTAATAGGATTCTAAGAATTGCTAATTACGATATAACTAGTACCAAGTGGACATCAACTTGGGTGGTCCTGAATTATAAGTATATCCTAAAGCTGAATATTAATCCTAAAGCAATACCCTTTCTAGGAAAAGATACTTTGAAATTATATGGGATTATGGAACACATTAAAACATATATATTATCTTTACAAAACTTATTTCAATCATTAGATCTGGCTCAATATATGATGGTCTTTCAACCCTTTCACAGGAATCCTAACTTGAGATTGAATAATCAGTTAATTGATCTCAAAAAGTTCCCATTAATAGGTAATTTAACTTTGATTGACATATATAAATATCTTAAATTTTCGGCTAATCAAATAAGACAAAAAATTAATTTACCTAAAACTATCTTGTTATTTTGAGACAAATTACAGAGCTTTCTATAAGTTACTTTAAAAATTTTAAACCTGAAGATGAGATTATAATTAAATGCTCGGATCTGTGGCAAGCTCTACAACAAGATATTAAATTTAGAACAACAACAAATAAATTAATTAAAGAATATAAATTTCATGATAAAGTTTTGTTGTCGAAATATTGGGAAGAGAAAATCCCATTGACAGACAAAAGTTATATGTTAAAAGCAATTGACTTGACTATAAAATCTATTTCCTTTCAAAAATTGATATATACCCAGATGATGATATGGAATAATGTATATTATGCACGTCTTAGCCTGCATAAATTTAACTCTAAAATCACTCCAACTTGTCCATATTGTAAAAACCAACCGGCTGATCTTCTTCATATGTTCTGGAGCTGCAAATGCATATATAAACTTTGGAATTCCCTTAAGATACTACTTCAGAAGATGGGTTACCAAAGTACAACGTTGTCATAGAAATTCATGATTTTGCATATTCCTCCGAAAGAACTCCCTAGATCACAAAGTATTATATGTATTAATATCTTTTTATTAATGAAGCTTTATATAGCTACTAATTGGTTAGACCCATCTAAAACATCATGGGATAACTTTAGAGTTTTGGCAATAAGGCATATATTAGTTCACAAATTACTTTTGAATCAGCATAATAAAAATATTAATAACCCAAAAATCTGGGAACAAGTATTTAATATTATGCTAGCATAATACTTCTAATTTGAATGTATTAAGAATTATCTATACACTTGAAGAGAACTTTGTAACCAAACTGTTTATTACTTGAAGTGATCTTAACTATTCTTATGTTTTTCTTGTATAAGTTAGTGTTTCACATGGAAGCATTCATGTAAATATTGTATATATGTTTTGGTGTTATTGTTAGTGATATTAGTTAGTAGTTCTTTCTAAATTTTGTTTTTGTTCTTAATTGTGTATGGAAAATAATGAAACAATAAAGATTTATTATTGAAAAAAAAAAAAGAAGCACAAGAGTTCTAGGAAAACCTGCAGGACTCTAGCACCTCAGCAAAAAGGGGAAATATGGGGAGAAGAATGGCAGTATCCCAAAACTGCAGGTGTAGCGTGTTTACAACAGGTATGCAGCTAATCCAGGTATGAATGTGCTGTGCGTAGTAAAAGCTAGTGGTGGAATGTGGAAATCCAAAAAATTATCAAAGGAAAGAAAGGATACAAGAAGAAAAGACCTCTAAGAAAGAATACGGTCTGGCTAATAGAGACTAAACATCAGCCATAATGACAAAGAATAATGTCAGAGAAACTCTGCCATATTTTGTTAAATGTCACAGTAGATAGTACTAGGAAACAGTATCAGGTTGCAAGGCAAAGGCAAAAAATGGCAAATAAATAAATAAATACAGAAGATTGCCATCAGGCACCATTCATATTAGATGCCAGAAACAATCTGCTCACCAGTCCAAAAGACATGAAAGACAGAAGTAAGGAATACTTCCAGCAGCTTCCACACTCCTAACTTTCCTCATCTCCTCCTGCCTCTGAGCATGTCTTCCCTCTCTTCTTCTCCTTCTCCTGTGGCGAACAGTAGCCCAATTTCCACCAGCACCCTGTTGGCTAACAGTACTGGAGGTGGTCATTGTTAACCCAGGCCTCGACCGATCTGGTATGAAAGTCTTTATTGTTGTCTGCATATTTGATCTGGCAGAAATTTTACACTGGATGCCCTTCCTGATGTAACCATCCCCATTCATCCAGGCTTGGGATCGGCAAGAAGAAATACAGCCTTGCTTTTCTAGCTGTAAATAAAGCATTTTGCACATATCTCAGACTTTCTGTATGTGTTTTTTGGCAGTGAATACCATATTATTCATACATAAATAGTTTCTGGATCTCAACCTCATTCTCTTTCTGTCTCTTTATGTCTATGTTGCTCTACCTGTTTCTGTCTCTCCCTCTCCTATTCTCTCTCTGTATATTCTTAAATGAAATAACGGTTTTGCCCTCAGTGTTACCATTTGCCATGGATTTTTTTTTCAGATTTTTCCTGCCTTTGTTAATATTGTTGCCTGTTTTCTTACATTTAGTGAATGGTATATTTCCAATCATTGAATTCCACATTATCTGAGGAAATATTATTGAGGTATTAGCAATTAATACTCAAGAATACCTGAGGATATCTGCTGCCTCTCTGCTCTTCACATATAGTAATGATATTATCATAAAATATTTAGCTAGTTTACCATAGAATATTCAACAAAAATGCTATTCTTACTTCTCTAATTATTGTAATATATGGAGTGCTGCAACTGTACACTGAAACTGGAAAAACCTTTATGGCAACAGAAAGGAGCTGTTAAGCTCTAGTCTCTTGATAGACCATGGGTAGCATCTGAGAAACCACTGCCTCAGAGCCAGGGGCTCATGTGAGCTGCTGCTCATGATCAAACTCAAATATGAGTTTGGTGTAACAGTTGTGGGGGGTTCACTTGCTCTCAAACATGAATATGATGAGTCTGAGCAAGAAGCTGTGGGGAAGGAACAGGAGGGGGGTTAGGATTCTAGAGTGGGAGTGGATTATGGTTAGAGAATGGGAATAGGAATTTAGGGTTAAGAAGTAATCAGGGAATTTAGGTTTATGGAAGGGGGTGTGGTTTTGTTTTTAAGGAGTGATTGAGACTTTACAGTTAGTGAGAGGAGAGTGGGGGATTAGGGTTAGGGACTGAGAAATTCAGTTGAAAATATGGTGGGAGCTTTAGGTTTAGGTTCTTGTAGGGCTATGTAGTTTATAGGACTGGGTGTTAGGAGGGCTATGCAGAAATGGAAGACTGGGTTAGTGGGAGTTCAAGTGCTTGCTTTTCCAAGCAAGTAGGAGCTAACAGAGCTACTAGCACTTAAGCATCTGTAGAAGACCCATCTGAAGGCATATGAGCATGAGTTATTGCATCCTCCAGCATCTTAATGAATACAATATTGCCTCCCTACATCAGTGATTGTAGCTTCATGTCTCATCTGGGGTAGTACAATTTACTCTGCCAATAGCACAGAAGAGTGAAGCTGTAAGTTGTTAATGATCTGCCTCTTGTAGTCCTTTCCCTGCCTTCATTTGTCTAATTTATGAATCTGTGCCAGTCACTTAACCAGACAGTGCTCTGGGGCAATAGAGAAATTGGGCCAGGATCACCGGTGATCTCCTAGATCACATGTCTAGTAACTGCCTATGTTCAACTTCTTTGAATGCAATGTAACACCATCACACAGACACCACCCTAAAGCTAAGTGTGACTCTGATAAATTAACCATTTGGAAATAGTCTTTTTTTAACTTTTTGCTGCCTTCTGCCTAACAGAACTGTTAACAGATTTCAAAGCAATGAAAAATTCACCCTGTTACTCTTTATCTTTAAAAATGTAAAGGGTAATGCAAAATGGTAGCTGTTTCTAATAACTGTATGTCAAGATTCAGCACTTTAGCTTTGTTTTGCTCCACTGTTGAGGTGAATTTCTTGATATTCACATCCAAAATACATAATATAGAGGATTACGATCAAGTCTCTGATTATAGCCACATTATTCTCTTGAGATGAATTTCTTGGCATCCATGCCTCAAACACATAAAGGTTACAATCAGAGTGCCAGTCATAATTCTTGTCAGTGTACAGAGCCTTATTAGTTTCAAGTAATACTGGCTGCTGAAAAAAAAAGGCACAAAGGGGTTTACAGGCTCTGAAACCTAGTAAAGACCTTAGTGAGCACCATCAAACGGATAGTAGTATAACACCTATCGGCTTATTTGTTTAACAGTTGTGGGAGTGACAAAGAATCAAAACCAGGTAATGTTTAGAAATATTGTTCTAATTCTTCTATAATAGTAGTAGAAGAGATTTCACATCAGTATATGTTTCTGAACAATAGGAAATATGAAACTCAGTTTCTGGCACTTTTGGGCTGACTGTAGTTGTTAGTGATTTAATAGAAAATTGAACATGTTTACAAGGAGCAGGTCAAGTTGAGAGACATACACAGCAAAGCAGTAATAAAGCTGTTTTTACTTCTGCTGGTATCATGCAGAGGCTGGCATTGTCAGTATTTTGTGCCCAACTTGAGACCAGATACTAACAGCACCCAGAAAGGTGCGTAATATCAAGCCTTGCATGAGGATAGCACTTAACCCAGCTTACATTTTTATCAACAGTGGAAAGTAATCATGTTACTCTATGCATTGCAAGTTGGTTATGATCAGAACCCCAATCACAATCCTCATTGTTAGTATTATTATTGTGCTATCAGTTACAAAGAAGATAATAGTAACACTTGATTGGTTACTGTAATTATGAATGACCTTCTCCGAAATAATATAGATGATAGAAATATTTTGTAAGTTTGTTTCTCCTGAAATCTTACCATAGAATGTGTAAAACTGCAACATACTAAAGAAATCCCTCCGGTTAGCTCAAGGGACTGACACTAACTTACGTATGAATTTCTTTTGTAGATCTATGTTTTCTTAGTAGTCTCCTTATGACTACTGTGTGATTCTGAGCAAGCCACGTGCACATCATGTGTTCTTAAGTCTTTCTAAAAAGAAACCACCTGCTCCTAATTGCTTTACTGCTTTGAGAAATAAAACAAGCATCATATACCTGCATGTAACATCAACTGATTTGCTAACAGTAACACATTATAATCTAATATTTAATAGCTAATTGTATTTAGAAAGTTACTTTTTCTTCATAGAATGCATTTTATGCGAGATCGATTTGAACATGCGACTTACCAGTGAGTGCTGTAATGATCCGTTTTGATTTCTTGAGTTGAGTTTGCACCACTGTCAGATTCTTAGACAGAGCTGTGATCTTACCCAGAGCTTCCTGCAATTTTGACTGCATGTTAGTTTTATTATATCCTAGTAATGCAATTTCTCTGTTAGATGAACTGACTTGGGACTGAAGAGAAGATACATTTTTGCTGAACAAATCTAAAATAAGAGAAATGCAACATTAAATCAGAAAACAAAATTAATTTTGATGTACACCTAACAGTGAAAACATTTTTGTGTCAGATGGCAAAATGAGAAACTTGTAGTTCCTCTCTGCAAGCCTGACATGATTTTATTTAGGTATGAATTAAGCACTAATTCCCTTTTAGTTTGCAAAAGGACTTTAGAGTTATAATAATAAAAATGCATTGCAGCAGATTATGAGCCGTGGTGCTGCATTATTACTATCTTAAAATATTCTTCAAATATAAAACCAAAATTGATTATTCTTAGTTTGCTCCTGGTGAGTGATGAAATCCCACAGCATTAAATTACTGTGTGTGTGTGTGTGTGTGTGTGTGTGTGTGTGTGTGTGTGTGTGTGTGTGTGTGTGTGTGTGTGTGTGTGTGTGTGTGATTTCAAAGTATGCTCACTAGCTCTCATGACTGCCAGACCTTAATTCATCTTTTCACCATCTGATCCACAGTAAAGTCACATTTAGTGGAACAGCTATCTTCTGGTTACTCTAATGCTCACACCCATTTGTTTGATTATTTCTTCTCAATCATTAGGCTTCCTTTGCTGGCTATACAATTTAGTATTCACCAGTCATTTCCTATTTTGTGACTGTCTGACTTGACTCTGTGATTAGCGTTTTCTTCCCACATTAATCCCCCTATGACATTCTTCAGCCTCCGCTTTCAGCAAATTCCAGTCCTTGTTGATAAATCCCTAGTTTAATATCGTCATTTTTTTTTTATTTTTATTATTATTATTTTTTTTTTTTTACGATTAGCTTCTTTTTCATTTTTCCTTCACATTCCCCCAACCCTTCCCAGATAACTCCTTCCATAGTACTCAAACTGCTTCCTTACAAACTAGGAAGGCTTCCTACTTAAATATAAATGTCATCCTTTTGGAGGATAGTTTCATGTCACTATTTCCTTGCTATGTTTTGACACTGACATTGAAATGTTAGGAGAAATAATATGTTATGCTTTCTGTTGTCTGGGTCAAACTAACTCTGCTTTCTGTTTGATGAAATATTTCTTCTAGTGTTTGACATGTTCATGCTTATTTCGATATGTTTGCTGGTTCTCATTTTAAGTGCACATGCAATAGCTAGTAGCCCCTGTGAGTTGCTTACTCTGTGGACAACCATTTTCTTTTCCTCTGTTGTTTAGTTTGTGTTTTTATTCTCTCTTGGCTCCCAGACACTTTTCTTCAGGTGGTATTGGTCATTTTCATTAGCATCTGATGGCTGATCAAACTGAGTGCCAGTTAACGTGGCTCTTTATCTCTCCCCAAGGATACTTTTTGCTGAGTTTGTAAGATTAACCATACTTTCCACTTTCCAAACCTTTCTTCACTACCCTATTTCAACCTCTATATCAGGAGAGGACATTCTTGGATATACCAGAAGAGTCATTTTTATTAGTCCATCTTTTGGATCTTTATTTCCAGTTGGTTTTTGCACCCTAGGATATTCTGTCTTAGTTTTTACATGCCCAGACCATCATTAAATTTCAATTCCTGTACCAGGCTATCTTCTCTCATTTGACACTGGTTAAATTTGTCTTGCAGGTCATCATTTTGTGGCTGTGATGCAATTAGTACCCCAGTTGGGGATGCAAAGGAATTGGCTTGCTGAAGAGTACATCCACACTTTGAATCAGATTAGTTCTTCTTTAGATAAGAAAGCCTATCCAGCACACCTCAGATTGGAAGAAGCACAGCCTATTCTCACTTATTAGAGTTGCACAGTTATCCCTAACACACACACACTGAGAAAAATCCCAACTAAACATTTACAATGACACTATTAAAAATGCACATTGATTAGGTCATGTTGGAACACACTTTTTTCTCTGCTGTTCATGGTAGATCAGCCTGTTTCCTTATTGTATAAAAAATTTACATGGGGTATAGCTCTTGTTATTTTAATTTAAACTATCGCTCTCTGGGAAACAACGTCAGTAATCATTAGACTGGTATATGTTTAATTTTATTAAATAAGTGACTCATGAACTGTCTAAAGTAGCCCATGATTATGGATGATAACATTTCTTTCATATTTCTATGTACATTTTCTGTTTTGTATTACTTCTACATCACTCTGCGGCTGACCATTTTTTTTCTCTTTTCCTATTGCTTACTCTTAGTTTTAGTTATGTAGGCTATCTAATATTTGATGGATGCAGTTCACTAGATAGCCTGAGGCCAGCAGCTGTGATGCCTGGTACTTCTGCCAGTCTTCTCTCACTACTAGACATAAGCCTCCAGTTCCCAGATGCATTTTGCCAACATCAGGTTCCTGTGACAGTCAAACAAAGACAGCAACATGTAGTGCATGTCCCTGCTCATCTTCTCACATTGCTGAACTCGTATTAGTTTTAGTTCTGGCAATGCATTTGCCTCTGCCTCCTTTGCTGTTAGATTTTTAGGAAAGATAGCCCAGGTCCCCGGTACTTGTCCATGCCATTTACATCAGCTACTAACCCCCTCTCCCACACATAATCCAGTGATGATGGGGCCAGTCATGACAGGAGGCATCCAGTGGCTTGGCATGTGAATACTTCCATCCAGGGGGATTTTTTTTTTACTTTACTCTAAACCATTTTTCCTCTCCCCCCTCCTCTTCTACAAGTCCATGACGAAGCCAGCAGGGTGGAGGGGGTGGAGGGTATAGTGAAGATGTGCAGAGTTTCATCCATCCTTCACAGCAGCTGAGTCATATCTCCACACTTAAACCCTCTTTTAGGTACTCCCACATTGTGATGTGAGCACTTGTGGACCCCCCTCCCCCCAGGATGGTCATAGCCATCCCCTCCCTGCCTCTCTATCAGTCACCTGAGCTGTTAATTGAACCTGAGTTGCCTGAACAGTAGTCAGGACTTTATCTCTCTATGCCACAAGAGCAGCATTATATTAATTCAATGATTAGCCTAATGAGGGATGAGTATAGTGGGACAATGACATCCTTAGATCTAAACACTATCCTTGTGCAATATAGAAGGACTTTCATACAGCAATAGATACATGTTGGTCAAATGTTAGGTCACTGCTCACATAAATTCCCAAATGCCGAAAAACTGTGTCAACTCTTTAGGGAATGTTGTCAGTGCGGTAGTCCCTGTGGTAGATGGCTTCCTAAAGGGTATAGTAATGTATTTTTTGACATTTAGTTTCAATCTATGGTTTTGGCACCAGTTACATATTTATATGTGAATGATCCAAGGTGATTTCAAAACAATCAGATGCATTACACAAAAATGAATTACTTGAATAAATAACACATATAGAAATAATATAACAAACTTAATCAGTGAAGACCTGGATGGCACAATGATTTAGGTCTTGCCTGTCATGCTCAAGGTAGAAGGTTTGAGCTTGACATCTGGCCAACTTCTGTGTGGAGTCTGCATGTTCTCTCTGTAGGGATCTTCCCAAAAACATGCTAGGTATTTCCATCTCAAACTCAACCAAGAATGAAGTTGTGGGCAGCAGCACAGACTCTAGATAGTGCCTATCAGGGGGAAGAGTTATATGGACCAACTGCTTTTGGCATCAACAGTGTTGAGTAGTAATCTCTAGATAAGAAATCATGGATCACAGACTGCACTCTGTTTCAGGGTTAGGCGGTCACTAGACAGTGTTAAAACTGGCTCTAGGTGATTTGCTTGTGTTGACTAATGTTGAGTAAGCTGAGGACTGGGCCTACTATGACCTATGCCAGGTACCCATGCTATGAGTCTATGAGTCCCTGGGTCAGTAAGTTACTGGCTTACTGGCTGTAGGTGTCCAGTTGCCCAACTTGTGTACCTGGGAAAACTCTGTTGAATGAAAGCTGGATTAAAAACCAATCAAGCTGTCAAACAAGATCTAAGGATTGCTACACTCAGTCTAGTTTCACTGACAGTTTGAAAGTGGATGATATGATGGTAAGCAGGAGTATGGTGATCCACAGTATCCAGGAGACAAGATGACAGGGCAGTGTAGCAAAGGGATCCAAATGTACTACTCAGGGGGAAGACTCAGAGGTAAGACAGACTATAGATGGTGTGGGAGTTGTGGTGACAGAGGGTTTCAGAAGACAGTGAGGGAGATCTACAGAATTAGTGACAGACTCATGTCAGTCAGATGGTTTACTATCAAAATCTCACAGCACACAAGTCCGAGACATCACATACCTGACTCAGAATATCATAAAATCCAAATGCCTAAACTAACAGAAAGTGGTCATTTAGGAAAGTTAACAACTCAGGAATGTCAACTTTACTGAAACTACCTAGACTTATGGTTATATACTATGAATGTTTTGCAGGGGAGCAAGCCCCCCTGCACCTCACCTCACACTCCCTGTTGCTTATATATATAGACTCTGAGATCTCACTACAGTGAGGGAAAGGGTAAGTTTACAGATCCCCACTATAGTGCAGTCTCCATTCAAAATGACAAAACCAGAAGAGCGATTGCTAGTGTGCATTCGCTCTTGCAGAGTCAAACATTAAAAAATGGATGTTACAAAACTTGGAAGAGTGCCCTTTGACCTTCCAATTTTGCATAACTGTTTTCTGAAATTTTGATGGCAAACCATATAAAAAATAAACAAAGAACAAAAAGACTAGGTCCACAAAAATGCTTCGGAATATGGAGAGGAAGCAAAAAAAGTTCAAATAACACTTTATCAATCCAAAATAAATCGAATAAAAATTGAATACAATTTTAAACAAGCACTTTCGTCTCAATATTGGAGACTTTATCAAGAGTTATAAGGAAAACACACTATTCATAATACCAGCCTATGTCCTGTAGCACTTTTGTGATAGTGAAGAAAAGAGTGCATTCAGGCAGGAGTTGTTGGTCCTACTAGATAAATCAGGATAACATTAGTTGATGTTAATAATGGGGTACCTAAATGCCCTTATAAAGAGAGACAAAACAGGATATGAGGACTGCTTGAATCCTCACAGGTGTTTGGGGCAACAGGAATAAAGGAAAGGCCATTATAGACATGTGTCAGGCAAATGGCTTTGTGATGGCCAACACATGGTTCAGCAAGAGATATACTCATATACCATGAGCATATGCAAGGTTGCCCAAAATACAACTCTGGTAGATGTCCCCCTAGTAAGGAAAGGTTACTGGGGTAGAATCAGTGATTGCAAAGTCATCCCCAGTGAAACAGCCCACAGCATAAACCACTGTTTGCCAAAATCAGCTGTAAGCTGTGGTTAAAGAAAGTTCAAAGGTCAACAGAGACTAGGCTGAAGACTTGGAAGGTGAATGAAGAAAGCACAGGAGCTCAAGGACATATTGCGGTAGAAGAGGGAATTGGTGGAGTTGAAGAAGAATGACAATGACTCAAAGCAGCATCTGTGAGGACTACAGAACAGACAAGGAACAGAGTTGGCTATGGAAATAAGGTTCGTAAGGAAAGCCGGAAGCTGCTGATGGAATACAGAAGTACAGAAAGTCATCAAAAAAAAAGACTGCTTGCAGGAAATAGGGGGAGATGGAAAATATTCATTAGATTAAGAAGAACTACTGGTTGGCTCCCTATTGTAATTTTAACAATCGAAATGCCGAGTGCTGACAAGCTGAAAAAAAAGGATTGAAAATATAGGAGAAAAGCAAATCTTGAACATAATTATTCTTCTTCAAAGTTCTTTTTTAAGAGGGGAAGACCACACCACCCTTGACCTTATACTAACTCAGAGATTGCCATACCTGAAAGAAAATAGAATACTCCAAGAAATCGCCATATCGCCATCTCAGACATACTATATGTAAGTCCGTTTTCCGCTATTCACATTCCTTGTTTTGGGAGTCGCTCAAGCAGGTCCTGACAGTTCAACTGGTTACTGTAGTGGCTGGATAATAAACAGGTCAGCAGAAGAATTGCAGAAGCAAAAAAACAAAGTAACAGTGTCTCACTACCAGCTTCTGAAAAGTGAGTCGGTACATGGCACAAAGAAACTCTCTTAGATTTTAAGGTAGAGACAGAAAGATAAAAAGATAGGAATTAGGCATCCTTCAAAATGGATGCCAGCAACAACCTGCTTACTGGCCAAAAGGACATCAAAGGTGGATGAAAGGACTGCTTCCAGTATCTTCTGAATGCAGAAAACCCAACAGAAGCCAAACTTCCCCAGACACAACCTACAACGAAGAAAAAGAGGAGGCTACCTTAAAAGAAGTAAGATTAGAAGCAAGAAAAATGAAGTCTGGGAAAGAAGCAGGCTCAAATGAAGTCATGGCAGATATGACCAAGATGTTGGGTGAGTTAGGGAAGAAATTATTCCAGATTGTACTCATAGCAGTAAGGGGATAAAGGCATATCCTAGATGCTTGGAGAATAAACATATTAGTGCCATTTTAGAAGAACAAAGTGAATATTCACAGCTGTGGGATTATATGGGTATTAAACCCCTGTCATACTGCATGAAAGTTCTAAAAGGAGTGATTAATAAATGAATATACAGAACAGTAGAAAGTAAACTTGTAGAAAGCACATGATGTAGTGCATTACAAGCTGATTTGGGCAATCCTGTGGTGGTTCAAAGTCCCTGAAACACTGATAGAATTAGTGCAGTCTATGTACAAGCAGCCAATGACACAAGTACAAACCATGTTCAGACTTACAAAGGGGTTCCCGGTGGGAGTGGGAATGGACAGGTCCAGCTCTGAGGCCATTATTTCTTATTATAGTGATGGAGACAAAGTGCCAACAGAGAGCAGTAATAAATAAAAAAAGGCACATTAGGTAGAGCAACCACAATGACGATACCAATATGAAAACACAAGCCTTTATTCACATGAACGCTCACTACACTCTCTGTTTTCATCTCTCATTCCTAGACTTCATCAGATACACTAAAACAGATCCAACAACACTTCATATGCATAAATCTTAATTTTATAACCAATAAATACAGTCTTTCAATTATTTAATTAAAAACCTTAGTAAAAATACCCTTTCATAAAAACAGCAGCATATATCCTAAAAAGTTTAATTAATATTTGTCCTATACAAAATACATCTTGCCCCTATACTTGTACATAAAGTTTAAAATAATAAAATAATAAAGCTTAAAAGTTTAACTTTTCATCATCCATACTAACTTTCCTGAGAAGTGTAGAATGATGTAAGACATGGTCAATAGTGTCATCAGGTGGTCTGATTCAAAAGTACATATAACCTAAATAATATATAAAATACCTAAAATATGTGCATTGATAAATAAAATCACATTGAACCTATGCCTAGAAAACCTCTTTGTATATATATATATATATATATATATATATATATATATATATATATATATATATATATATATATATATATATATATATATATATATATATATGTGTGTGTGTGTGTGTGTGTGTGTGTGTGTGTGTGCATTATATATCTAAAATTAATAACTTCCACTTCTCTTTTTCAAAAATGTTTTCAGGGACTTTGCTGCCCTCATTTTAAGCACTGGGGCTGTGCTTATATTTTCATTTAGGCCAGGGAAAGTGCTAGCATCAAGGCTAATTTGCCAAAATAACTCTCTGTAATCCAGTCTCATCTCCCAAGGCCCACCCCTTACATCCACTAGTACCTTCTCAATAACAAAAAAAAAGAACTTGGCCCCTGTGCAAACCTTAGTATATTTATATAATGGATTCCTTTCATTTTGAGTCTTAATATCATAATGATGCTCGTAAATACACCTTCTTAGTTTATGTTCAGTTTTACCAGTATAGAAGGCCTCACATACATCACAGGTAGCATAGTATATCACACCTAAAGCATTACAATTGTTGAAAGTTTTTCCCACTATTTCTCTATTTCTACTACTAACAAACATCTTCTCACAATTCATCATGTGGGGACATTGAGAACATGCCCCACATTTATATGTGCCCTTTCTTTTCATATTAGATCTAACATCAGGACCACCATTATATTCCAACAATTCTTTTATGTTCTGACTTTTCCTATAATAATTTTTAGTGGTTCTTGCCTGATAATAGTCAGGTCTGTCAGTTCAACAAATCTCTCCCATTCTCTCTGGATGACTTCCTTTACTAATGAGGTGTCCCCATTAAATTCCATAACCAAGACCTGTTCAAATGTGTTTCCTTCACCCCAGTTTTACCTGGGTTTAATTGCAGGGCCCCTTTACTAAAAGTGGGAAAGATTTGTTGTTCCTTTGCCCCATAACCTCAGTCCAAATATCATGTATTAAATTTAAAGGGTATCCTCTTTCCAAATATAAATGTTCTAATCTCTCACATTCTCTATCAAAGTCTTCATCATTAGAGGTTATCCTACTAACTTAGATATATTGTCCCTTAAATATACTCCTTTTCTGGTAAATTGGGTGGGCACTCTTATAATGTAAATATGACTTTGAAAATGTTTCCTTCCTGCATACTGTTGATTTCACCGCTGAATCAATTTTTTGGATAGTAACATCCAAGTAGTTAATTTTGCCCTTAGAGATATTGTGGGTAAATTTCAAAAATCATTTAGTACTCTCCATATAATTAATAAAATAATTTAACTTGCTTTCCTTGTCAACCCAAAATATACATATGTCATCCGGGAACCTCCTATAAAGAGACCAACATGTTTTAAACTCAGAATCAAGAATATATTTTCTCTCCCCATATAGCCAAAACAATATTAGCATAAGTAGGCACACAATTTGCCACCATTGCTACGCCCTTTAATTGTTGGAAGAACACACCATCAAAAATGATATAATTATTTTTAATGGCAATTCCATAAACAATAGACAAACCCAAAAATCATTATGGCTTCCTTTACCCTTCTCTATAAGAGCTTCCTCAAACCATTCTAGTCCTTCTGTGTGATTAATCACTGAAAATAAATCCTTTATATCTATTGTAACAAAAACACATCTTTTTAAATTGTTCAGGTATAATACTCAAAAGAAAATCCTATGAATCCTTAAGAATTTCATTCTGAGTTCCCCACAACATCTTTAATTTTAACCTTTAATTTTTTATCCAAATATTTATAGTGGGTCTGTCTTGGATCCTTCAGCTGATACAATAGGTCTTAAGGGTGGGTTTATGTTAGTTGATGGGGTACAGCTAATGAATTTAGTCTTTTAGTGCTATACAGTGATGGGTTCTGAGAGGGATGTTTGATGCATATTAACAACTGTGCTATAACATTGTTCACATTTTGATTTTTGTGATGTTTGAATCTTAGTAAGGATGGGCTCACCATAAAAATGTGTGAGGTGGAGATAAGTAGAGGTAGTGCAGTTTTAGTTGCGTTGGTGAGGACATTTTTGGCTCTATAAAATGTCCCTAGTTTTTGGTGAGTTTTTCTTATGGAATTTTGTATATGCAGGTTGAATTTAAGATTATAATCCAATATCATACCTAATAATTTGCTATGAGAAGTGACTTCAGTGGTTGCATTATCAAGAGAGGACTATAAATTTTTTCTTTCATGAGAGAGGGATTTGGGGGGAAAAGTAGTAGGTATTAGGGAGGCCTGTTTTGTGGATGTGTGGATGGTGTTGGTTGTTGTTGTTTGTCTTTTGGCTTTTCCCGGTTAGGGGTCACCACAGCGGAACTCCGGTCCACTAATGATTGGCAGTAGATTTTCACGAACGCCGAGGTGCCAGCTCGACGTCCAACCTTCAATGAAGGCACGCCCACTTACGCATGTCTTTTGAATGCCACCCAATCATGGGGAGGACGTGCAGACTCCACACAGAAGGCACTCTCCACACTGCAGCCGAGAATCGAACGGGTGAACCTCTTGCTGTGAGGCAACAATGCTACCGCTGCACCACCGCGGCTTTGGATTGGGTTGGTGAGAATGTTAAAGAGGGGGTGTCAAAAGATTGAACCTTGTAGTATAACAGTAGTGACTGGGAGGTATGTAAAGAAGGTGATGTGTCATTTTACTGACTGATACCTATTGGGTAGGTAGCTTTTGAACCATAGAAGTGTGGTCTGAGAAAGACCTAATGAGGACATTCGAAGTAGACGTTTGCTGTGCCGAAGGCTTTAGGAACGTCTGGAAATAAGGAGGAGACAAGGTTGCTGTTATCTCTAGCTTTATTGACAATGTCTAGATAGGTTAGAAGTGCAGTATTAGCATTATGAGAAGGATGCGAGACATATTTTCTGGATAATAGTTATTCTTCCTGCAGGAGATTGTTTAACAGTTGTTTCTGAATACATTTTTCAGGTATTTTGGGGAGGGCCTAGCAATGCCTGATGAATTTTCCCTTTGTGCTGAGGAATACTGTGTGACTTTTTCCAGAGATAAGGAAAGTGGGGCTCCTGGACTGACCCATTTATAAAGATTGAGACAGGATAGTCAGTGCTGTTGGTTACTATTTACTCACTGAGAAGGTCATCAGCTAAAGTAGAGCATGGTTTGAATTTAAGTGTAGTTTTATGTAGGATGTGGGCACAAGTTTCAGAGTGAAAGTTAATGAGGTGATGATGTTGGTCAGGGTTATGATTAGATGCTGGGGAATCTGTATTAGAGATGCTATAGTATCTATGAAATAAGAGTTGAATTGTACTGTAGTTTCAAGTGTAGATATTGGAAGTTATGGTTGAATTTTTGGCTGGGATGCAAGATTTCTGTAATGGCTGTATTTACTATTATTCTGAAAGTTGTTATAGTACAGTTTTTGTCTTCATTTATTTAATTCTGAGTACAATTGTGAAACTTTCTGAAGTTTTCAAGATATTGTAGTGTTTTATATTTTTGCAATTCTTTCCATGCTTTTTTCTATATTCTCCTTTAGCATTCTATTCTCTTTGACTACTAATCATTGTGCATTCTGATGTGAGTGACTCCCTACCCATGTGGGCAACTCCTTGGGCAGGACGAATGACACACTGGTTTGAGTAATGTCTGTGACGGAATGTCTGTTAGAGAGTGTCAGCATCCATGTGGCTGTAGAACTGTTGTATCTTCTAGTGTTAGCAGACATGGCCATGTAAGAGCCCACTCTGAAAGTTATACTATATCCACTGCTCTGTCAGTAATTGGGGTGTCCACACCCAGATGCAGTAGTCCACTAGGTCATGGTCCTGGACATAGTTGTGACAACAGCATGACCAGCAGACATCTCTAAGATTCAGGTAGCACCCCAACTTATATTCAGGGCCATGGAAGCAGCAAGGCAACTTGTAGCAGAGGTGGTTCTCATAGTTGGGGTCAATAATACTGAATTAACTGCTCTACCATGCATGACTCACACCTATCTGAGAACCCAGTAGTTAGTGCTAGCACAATTCTTGATTGTGTTCCTGTAGACACACACACACACACACACACACACACACACACACACACACACACACACACACACACACACACACACACACATAGAGAGAAAGTTCACTTGCCCATACCACCTCACACATGTACAAACTATCTAAGTAGTACTGTTGAGTGCTGCACATTTGTTACTGGCCCAGAACACTATATACTCTAATAGATGCATTTCTTACTTACACACACTCACTTCTATGGTGTGAGCTTTGCAATCCTACCCCCCACCCTCCACCCTGTGCAAATGATGATGACTGTGCCCTGTCCTTTGCACATGTCTTTGTGATCTAGGGTTGCATACATGTCTGATGCACATAGTGGCTAGCTAATGCTTGCTTACTCACAAGCTTGCATTTATCAATATGTCTTCTTCTTCTTTCGGCTGCTCCCATTACGGGTCACCACAGCAGATCAACTGTTTCCATTTCTTCCTGTCCTCTGCATCTTGCTCTGTCACACCAACCACCTGCATGTCCTCTCTCACCACATCCATAAACCTTATCTTAGGCCTTCCTCTTTTCCTGTTACCTGGCAGCTTCATCCTTAGCATCTTTTTCCCAATATACTCTGCATCCCTCCTCAGTACATGTCCAAACCAATGTAATCTTGCCTCTCTGGCTTTGTCTCCAAACCTTCCAACCTGGGCTGACCCTCTAATATACTTATTCCTAATCTTGCCCATCCTCGTCACACCCAGTGCAAATCTTAACATCTTTAACTCTGCCACATCAAGCTCTGACTCATGCCTTTTTGTCAATGCCACTGTCTCCAACCCAGATAACATAGCTGGTCTCACTACCCTCTTGTAGACCTTCCCTTTCACTCTTACTGGTACTCGTCTGTCACAAATCACTCCTGACACTCTTCTCCACCCACTCCATCCTGCCTGTATTCTCTTCTTCACCTCTCTTCCACACTCACCATTACTCTGAACTATTGATCCCAAGTATTTAAACTCATCCACCTTAGCCACCTCTGCTCCCTGCATCCTCACCATTCCTCTATCCTCCCTCTCATTCACACACATATATTCTGTCTTAGTCCTGCTGACCTTCATTCCTCTTCTCTCTAGAGCATATCTCCACCTCTCCAGGGTCCACCTGTTCCATACTCTCACTACAGATCACAATGTCATCTACAAACATCATAGTCCACAGGGACTCCTGTCTGATCTCATCTGTCAGCCTGTCCATCACTATTGCAAATAAGAAAGGGCTCAGAGCTGATCCTTGATGTAATCTCACCTCCAACCTAAACGCATCTGTCACTCCCACCGCAGACCTCACCGCTGTCACACTACCCTCGTACATATCCTGTACCACTCTTACATACTTCTCTGACACTCCCGACTTCATCATACAATACCACAACTCCTCTCTAGGCACCCTGTCATATGCTTTCTCTAAATCCACAAAGACACAATGCAACTCCTTCTGACCTTCTCTGTACCTCTCCATCAACACCCTCAAAGCAAACATTGCATCTGTAGTGTTCTTCCTGGCATGAAACAATACTGCTGCTCACTAATCATCACCTCCCTTTTTAACCTAGCTTCCACTACTCTTTACTGTAACTTCAAGCTGTGACTGATCAGTTTAATCCCTCTGTAGGTACTACAGCTCTGCACTTATCAATTTTGCATTGGAAGCATTAGATACTTCGGTCTTGGTTTCTTGGTGTAGTTCTGCAAATGAAAGTATAATTGATGTATTCTATGTTTTATAGATGAAGGTCAATTGAAATGCTTGATGCACAATATTGTTTCTAATATGTAAGTGGATATAGCAAAAATCTGACAGAGAAGATATTACTAACATTACTGTACACCTCAGACAAATGCCCTGCTTAGGGGTATGTATTCCATATGAGAGTATTTGGATCTATAACTTGTTTTGTTTTCTTTAAAGGTTCCACACTTACCTTGTCATCAGTGTATGTACATATTGTGTCACTAGGGACTGTCCTTGTCTGACCCTATCAAAACACAGCCATTACATGGTTAAGTAATAGTTGTGCTGTTTGAAAGGCATCAATTTTTCTATTTGTATGTGGGTGGGATCTTAGGCTGTGAGCTAGCTAGAAAGTGTGTGTGCTATCCTTTGTCTCTTAGGCACAGCCAGGACATACTGCGCACAACTTCATCTCCCTGCCACATCTGCAGTTGATGGCTCTCCCTCAGACTCCGTATCTGTACCTGCTGCTGCTGGCCCTGCATGTGGTTCATGAAACGGTAGTCCAGCTCATTGCTGTCCTTGATGAAGCTGTTTTCTGAATATTATTTAGTGTTACATGATACAGACTGTAAGCATTCCTGCAGAGGTGCCTGGGTTATGCTGTAGTGCAACTCCTGATGTGTCTCGACAATGCAACCTTGATTTCAGCAATCCATACACATGTTGTTGATATTCCTATTCCGAACATTTTGTACCATTGTATCCTTGCTCAATGGGCTTGTGTGGGTTTCTCATGGGTGTCATGAGCCAGGGATTTAGTGCAAAACCTGCATCCCCGGTCTGTATTATATATTCGGTTTCAAAACTTCGAATCTCATATGTTCAACAACATATGAGTGAAGTTTGAAACATCAAAAATATAATAAAAAAATTAAAAATACTTAAATATACCAACTCCGAGATCGCACTTCAGTGCAGAAAAGAGAAATTTTCCAATTCTGTGCTATACAGAGCCGTTGCTTTTCACCTTCAAACTTTTTAAAATTCGATCATATGGCATCAACCATATGACATTCGAATTTTAAAATGTTCGAATAATTAATAGGGACCCAGCATCCCCCCAGTAGATGACATTGAGGCATGTCACCCTAGCAAACCTGTAGTATATCTCACAAGTGTACCATATGCGTGAGTCATAGAAACTGCCTGGGTTAACTGCACAGACATTGTAGATGATCCTTTTGGGCATTACAGACAACCTGACAGTTTATAGTGTGGAAATCTTTTCTCTTCTGTATCTCCTTTTCTGTTCCCCTGGTGGGGCTTTTATTTCTATGTGTGTGCAATCTATGGCCCTAAAGCTTAAGGGAAGTGAGATGCTGCATAGAATTCCCTGCATGGTTCTTGATCTTTTCTGTGTATGTAATAGCACTGCATTGAAAAACTGATGTAATATTCTAGAGCCTGATGTCTGTGACACCCCTCATATATCCCCTGTGTATCTTTGAAAAGTATCAGTAATTAGTATTTGTAATGCTAAACACACTGCTGTTTCCACTGGGATATGTTCTCCATGATTTCCTGCAGTGTTTTCCTCTCCACCTTGTCTCTCTTAACAACTTCTGTGTCATGCAGTCCTTGATAAGTCAGACAGTGTCTGAACAACCCTCTTCATCTTGCCTGAGGTCTGGCAGCAGCAGCAACAGCTGCACCCTGACTTAAAGTCTGTTGCACATACAGCATAATACTAGCATCAGCAACCTCTAACATGCTTTTTTTCTAAGAGTCTCCTTCTTTCGGCTTTTCCCAGTTAGTGGTTGCCACAGTGGATCACCTGTCTGCTCATGATTGGCAGTGGAGTTTTACAGTGTTGAGTTGCCAGCCCGGGACCCAGCCTTCCACAGAATCCACACACATACACACTCACACCTAGGGCCAATTTAGAGTGTCCAATCCACCTGCAGCATGTCTTTGGGATGTGGAAGCACCTGAAGGAAACCCACGCGACCACAGGGAGGACATGCAGGCTCTGCACAGAAGGCACCCCAACCGAGGATCGAACCGGAGAACCTCTTGCTGTGAGGTGACAATGCTAACCACTGCACCACCGTGGCTAATCATGCCTATTTTCAAAAGAGGTGTGGTGTACAAGGCAAACGCCTACACTGAGTGAGTCTACACAATTGCTTTATAGCTTCCTGAATCACTCCGCCATGTTGGATTGGTTAATTAGCACATAGTTCATCTCTTTATGCTTTCATTAGCATATTATGCATGTTTCTTTTGTTTAGCAGCTCCACACATTGCATAGGGGCACTTAATGAATAGCCAATAGTGCTCACTGCCAACACGATAGCTACTCTTCGTATAGCTGTTAATGAAGGCAACCCACTATATTACTTGTGCTTACACCATTACAAATTTTATACATTCTAACATACTAAATAAAATAAAATAAAATAATATAAAAACTCACGTCTGGTTTTATTTGCCTCCTTAAAGTTTCAGTGTATCATTAATATATAAAAACTGCATTGAAAGTTTTTGATTCTTTCTGTTATATATCTTACTGTTATTTTGCTGGAGTTCTGAAATGTTTTTCTTTGCTTCAGTGAGTTGTGTCTTCATTTCCTTGAGCTCTTTAATGTTCTCTTCTTTCTTGAGCTGATTTTGAAGTTCAGTCAGATTACCACTCATTGCCTTGATGGTATCCTCTGCTTTCTCAAATTTACTCTGAAGATTTCTATTATCATTTGTCATAATTGAAATATTACCTTTTGTTTGCTGGAGCTGGAGCAGAAGGTCAGAAATACTTTTATTCATCATTGCCAAAACTGTTTCAGATTGGTTCTGTCTTAATTCATTTGTAGTCATTAAACTACGATCATCATCCTCTTTGGATGCCTGTTTTGAAAATTGCAAGCCTTAAAATTTAAAAAAAGACAATATCAATATTTATACTTGACAGCAATGCTAGTGCTGAATAGTCCTAAAATAAAAGATATCAGTGAGTCATACAACAGTAAATGTAAAACATATGCTTCCATCTATTGATGTGACAATGTTTTTCTAAAAGTGGAAATTAAACAACTGTAGCTGCAAGGTTTGGACTGGAACTGATCTGCATTAAATACTGCCACTGTATTAGCAGTGCATGGAGTGTCATGATTATACTCCAATATCGGGAAAAAGACAAGCTAAATGAGTGCAATGCTAGAGTGAGACCTGATATTAACAATAACTTTCAATGTGTTGTTAATATTGGGTGTCCCACTAGTTTCTGAGTACTGCTACTGCTCGCTAAAGGATTTAGCAGCTTTCAAAGCCGGTAAAACACTTTATCCTTTTTTTTTCTCTAACTAATAGTACATGGTGCAGATATCCTACAAAGAATTATGACTGGGTCCACAGTTATGGCCCTCCATTATGTGTTCTCAACATGGATGCCAAAATTCACTTCACAGGCTTTACTTTCAAGGTGAATATCTTGACATTCATGACTTCAACACATAATAATGTAGTTACGATTGGATACCTGATCCTAATCACGTCTGTAATGCTAACACAGAGATACTGTTCTATGAGTGCTCCTGTTGGTTGAAGTACCACTGCATTATTATCAGGAATTATAAGTAATTGTAGCATTTTTTTTGAAGTAGCACTGATCTGTTGCTTTCCTATAACACCTAAAAAATACATAAGTGAGGAAGAGAGTCAGTTGAGTCACAAGCACTACCCCAGCTGTACATAAGTGTTTTTGGTCCCATATGTTACTCTCTTAGCAGTGGACGGAATACAGTTAGAGTTGTGTTTGTGAATTGTCTATAATCTAAGGGGAGTCAGTGGCATTTGTATTCAGTGCATAGAGTACTGTACTTGCACAATGGGCAGGACTGCATAAACTATCTTACCCCATTATTTAATATCTCTTATCAGTTGTAAAGTACTTTAATGTGTCATTCTATGGACTACCTGCCCTGCTGTGTGGTACATAACATTTATGAAAATTGCTCAAAGATTCTGCAAATATTGAAAGACTACTTCAAAAAAGAATGGTTACATTAATAAATAACTCTCTTCTTTAGCCCCATAAACCTCCCTCTCTCCTTCTTGGTGTTTCAGAGAGCGACAGCCAGAAAAATCAAGGTTATAATATGGAACCAGAAGGAGACTCTAGGAACTAGATTGAAGTGTGCAACTAATTTTGTACTGATCTAAAAAAGTCTCACATGTGCAGTGGGCCAGGATAATGAAGTGCAAGGTAGACCAACATGTGATCCTGTAGATGATCGGCTATCTTACTGGACGTCAGTTCAGGTCTAGCAAAATAGCAATAATATGATAGTGTCTTAGGGTCCTTGTAAGTAAGTGAAATCCAGAGTTTTGTACCAACTGTAGTTAAGTAAGCTTACAGTCAGAAAGACTGACATATAGGACATTATAATAATCAAAACTTAAAGAAGCCAAAGTGTGAACTACTGCTGGGAGTTCACAGAGAGGAATAAGGTGCTTGAACATGCTGATGCTGTGCAAATGGAAACAAGATGATTGGAAAACAGCAGAAAGTTTGTCTTTAAGTATCACACCTAGAGCAAGCACCATTGACACAACAGTTAATTTGTCATCCAGGTAAAAAAATCTCCAGTGGCAAAATATGGTGGCAAGAATCCCACAAAGTAGCATGAATAATCAATGCTGCAGTCTTAGGGGTGTTGAGTCTAAACTTGTTACTGACCATCCAGTCATGGATATGTTCCAGATGATGTGAAAGAAAAGTATGAGCCAACAAATGGTCATTATGGCATGAGAGGTAGAGCTGTGTGTTATCAGCACACCAATGATATTGCAAACCTCCAACTGAATAATGTCACCTGGGGGCAGTAGATAAATACTGAATAACAGTGTACCAAGAATGGCACTTGTGCAGCTCCGCAAACCGGGTAATGTGAGGAGGATAAATTAAACACTGAAATCACCCTCTGGCTATGATTTTTTTAAGTATGAAACAAACTAGCTGAAGACAGATTGAGGAATACCAAAGTAATGCTCAAATCAGTCTAAAAGAACAGAATGATCCAGCAAGGCAAATGCCAACAACTGATTAAGAAGGATCAAAATTGAATAGTAGCAATGATCTCTCACAACTAGAGGATCGTTAAAAACTTTTGTGAGAGCATTCACAGTGCAATGTTTGCTCCTAAATCCTGACTGCAATGGGTCAATTATAGCCATACTGTTCAACTAAGTCTTCAGCTGTTAATAAACCTCTTTCTCCTCAATCTTACCAAGAAATGGATGAGTGAAGAAGGGATTATAATTATCAAGATCATCAGGCTCTAAACCAACCTCTTTAAGGACAGGGAGGCTAAAGACTTAAAAAAACAGACCTAAGAGAGGTGGTGATAATCTCATATGTCAAAGGCCCAACAATCAGTAGGGATGCCTTCACAGACCTAGCCAAGACATGGGTCCAAAGAGAAGGTTATATGGTGCATACTGGAAATAAGAGCATACAGGTAACCAGTGTTTAGAATGATGAACTCTTACCAGATTGACAAAAATCCTCCACATGGCCAACTGCAAAATAAGAAGGACTTTGTAAAGGTAGTTAGGATCTAATAAAAGTAGTTTTGGTAGAAAAATTATGGGCAACCAATACAGACAATTCACAAAGAGGGATTGCAGGGGATCAAGACATCATAGATAGGAAAGGTGATCAACCACTGAAAATAGAGAAGCATATTGATCATCATCCCAGCAATCTTCCTGAAAGGTATGCTGATTTATGGCACCAAGTCTCAGAGTGATAAACTGAGAGATGTTTGTCTAAAGTAAGTCTGTTTTCTAAAGCACCAATGTTTCACCACCTTCGCTCCCATCTATGAGCAGTCATCCTTAGGGATTGTAAACATGACGCAAACCATGGCTCATGAGGAACTCATCTGACTGGGTCAGCATGTGCAGTGGTAACCATTTCTAAGGACTGTGTTAGCACAGTGTTGTAACTGTTTATAAGGTTCATACAGGGCATTAGGAATATTAACTAGAAGTGACAGACAAACAATATTAAAGTTCTCTAAAGAAACGGCTGAATGGTTCCTACAAGAGAAAAAACAGACTTCATGAGAATGTTGGATAAGATGTTATGTTTGAATGGTCTGACCAGGTCACAGGTCTAATGATTAGATTAGTAACAAATAAGCAAAGCTGAAAAACAAGATCCAAAATGTGAGCATGTAAATGTGTAGGATAGCTATTTTCTTGTTTAAAGCCCAAACTATTTATAGTACAAAGAAATTATTGAACAAAAGTAATAGAAACATTGGCATCAACCCCCTTTTGTTCATTCTATACACATGGCCAAGATGACACATCAATGATGACTGTCGCTTAAAGCCAACGTTCAAACTGCCAGGTGGCTACCCTGCCGCAGGAAAGTCATATGGATGTCATCCAATCTAATATTAAAATCACCACAATTAATAACCTTATGCAATTTGGAACATAGGTAAGAAGGAAGTCTACAAACTCCTAAAGGAATTTTTTTTTTTGCCTGGAGGACAATAAATAGTAAGGCATCCAAAAGAGGGACTCAACCTAAGTGCAAATTCAAAAGTATTAGTGACCCAGTCTTAATGCTACTAAAAGATCTAGTTGTACAATGAATAATGCCCATTATCCACCCCCATTCAATCTGGCTTAATATGTTGAAAAAACCCTGTCACCAGGAGGAATTAATGCTGAGAATATAGGGAAACAATTTCCATCTTGCCAAGTTTTAGCAACAAAAATGAAATTGTTGGAATGCATTAAGTCAGACTAAATAGTAGATTTATTTTGAACTGAATGAGCAACACAATGTTGTGCCTGAAATGTATTAGTATCAAAGGCTGAAGGGCCACCAACCACTCTGTAATGGAATCAAGTCAGGAGTACAGTGTCTCTCATCAAGTATAATGTCGTCCACTTCACTTCACCAGTCATCCACTTCCTAGTTGACAGTGTTTGATAAATGATTCAGGAGAAAACTACAAGAGTTTACTTCAGGATGAAAATGGTGATAAGTGAGTAATGATCACACGCCACAATGGTGCCAGAGCACTCAGTACACCAAGGATACAGATCACAGCTATTGTAGCTCCAGAGACACATGCTTATTCTGAAAGGTCAGAGCCACAGAAAACTGGAGGTTGTTTGGTCAAATCAAAGCTCAAACCTCAAGGCTGGTACAGTACAGATCTTAGTGGGTTAACAAAACTGGTAACACTGAGATAACTCTGGCAGTCAACCTGCCATTACTTTAATGATCATTAGGTAAATGAGATTGACTTGTTTCTGGTCCTACATTTGTGCTAGTTTTGTCACACTAGAACACAGATACTTGAATGAAAATTGTTTTGCAAGATTACATCATTCTTTTGAAAGGTGCAAATTTTACAATGTCCAGGGGTTAGTAAGGAAATAGTAACTTGTGACTACATCTGTAATAGATAAATAAATACATATTTTCATATGCAGCTGTATGGAGCAGTGACTGTACTACAAGAAATGGACTGCTTGGCGAACTCTAAGTTAAATAAGATGGGAATATGATCTTCAATTAAAAAGAACAACTGCAGTGTAGTAAAAATGATTGGCCCGTAGAGCAATGCTTATGGAGTAAACAGAATGTGGTGTGCCTGTGGGGTATCACTGAGAATAGCCGGTGACCAAACTGAGCCACAGTAAGGCCAAGGGACCATGATCATATGGAGCAATGGCAAAAGGCTAATGATATGGGGCAAGTCATGTGCCAATATAACATGACAGAATGAAATTTAGTATTATATGTGATTGCATGTTGGGCACATATCACTGACATTAGGCACTAAATTGAATAGGCAGTGGTGGATGTGCGACACCAGGAAAAAAACATATGACACACAAGATGAGTTAGACCAGCACATCTTGCATGGGTAATACAACTAAAACAGATGGTGAAATTGAGCATCGGGACTGACCTTTTCCTAGTTCCCCAGGCAGTGGGCGACCATAATTGATTGAAAGCTGTGTACTCAGTCTTGAAAGATAGTGAGTGGGGGACGTAACTGACATTAAGGTAGGAGGCTGCGAACCCCCTGTACCTCCTGTTGTACATAATTGTAAGTTACTTGCAGTCCTATTGTGGGGGTGTCTATGTTACATTGTCTGTCTTTTAAATCTCTAGAACATCTAATAGCATGGTGGGACAAAGGGATGGTGGATCTGTATAACCATAAAAATTAATAAATAAATAAGAGAGGTAAGATGAGTGTGACCAGCACATCTTACACAGGCAATAATAGTAAAACAGACACACTGCACATGACATAGCAGCATTGGTGAAACTTTTCATTGGGACTCACATTCTACAAGCCCTACAGGCAGTGGGTGGGCATAATTTATTGACAGTTGTGTACACAGCAGTGACAGATAGTGGGTGGGCATAACAGACATCAAGCTTGGGGGCTGCTGAGCCCCTGTACCCCATGCAGTACATAATTGTACGTTACTTGCAGCGGTCTTTTTAATCTCAAGTGTATCTACTTGCAAGGGTTGGATGGTGTTTCTAAAAATGTCTTTGTATATTGTGAGTCCTAATGTAAAATATCACTACAGAATTTTACCAGGAGATTTATGATTTTATTAATAGTGGTGAGATACAGTAACAGATGTCATGAAATACATGTACATAATGTATTCAATTGCACTGTGCCATACGCACGTGGTCCAAACTGGAAAATCTGTATGTATACAGTGTTGTTCCACAAATAACAAAAATAAAAAAGAAGTGATACATGTGCTGTGACACCTTAAATATGCCATCCCAATTTCTGAATGTAATATAAATTATGCACTTACATGCACATTACACAGATGCACTTTCATGTTCTGATATCAGCACAGAAATGTGAGCTACATCCATTTGAACAATACAAACTAGTATGGGTGTGATGAAGTAACCTCATTAAACAATTTATAAATGGACAGTTCAGATGAAGTTCATTATATATGAATTATGCAACTCAGACTAAAATATGTCGAAGAGTTAGATGACATCTATTTTGGACTGCTAACCACACAAATGCCTGTTGACTTAGCCATCCTGCTAGCAGATAAGTTCAGTGCAAACTTCACCCTCACCCGCCAGAAAGCCCATTCAGCATCCCAGTACTTGTCCCATATCATACATCTCCATAGATCAAGTGTTAAAAGCCCTCTCCAAGGCAAAGAACACAGCTTCCATGGGACCTGATAGTTTCCCAGACTGTATTCTGCACCATCTCCAGCAAGAACTAGCTTCGCCATTGAGCACCATATTCAACCACAGCCTAAGTACAGGCTTCATTCCAGCAGAGTGGAGAACTGCAATTGTCATTCCCTTGCACAAAGGTGGTGCCACTACTGACCCTGGAAACTATTGCCCCATTAGCTTGGCAAGTCTAATCTGTAAAGCCATGAAACGTATTATTATGGATCTCATGAACAAGGACACAGGAAATTTCCAAGCACTTGACCCCACCCAGTTTGCATTCATCAAGGGCAGATCTTGTCTGTTGAACCTGGTGGACTTCTTTGAGACTGTCACCAAGGCCCTGGATGAGGGAAAGTCAGTACATACAGCTTTCCTTGACTTGGCCAAAGCCTTTGACACAATCCAAGTAAACAAAGTGCCAGGCCACCAAGGCTGTAGGTTATTAGATTTATTCAACTTAAAAGTAAAAATAAAAATGGGTATGCACTTTCACAAGGATGTGAAACAGGAACATGTCATAAATGACCTTGTAGTGAATTTATCATCACATATTTTGATGGCTGCACAGAGGGATTTATCGAATAAGGCACTGTCATTTGTACCAGCTAAATGAGCAACCATGCTGGATGTTTTATTGGATTTAAGGATGCTTGCAAGGAATTTCAACGCGGCTGCAATATTTTCACGGCAATCACAACATGTGAATGTGTTGAAGAAACCTAACACATTTATAGCAAATTACATCCTAATGTTGAAACATTTTTGAATGTATGTGAACAAGAGGTAAGGTAAACTTTCTTAAATAAACATAGTTCTCGCTTTTTTAATTTGAGCATGGAGGAAAGTAATGCAATAGAAGAGTTGAAGGACTTATCTACTGTAGAAATACGGCCTGCAGACAAAGGGGGAGATGTGGTCTTACTTGACAGATATGTCTGTGTTAATGGAATGTACACTTTATTGCAGGATGACACTACTTATTTGATGATCACTAGACAGCAGGTTACAGGAATTATTGTGAAAGTAGCCTTTTTGACTTTTGATCTTCTCATGACAGGAATGATATCATAGGATCTTTATAAGTACTTTAATGTTGAACATTCTGTTATACCCATAATTTATGGGTTACTGAAAGTACATAAGGATCCTGTTCGACCACCAATACACCCCACTGTATCCAGTAAAGGCTGGGCGACAGAACCCCTCTCTATATTTATAAAAAAAGATGCTCAGTGCAGTTTTGAGTGGTATGGAAACAGTTTTAAGAGGTACAAAATCATTACTGCAGAGTTTACACCATTGAGTATCAAGGTTACTGAAGTCCCTGACTTTTATTTTGTGACAATGGATGTGGCATCTTTATTCACGGTTATCCCCAATGCTTGGGGGGAGGGTAGAAAACTTGAGGACTTTCTTGACTGGGAAAGATAGATTTTCGCATGACAAGATTGAACTTATCTGTAGTCTTTTGGAAATTCTTTTAGAAAACAATGTGTGTTGTTTTTAATGAGAGTTTTTTTTCTTCAGAAGGTTGGCATGGCAATGGGCCCAGCATTTGTTAACCGCTATGCCAACCTAGCACTGGCACAGTGGGAAGTAAGTACAGTATTAACTGGTAACATGTTCCATCATCATGTGTTAAGACCAAGGTTTTAGAAAGGCAACTAGGATGAACGTAATACTGCACAAGAAGTGCATGCATGCTTGGCATATACCGAGGAATGTGTTGAGGGGTCAGTTCTTAAGAACTATGAGGCTCTGTAATGATGACAATCTTCTGCAGAATGAGTTTGAGAGTTTGACAGCTGACTTTCTAGCAAGAGGCTATGCACAGAATGAGGTAGAGAGCTGTATAGCCCAAGTTTGGCAAGAAAGGAAAGGCAAGGGGTGAGCTTATTATGCCCAACAGCTGTCTGAGGGAGAGGCATCCCCCACATTTAATTCACAACGTACAGTGAGGGTTCCACTCACATTCTCGAGTGATGTAAATAATTTCTCTGATGTTATTTTATTATTTATTTATTTCCAGTTTGATGACCAGGGAGGTCCACTGGGCTCAAGGAGCCCATTTTCAGTGGAGGCCTGGGTAGAAAAGCTCCATAATACATAGTAGAAATAGTAACAGTTAAGCAAATAGTAAATATTATATAGTAAAACATAAGCAAAGTAAAATAGCAACATAATATATAATGCAAATTTACATGTTTATACATTAGAGAACAGTAGTACAGAGTCACCATTGTACTGAGTTTTTAAATCATCTGAGAATGGTATAAAAGTAACATTTGTAAGAAAACAGTAAATAAGATTAATCCCCTTAGGTGGAAGGTACTGTACGTGAATGGGTGTATTTATGTATTAGGCAGGATTGGGTAGGTAGAGTGCAATTGCATTTCCATTTATCAGAGAGGTAGGAATGGAGCTGGGTTTTGAAGTGTTTAAAGTTTTTAGAAATTCTTAGAGATGGAGGGAGTGAATTCCATTTTTGGCTAAGGAAAAGGATAGGAGAAGCTGACCAGGGGGATGATTTGGTTTGTGTACAAAAATTAGATTTTAGTTGGCAGATCTTAGAGTTCTGTGAGGGGTGTATAGGGGTAAGATGTTTGTTAGTGCAGGGCATTTAGTAGGTTTAAAAATAAGCTTGTGGGCTGTGGTGAGTTGGAGGTAGTCCAGATAGTTGGGAAGTTTTAGCCATTGCAGCAGGTGGAGCGATATGCAGTGGTGAGTGGAGTATTTAGATGTGGTTGCAAATTTTGAAATTTTGTTGTAACAGGTTTCCAGTTTATTAGAGATATAGGAAGATAGGTTGGTTAGTAGGGGGGCACCATACATCAGAGGTGGTAGTAAGTAGGAGGTGGCGAGGGTCTGTCTTGCTGATGGAGAGAGAAAGTGGGAGTTTCTGTACAGCATGCTGTTTCTGATGCATTTTCTTAATATTTAGCTGAATATGGGTATCAAATTTTAGGTGTTCATCAATAGTGGCCCCAAGAAGTTTAGCAAAAGGAACAACTTCTACAGTGGAGTTGGCATGGCTGATAATATTGAAGGAGGTTTTGTCAAGAGGGTGAGATTTAGAGGGAGAGAATAGTAGAATTTTAGATTTGTTGGCATTTAGAGAGAGGTGATTTTGAAGCATCCAGTTCTCAGTAGTAGAAAAAGCAGTTTGGGTTTTTGTTTGGAGCTTGCGGAGGTTAGAACCAGAGCAAACTAAAGTTGAGTTTGTGTATTGAACTATGTTAGTGTTAGGAATGACTACATGGAATTCATTAATAAAGATATTAAATAGCATTGGGCTGAGTATGGATCCCTGGAGTACTCCAGTTGGGGTTGGAAGGAAGGCTGAGGTGCCAGTTTTCCATTTCATGGCCTGAGATCGGTCAGAGAGGTAGCTGCTGAACCAGGTAAGGGTGTTGTGTGAGAGATCTTTATTATCCCTGCTCCTGCCCTGGCTGCTGAGTGTTCCTGGTCCCAGAGGAATTGTCTGAATTCTCTGTACCTCCTATCCTGCACTAAAGGACCTGCCTAGTCTGTAAAGACCCCTTTCATCCAATTCTAGCCATCCCAACGCCTGGCCAAAGATTTCTGCTGCCCAGTGATTTGATTTTCTTCCCTGTTTCTAACGGATTAAGAAAGTATGTTACTCCCAAGTCCTACTTCAAGTGTATCTGTTTAATTTACACTTTACCTAGTATAGGTTGTAACCTGCTTCTGTGTAAGTTATCCTGTACCAAGTAGAGATAGTATTTAAGCCTCTGGGTCAGGATACCAGCAGCCATACTCCTCTCTATCTGTGTCCCTACTGCCATATTTCCATACCCCCTGAGCCCTTTATCTGTTTCACCCCTACCTGCTACCTCTATCACAGCTACCTTGTTGTATTCTACTCTCTGCCCACTAGGTGGCGGTCCAAGCTAGCTTTAGGCTATAACTATTCCCTCCACTTTCCCTAGTTATGCTTCCCTGGATCTTCTCTCAGATTTTCCCCTTGCCTAGCTGCGAATCTTTCTGCATTGTTCTGCTGCTCTTTTCCCTTTCTCTTCACACTCTCTAGCTCCATTATATCTCTTCTATTTCCTCCCACTCCACTATCCTTTTTTACCTCTAACCTGCTGTACCAAACTCTACTTACCTCTGACTACCTTCTCTGCACCTGGAACCTGTTACTCTCCAATTGTCTCTGCAAACTCTTCATCTACCTGCTCTGCAACGTCTTTGCCCTCCCTCTTACCTGGTCTTTCTGTATCTCTATACTCTCTTTAAACCCTATCTACAACCCGTATGCACTTTCTCATATCACTTTAGCCCCTCCTCTTCTCTTTCTTTAGATACTCTCCTACATAGAACCTCTGATTATCCTACCATCCTGATATATCATCTGTTTTCCTTTGCCCCTCCTCTTGTTTACCTGCCCCCACTTTCTCTGTCTACTCCCCACCTACATCACATCCTGCCCTAAGGGCATATAAGGGGAAAGCCCTTGGTGGCACCATCTTTATTATCCCTGCTCCTGCCCTGGCTGCTGAGTGTTCCTGGTCCCAGAGGAATTGTTTGAATTGTAAGTACTTTAGCGGTATATTTTTTATTCGTAGTAAACCACAACTAATATTTTAGATAGGTATCCATTCTAACCCATACAGACAATGCTAGTGTTTTTTTTCACTTGTTTAACTAAGACAGTACTTAGCTGATGTGCAATGTATTGATAATGCAGCTGCTTATACACTTGACTTTACTGTAAATTACTGCTAATGTTTATCTTAAAGTGTCCATCCTAATACCTTCAATTAATGCTTGTGACATTCACTCGTTTACTAAGAATGTACTTTCCTGATGTGTACCTTATTGCTAACACTGCTGCTCATACGCTTGTACTTGTCGACTGATTATTTACCGTTGCTATATGGGGAGTGTTAGAAGCCTACTGCCTTTGATTTGTTTTACAGGGTGGACTGGTTATAACTGTGTCATACATTAAAATTAAGAGTGCGAGGGATACAAGTGCATTAAAAGGCTACTTGGATTAGCGGCACCTCCCATGTGGTCATCTCTACCCCCCACTTAGCGTGCCTTGAATCACAGCATACTGCTACCCTTGCTAGTCTAACCTTATTATTAATAGCGTTTAGTGTAGGGTGCTGTTTATGCATAGAAAGCACTGTTTATTTGCTGTAATTACACAAGGTCTTCATGCATTCCTTTTCACTCGCAGTTTGTGCTTGAAATGACCTAAATAGCATTTTTGCTCAAGTATCTTGCCCTAATATATGTACATATACTTGCGTTTTTGCTTAGGCGTCCTACCCTAATATCAACCTGATACAGATTTACTATCCTGCATGTGTAGTGCTACCTGAAACAAGCATAGGACAAGAATAGCAAAACCCCCTTTCGGAGTCTTACTTCAGTACCTGGGCACCCTGCTCTGTTGTATACGCTCCTACTGTGCCCATATAATTTTCTTTTATTTATTTGCTTTACTGCAGCTAGCATTGGCTACTTGTAAGGCCTTTTTTCTGATTTACAAAACCCTTCAATGTTGAACACAGACTGGGCCAATCTACATGTTTAAGTAATTGTTCTACACTTTACTGCAAATGCCTGCTTACTCTGACGTTTGCCTAGCACCCCTGTTGACTACTTTCCCTTTAAACTAGACCTGCTTACCTTTCCTAGTGCTCTTCACAAAAATCCTTTGTCTAAGTGTCCTATTTACATAGTCCTCTTTTGGGTACCCCCAGTGGGAAACATAACCTATTTCCAAGTGGCTGTTACCTTGCACATTTATTTTTAGTAACTTGTCTTGAATTATTTGTTTAAATATAGCTTGCCTAGGTTGTAGCTTATATATATATATATATATATATATATATATATATATATATATATATACATATATTTATATATATATCCAAGTAATAAGTCTGCCATTTAACTTGCTGAATGTAATTCCAGCCATTACATGCCTACTGAGTACTTTTTACTTATTGCATGCCTTAGTTGTCAACTGAAAGCTGTAACTGTAGATTGACATTATAGTATTCCTTATACATTGTTCATTACTGCTTGAACTGGTTCTTTTAAGGATTGTTTTAACTGTACTACTATTAGTAGTTGTTGCCTTAACCCCTAACTTACTCTTATGTTTTTATCTTTCTAATTCCTCCTAGCTCTGTACCTCCTATCCTGCACTAAAGGACCTGCCTAGTCTGTAAAGACCCCTTTCATCCAATTCCAGCCATCCCAACACCTGGCCAAAGATTTCTGCTGCCCAGTGATTTGAGTTTCTTCCCTGTTTCTAATGGATTAAGAAAGTATGTTACACCCAAGTCCTACTTCTTCAAGTGTATGTGTTTAATTTACACTTTACCTAGTATAGGTTGCAAACTGCTTCTGTGTAAGTTATCCTGTACCAAGTAGTGATAGTATTTAAGCCACTGAGTCAGGATACCAGCAGCCATACTCTGTGTTCCTACTGCCATATTTCCATACCCCCTGGACCCATTATCTGTTTCACCCCTACCTGCTACCTCTATCACAGTTACCTTGTTGTATTCTACTCTCTGCCCACTAGGTGGCACTCCAAGCTAGCTTTAGGCTATAACTATTCCCCCCACTTTCCCTAGTTTTTCTTCTCTGGATCTTCTCTCAGATTTTCCCCTTGCCTAGCTGTGAATCTTTCTGCATTGTTCTGCTGCTCTTATCCCTTTCTCTTCACACACTCTAGCACCATTATAACTCTTCTATTTTTCCTCCCACTCCACTATCCTTTTTTACCTCCAACCTGCTGTACCAAACTCTACTTACCTGTGACCACCTTCTCTGCACCTGGAACCTGTTACTCTCTGATTGTCTCTGCAAACTCTTCATCTACCTGCTCTAACCTGCTCTGTTCCCCTACCCTACCCCCAATTCCCACACCCCCCAGTGATGTTAGCTTTATACTTGCATAGCCCCACCCCCTACCCCTCAACTACCTATCACAATCTACTTCCACTTAACACCCCTACTCCCTACAACAATAATTCCTGAACAGTACTTAATCACCTTTACACCTTCCACCTTACCTGTCCTTACTATTACTGCCTGTTTTTACCAACTAAACTTAACTTCCTTTCACATTTGTAACCTTATAACAACTCATATTAAACTTTTTTCCCTCAGTCCACTCTACCTCTTACAACTCTCTCTCCCTTTTTCCGTCACCTCTGTTTTCACCTGTTACTAGACACCTTTATTCCTACACAATACAATACACCTTCCTTCATCTCATGCCACCCTTTCCTATTCAATTCCTACACAATACAAAACACCTTTCTTCATCTCACGCGACCCTTACCTATTCAACCCAATGGCCTCTAAACATAACTCTATTTACACATACCTCCTACTCTTACCTACTATTCTAGCTTCCCTAACTCTAGCATTCACACTAACCTTCTTTGAACATTATTCTCTGCTTAAACAGCACCACCACTACCAACAAACCCAACCATTATCACAGAGAAATTCCCTCAACCACATTAACATAACCTCTACTTCTAGCTATATACTTCCAAAGTACCACAGATCTACCCATATCACTTACTTCCATGACAAGAAACCCCCTCACAGCTACTTTAAAATCATAAAACTAATACAAAAACCTCAACAACATCCCCTCTTAGTTGGTGATATCCATCCAAACCCTAGCCCCAATACAGGACTTCCCAGTGACCCACTTAACCAAAAACCCCACACCACCTCTACCCCAACAAGTTCATCTAACTCCCTTCTGATAGCTCACCTTAACATCCGTAGTATTAACAATAAAATATCCCATCTTCATGCACTCCTAGATGTACACAAATTTGATATCCTCTGTATTACTGAAACTTGGCTTAAACCTTCAAACAAAGACCATGCGATTACCCCCCCCCCCAGGATATAACATCCTGAGAAAAGACCGTATTACCAAAAAAGTTGGGGGAGTAGCCATGTTTTATAAATCAGAACTCCAAGTATCGCCCTTCAATGTGTCACTTCCCACAAACTCCATTGCAGAAACCCTTTTAGCCAAACTTCAAATCAATAACTATGAATCCATCTATATAATCTGTTCCTATCTTCCCTCCAGTAACAATATCAGTACTCTAGAAAATATACTTAGTGGCCTATCTACCCACCTACCCCAGGAAACATTGTGTTAGGTGACTTTAAAATAGACTGGGCTACCTGTAGGTCCCCCAATCCCATTAACTACATAAAACTTTATGGTTTCTCACAAATGATAACCACCCCTACTAGAACCCACAAACAAAGTGGTAAGGAAACCACACTAGACTGGATTCTCATAAACAGTCACCCTACTACTTATAAACCAGGAACCCTTCCAGATGATATCAGTGACCATG
>NC_056741.1:77389979-77505510 GCF_019279795.1 Protopterus annectens
CACACACACACACATATATATATATATATATATATATATATATATATATATATATATAAAAAAATTGCAGTTTATTCATCTGCTTTTACTGTATTTGTGTTTCTTCCTACTTTATTACTGGGGGCATTAACTACAACTTTGATCTGCGATATATAGCAATAAGTATTCTTTTCTGTCCTTTTAAACTGTTTTTTGAGTGTATCTGTTTTATTTTCTGTATATATATATATATATATATATATATATATATATATATATATATGTATATATATATATATATATATATATATATATATATATTATATATATATATATATATATATATATATATATATATATATAGATATATATAGATATATATATAGATATATATATATATATATATATATATATATATATATATATATATATATATATATGTATACTTGTTTCCCACCTTTCTAAGCTTGTATAGTCCAGTTTTCAGGTTAGTGCTGAATTCAGGGCTGTGTTACAAATCTCTGTGTTTGCCCATACCTTACTTGGATAGAACTAGTGAACCAAAGAGCGTAACGAGTCCAGGAAAACCTCAAAGATGCAAAAAATTACGTAAACGTACTTTATTAGGAACGTTTTCGCCTTTGTAAGCACAGAAGCTTCTTCAGACAAGAAAAAAGCGCCAAATGAACACAATTTAAATCCTTCAGTGCTAATGCCATGATGTCATTTCCTTGACAACAAAGGCAAACAGTTTCTATTTAAACACATACATATACAACAACCAAATAAAATATATATTATAAAACATCTCTAATAAATATATATCTATCAAAAATAGTAAAAATATTAAAACACATCTAACAGCATAAAGCACATACCTAAAATATAAAAGGTTTGCAAGTGTGTATAAAGGGATAAACCTAAATACAAAGGTGAACCTAACAAATTAAGTAAATGTAACTATAGGTATCATATAAGGACAACTCTTAACAAATAAAGGTGCACATTTGCTACCTAAGATAACTTTTATATTTTAAAGCAACAGAAATATTGCAAGCTTCATTCAACCCGGGGGCAGAAAATGCATCTAGTAAAAGTTGCCATTCCAGTTCCCTTGTTTCAAGTAGGAGGGGTTGAGGACCCCCCCTAATGCCAACTCTAACAAGATCGATGCCCATAAAGTGAAAGCTATGCTCAGCGTGGTCTAAAATATGTTTCGAAAGGGCATTATCACCTTTTTTATTTTTTATAGCATAATTATGCTGGTAAACACGGTCGCGTAATCTACGGTCCGTTTTACCAACATAAAATGCAGGGCAACAATTACAGAACGCAATATAAACCACAGACTTAATGTCACAACTAATCTTGTGTTTTATAGTAAATTTTTCACATTTAATGGTGAATGAGCTCCCTACCTTCAAAAGCCTACACCAGTTGCAAGCCCCGCAAATGAATGTCCCAGTTTGTCTCGATGGGGGGTATAAAAAATCCCCTGTTTGCAAAAGATCTTTTAAATTACTACCCCTCTTAAAAACAAAAGAGGGGTAAGGACCCAAGATGTCAGATAGAAAGGCATTGTTTAAAATAAAATGCCAGTTCTTCTTAACAATAGAACAAATACCGTTAACATGTCTGTTATGTGTAATGATCAAACTAGCCTTAAAATCACGACGTGACAAAGGTTGGAGAGGTGCAGAACAACTGGTTTCATGTTGATTAAATTGAAGTTCCGAGAAGGAAAAAGAACCATCCACAATGCCAGTAGTGTTCAGTTTACTACCCTGGAGGAGAGGTTGGTAAAATCCATTATCTCTTTTCAAGGAGACTTCTTCGATTAAGTTATCTATTAACTCAATCGGATACCCCCTGTTGAGAAACATGTTTTTCAGGGTAGAACACTCATGTTCAAAGGCTACTAAGGTGTTACACATACGAACTGCTCTAACCAACTGACCTTTAACAATCGACCTCCTCTGTTTCCAAGGATGGTTACTGGAAAAATGTAAGAAAGCGTTACAATAAGTAGGCTTCCTAAAAATACTGGACAGGAGTCGGTTGTTATAAAGGTCTTTAACCAATTTAACATCAAGATAGTCAATTTCACTATTTGAAAAATGGTAAGTGAATTTTAAAAATGTAGATGATTCATTCGTGTAATTAATCAAATCTACAGCAACATCTTCATCTCCCTGAATAAATACAGACACGTCGTCTAAAAAGCGTGTGTAAAACTTAATAACATTTTTAAACTTAGGGTTATTTAGGAGGAAGGTTTTCTCCCAATAAGCAACAACTAAGTTTGCCACGCTGCCCCCACAAGGAGAGCCCATGGCAATCCCTCTTTTCTGCAAGTAATGGCAGTTGTTGAAAATGAAAAAGTTTGAAGACAGAATAATGTCCAAAAGAAGTTGGGAGGGTGGCCTAATGGTTAAGGTGTTTGCCTTACAAACACAAGGTGCAGGGTTTGAGTCTCACAAGGGATAATTGGCTAGGCTTAAAATGGCTCGCAAGAGCAGTTAGCTTAGTACTAATCTATGAACCTATGAACCTAAGTGTAACAACAGCAATCTCATCTTTCGGAACCTTTAAGTGTAACAACATTAGCTCAACCCATTCCAATGCCTCTTGGTGTGGTATGGAAGTATACAAATCCACCACATTGATGGTTAAGAAGTTAAAGGACGGGTCAAATGGAATGTCATTTATAGACTTCAAGAAAGACCAAGAGTCTTTGCAAATTTGAGGTATTAAACTGAGGTATTTAGAAATAATATAATCAACGACTCTTGCACAAGGGTGGGTGATTGAACATCTCCCGTCAACTAAGGCACGCATTGGTGGATCAAACAGATTTTTGTGAATTTTAGGGATCCCAAACATAACTGGGACCCTTGGGAAGGAAATGTTTATGAAGTTAAAGGTGTCGACGTCAATCCTACCTTCAATAAACAAGTCCCTAAAATACCCTTTAATCCTGTTGTATTGGCCTGTCATCTCATTTAAAGATGAAATTTCATAAGCGGGGGAGTTCAATACAGTTAGCATTCTTTCGATATAGTCATCCTTATCAAAAATGACTAGACCCCCACCCTTGTCTGGTTTAATAACCCTAATGGGAAAGTTGCGTATATTTCTCAAGGCTGTTCTTTGGTCACGTGAAATGTTACTTTGGTTATCAAACCACTTAACATTTTCAAAAAACTGTCTAAAATCTAATTCACAAACATTCTCAAAGGTGTGCAAAATGGGATGTAAAGGAGGGTTAAAAACACTCAGCAGCTTGAATAAGGGTCTATCCCTTGTTGAATCACCATTAAACAACACCTTGAGATTTAAACTGCGTACAAAACATTTAAAGTCTATTAAGAGCTTAGGCAGATGAATCTTCTGGTCAGGAACAAAAGAAAGACCAAACGCCAGCAATTCAATCAAGTCCTTTTCGATATTAATGTGAGAAAAGTTATAGACTGTGAAGTCTCCCTTAATATTGGTCAAAATAGTTGGTTTAAGAGAAGTGGCCCCAATAGGCCCAATAGTGGGCTCTATTTGAATTTGTTCTTGTTGTTCTGTCGCTGGTAGTTCTTGCGCCCTAAAAAAGGCTTCTGTTGGCCTCTATAATTAGGACGGTTACCATGGTTGTTGTAATTGGCCTTAATTCTACTACTCCTCCTTGGTTCCTGAAACGAAGGGCCTTCATCACCATCATCAATATCATGGTCACCTTCCTCCGGGGCAGTATCAGAAAGCGTTACCCCTCTGTCGTTAGCACTTTTATTATGTGCATTGGGCAAGTTATTATTCCTATTAGTGTTCTTGTGAAGATTAGGGTGAACAGTACAGTTAGCATAGGCTTGCCTATCTCTAAAAAGTTTTTTGTTTTTGTTGGTTTTAAGTTTAATTAACAGCGCATCAATGCTCTGAAAAATACGATTGTAGTCGTATTTATATCGAACAAAATTAATGTCAGATTTAATTTTCTCATTCAGAACGCTAGTTTCAGCCAACAACATCCCAATGTAATTTGAGTAGTGTTTCACCATTAAGTCTAACAATTCCAAGCCTTGTTTATTAAAAAGGTTGGTAAGGTCATCAATAAACAAAGAGTCTTGGAATAGGCCAGTAGGAACAAACGAGCTTCTCAACCCCTTGGGAATGATTTTTTCTTTTATGCACTGCTTAAAGTAAGAAACCTCTAATTGTAGTTTCTTTATTTTTAACATTTTGTTGTCCAAAACTTTAAGGTTCACAGAAATACTGTCTGTACAATTACCTGTAGTCTCAGTTCCTGAAGCCGTGGACCTGGTGGAAGGGAAGAACCAAAATCGAGCCTCAGTATTCCCTGCCCACTCGGAAAATGTAGGCACACCAATAAGCCCAGGATTATTATTAAAGTTGTTAAAATCAGTACTCACACCATTAGCAACAAAGTTCTGTTCAAGTAATCCAGGCACGTTATTAACAAGTTGACCACGACTGTTACGGTCTTCCGAACCTGATATCAAACCGCTCCTGGTACTAGAAGATGCCTGTTCAATGTTTAAACTCCCAGCTGTTGAAAAGGACCGCTGGGGTTGACCTGGTTGCATCAAGTCAGAAAATCCGCTCACCGGACCGTTGTAGTTAGAAGCTGGTTGACTTGGATTTAAGTTCCGTGACACTGACGCTTCGCTGGTCTCAATCCTATCCAATAAGAGTTGTCCTTATATGATACCTATAGTTACATTTACTTAATTTGTTAGGTTCACCTTTGTATTTAGGTTTATCCCTTTATACACACTTGCAAACCTTTTATATTTTAGGTATGTGCTTTATGCTGTTAGATGTGTTTTAATATTTTTACTATTTTTGATAGATATATATTTATTAGAGATGTTTTATAATATATATTTTATTTGGTTGTTGTATATGTATGTGTTTAAATAGAAACTGTTTGCCTTTGTTGTCAAGGAAATGACATCATGGCATTAGCACTGAAGGATTTAAATCGTGTTAATTTGGAGCTTTTTTCTTGTCTGAAGAAGCTTCTGTGCTTACAGAGGCGAAAACGTTCCTAATAAAGTACGTTTACGTAATTTTTTGCATCTTTGAGGTTTTCCTGGACTCGTTACGCTCTTTGGTTCACTAGTTTTGTTTTTTTGTTCGTTACCACCAGTAAGTCTGTCAGCGATATGACGAGTCCTAGGACACCGGTTTTATTTGGGTCTAGTAACGCTCCTTCTATGGATGACCCTAAGAGCATTGACGTGCTTTTGCTTTCACTTACTCAATGGCTTGATGCCCTAAATTCGCGTCTGGATAGGATTGAGACCAGCAAAGCGTCAGTGTCACGGAACTTAAATCCAAGTCAACCAGCTTCTAACTACAACGGTCCGGTGAGCAGATTTTCTGACTTGATGCAACCAGGTCAACCCCAGCGGTCCTTTTCAACAGCTGGGAGTTTAAACATTGAACAGGCATCTTCTAGTACCAGGAGCGGTTTGATATCAGGTTCGGAAGACCGTAACAGTCGTGGTCAACTTGTTAATAACGTGCCTGGATTACTTGAACAGAACTTTGTTGCTAATGGTGTGAGTACTGATTTTAACAACTTTAATAATAATCCTGGGCTTATTGGTGTGCCTACATTTTCCGAGTGGGCAGGGAATACTGAGGCTCTCGATTTTGGTTCTTCCCTTCCACCAGGTCCACCGGCTTCAGGAACTGAGACTACAGGTAATTGTACAGACAGTATTTCTGTGAACCTTAAAGTTTTGGACAACAAAATGTTAAAAATAAAGAAACTACAATTAGAGGTTTCTTACTTTAAGCAGTGCATAAAAGAAAAAATCATTCCCAAGGGGTTGAGAAGCTCGTTTGTTCCTACTGGCCTATTCCAAGACTCTTTGTTTATTGATGACCTTACCAACCTTTTTAATAAACAAGGCTTGGAATTGTTAGACTTAATGGTGAAACACTACTCAAATTACATTGGGATGTTGTTGGCTGAAACTAGCGTTCTGAATGAGAAAATTAAATCTGACATTAATTTTGTTCGATATAAATACGACTACAATCGTATTTTTCAGAGCATCGATGCGCTGTTAATTAAACTTAAAACCAACAAAAACAAAAAACTTTTTAGAGATAGGCAAGCCTATGCTAACTGTACTGTTTACCCTAATCTTCACAAGAACACTAATAGGAATAATAACTTGCCCAATGCACATAATAAAAGTGCTAACGACAGAGGGGTAACGCTTTCTGATACTGCCCTGTAGGAAGGTGACCATGATATTGATGATGGTGATGAAGGCCCTTTGTTTCAGGAACCAAGGAGGAGTAGTAGAATTAAGGCCAATTACAACAACCATGGTAACCATCCTAATTATAGAGGCCAACAGAAACCTTTTTTAGGGCGCAAGAACTACCAGCGACAGAACAACAAGAACAAATTCAAATAGAGCCCACTATCGGGCCTATTGGGGCCACTTCTCTTAAACCAACTATTTTGACCAATATTAAGGGAGACTTCACAGTCTATAACTTTCTCACATTAATATCGAAAAGGACTTGATTGAATTGCTGGCGTTTGGTCTTTCTTTTGTTCCTGACCAGAAGATTCATCTGCCTAAGCTCTTAATAGACTTTAAATGTTTTGTACGCAGTTTAAATCTCAAGGTGTTGTTTAATGGTGATTCAACAAGGGATAGACCCTTATTCAAGCTGCTGAGTGTTTTTAACCCTCCTTTACATCCCATTTTGCACACCTTTGAGAATGTTTGTGAATTAGATTTTAGACAGTTTTTTGAAAATGTTAAGTGGTTTGATAACCAAAGTAACATTTCACGTGACCAAAGAACAGCCTTGAGAAATATACGCAACCTTCCCATTAGGGTTATTAAACCAGACAAGGGTGGGGGTCTAGTCATTTTTGATAAGGATGACTATATCGAAAGAATGCTAACTGTATTGAACTCCCCCGCTTATGAAATTTCATCTTTAAATGAGATGACAGGCCAATACAACAGGATTAAAGGGTATTTTAGGGACTTGTTTATTGAAGGTAGGATTGACGTCGACACTTTTAACTTCATAAACATTCACAAAAATCTGTTTGATCCACCAATGCGTGCCTTAGTTGACGGGAGATGTTCAATCACCCACCCTTGTGCAAGAGTCGTTAATTATATTATTTCTAAATACCTCAGTTTAATACCTCAAATTTGCAAAGACTCTTGGTCTTTCTTGAAGTCTATAAATGACATTCCATTTGACCCGTCCTTTAACTTCTTAACCATCGATGTGGTGGATTTGTATACTTCCATACCACACCAAGAGGCAGTGGAATGGGTTGAGCTAATGTTGTTACACTTAAAGGCTCCGAAAGATGAGATTGCTGTTGTTACACTTCTTTTGGACATTATTCTGTCTTCAAACTTTTTCATTTTCAACAACTGCCATTACTTGCAGAAAAGAGGGATTGCCATGGGCTCTCCTTGTGGGGGCAGCGTGGCAAACTTAGTTGTCGCTTATTGGGAGAAAACCTTCCTCCTAAATAACCCTAAGTTTAAAAATCTTATTAAGTTTTACACACGCTTTTTAGACGACGTGTTTGTATTTATTCAGGGAGATGAAGATGTTGCTGTAGATTTGATTAATTACATGAATGAATCATCTACATTTTTAAAATTCACTTACCATTTTTCAAATAGTGAAATTGACTATCTTGATGTTAAATTGGTTAAAGACCTTTATAACAACCGACTCCTGTCCAGTATTTTTAGGAAGCCTACTTATTGTAACGCTTTCTTGCATTTTTCCAGTAACCATCCTTGGAAACAGAGGAGGTCGATTGTTAAAGGTCAGTTGGTTAGAGCAGTTTGTATGTGTAACACCTTAGTAGCCTTTGAACATGAGCGTTCTACCCTGAAAAACATGTTTCTCAACAGGGGGTATCCGATTGAGTTAATAGATAACTTAATCGAAGAAGTCTCCTTGAAAAGAGATAATGGATTTTACCAACCTCTCCTCCAGGGTAGTAAACTGACCACTACTGGCATTGTGGATGGTTCTTTTTCCTTCTCGGAACTTGAATTTAATCAACATGAAACCAGTTGTTCTGCACCTCTCCAACCTTTGTCACGTCGTGATTTTAAGGCTAGTTTGATCATTACACATAACAGACATGTTAACAGTATTTGTTCTATTGTTAAGAAGAACTGGCATTTTATTTTAAACAATGCCTTTCTATCTGACATCTTGGGTCCTTACCCCTCTTTTGTTTTTAAGAGGGGTAGTAATTTAAAAGATCTTTTTCAAACAGGGGATTTTTTATACCCCCCATCGAGACAAACTGGGACATTCATTTGCGGGGCTTGCAACTGGTGTAGGCTTTTGAAGGTAGGGAGCTCATTCACCATTAAAGGTGAAAAATTTACTATAAAACACAAGATTAGTTGTGACACTAAGTCTGTGGTTTATATTGCGTTCTGTAATTGTTGCCCTGCATTTTATGTTGGTAAAACGGACCGTAGATTACGCGACCGTGTTTACCAGCATAATTATGCTATAAAAAATAAAAAAGGTGATAATGCCCTTTCGAAACATATTTTAGACCACGCTGGGCATAGCTTTCACTTTATGGGCATCGATCTTGTTAGAGTTGGCATTAGGGGGGGTCCTCAACCCCTCCTACTTGAAACAAGGGAACTGGAATGGCAACTTTTACTAGATGCTTTTTCTGCCCCCGGGTTGAATGAAGCTTGCAATATTTCTGTTGCTTTAAAATATAAAAGTTATCTTAGGTAGCAAATGTGCACCTTTATTTGTTAAGAGTTGTCCTTATATGATACCTATAGTTACATTTACTTAATTTGTTAGGTTCACCTTTGTATTTAGGTTTATCCCTTTATACACACTTGCAAACCTTTTATATTTTAGGTATGTGCTTTATGCTGTTAGATGTGTTTTAATATTTTTACTATTTTTGATTGATATATATTTATTAGAGATGTTTTATAATATATATTTTATTTGGTTGTTGTATATGTATGTGTTTAAATAGAAACTGTTTGCCTTTGTTGTCAAGGAAATGACATCATGGCATTAGCACTGAAGGATTTAAATTGTGTTCATTTGGCGCTTTTTTCTTGTCTGAAGAAGCTTCTGTGCTTACAGAGGCGAAAATGTTCCTAATAAAGTACGTTTACGTAATTTTTTGCATCTTTGAGGTTTTCCTGGACTCGTTACGCTCTTTGGTTCACTAGTTTTGTTTTTTTGTACGTTACTTGGATAGAAGGAAGTTTCTCAGTTCACCTGTGAGAGAGGGGAGCTTTGAGCAGCCAATCTGTCCCTGGAGGAGTGGTTTCAGCCCAGAAATTAGTAGTTTATTGGCCATTTTGGGCTAATTTCTATCTCTTTCATTTCCCTGCTATAAATACCATATTTGCCCGGTTTTGCGCGCTGGGCAGCAATAGTTAGCTAGGGTAAAACTATTCCCGGCTCCACATAGTCTTCTCTTCAATTTTTCCCTTGGAACTAGACAAACTTTCAACTTAAGCTCTCAAGCCATTCATTTCTCAGCCCAGCACTTGCTCAAAACGTATAGCAAGCACTTATAAACCCTAGCAATAGACCCTCCTGTACTGTACAGAAGGACAAGGCTCTCTATTCGACCTTACCAGCCATTCAGTAAAACAGTTTATTGTACCTATCCAGGCATGTCCAAAGGGCAGTTTCAGGTGTACTCTCCAGTCCAACTGGTGAATCTGGGCATTTTGAGGCAATGTTACAACTGCCTCATGTACATAGACAACCCCCTCCTCCTACCACCAAACACTAATAGATGCGAGAGATGCAGTTATGCAGCCAAATTAGAGGCTAAACTCTCTCAACCCAAGACTGGATCAGACAGTCAAGAGGAGAAGGGAAATACTTGCATCACACCACCAGTCTTACATAGACCGATTAAACCAGCACCGTCAAAAAACGCGCATAAATACATGCAAACATACCCTGAGGCTCTAAATAAAAATCTGCAAACAGAGACCTCCAAAGTAAACATCCAAGCAACCTTCACCCCCCAACACAAACCATGAAACACATAGTTCACAAAACCAGTGTGCCATGCAATCACAACCCTTAAGGCAAAATAACATACCCAACATACTAGCAATAGGTGACTCTATAGTCAGGCACACTGATGTCCCACTCACTAGGCTGAATAAGGAAAAGGTTACTGTTAGCTGCCTGTCGGGTGCCAGGATCCACCACATAACACAAGCACTCAGGTCACTCCAGAACAAGTACAAATATGACTCTGTCATTGTCCATGTTGGTGTGAATGACCTGAGCCATACCTCCCTGGACTACATGAAAAGAGACATGGAAGAGCTCTCTGATCACATAGCCCAGACCAGTATGACCCTGAGTAGCATCCTACCCTCACCAAGAATGATACCACGGTATAAAGAAAAAATTCTCAATTTCAACAATTGGCTAAGTTTCTGGTGTCATTCAAAGGGGATCCAGTGTCTGTCCAACTGGGATGACATGCTCGACAAGCCATGCTGCTTCACTAGAGATGGCTTGCACCTGTCACCCTTATGCTTTTGCATACTGGCCAAAGCTCTTGCCACCCCCATAGTGCCTTTTTTAGGCAAGGCTCAAAAGACAAACCCACTGCCATAAATAGCACAAGTAACAAAAATGTGAGGGTAATACTACTCACTGCCAGAAGTCTAAACCTCAAAATGCATGCACTCGAGGCACTCCTCAGTATGGAGAAAATTGATATATATGCAGTAACAGAAATCTGGTTTAAGCTCCAGAGAGCACCCAAGCACTACCAGGCTACAACTCATACAATACATTTCGGCCACAGAACCCAAACCGAAATACAAAAGGCGGGAGCGTATCCATACTCATCAAGGATACCCACACCTCCAGGTTAGTGGCACAGCATGATGCTTCAGAGATCATCCACATGCAACTAACAATGGGCAAAACTGCAATTCAAATTGTAGCTTGCTACAGATTGCCCACCATGTCCCAGGACCCTCATTCCACATTTCTGGAAACACTGGGAAACATAAAGGTCCTACCAAACACCCTAATATTGGGTGATTTCAATTACCCAAACATTAACTGGGAGAACTACTCAAGTGCTAACTCCCTTGCCCAACTTTTCCTAGAATTTATAAACTTAAATGCCCTGGTTCAACTGGTCAGCACTCCCACCAGAGGTGACAACATATTTCACTTGGTCATCACCAACATGGGTGACCGGTGTTCCACACCAGAGGGCAACCCCTCACTGGTTAGATCTGACCATAAACAAATCTCTTTGCATATCCATATTCCGCCCCCACATCCTGGCAGACAGGTTCAGTGCAAACTTCACCCCCCTCTCACTCCCAAAAGGGCTCATAACCATACCAGAAGAATGTAGAGTCCCTGAAATCACAGACACTCAGGTTAAAATAGCCCTTTCTGAAGCCAAAAACACAGCATCAATGGGACTGGATGGTGTCCCAGGTTGCATCCTAAATGAGCTCAAAGATGAACTAACCCCTCACCTAAACACACTGTTCAAACTCAGCCTCTCCACAGGCTACATACCCATAGAGTGGCGCACAGAAACGGTTATTCTGCTCCACAAAGGTGGAGCCACAACAGACTCCGGGAACTATCACCCTATAAGCCTGACTAGCTTGGTCTGCAAGGCTATGGAGCGCATCATCATGGAACTCATTAACAGAGCCATTGCGAACCTCCAAACACTGGACCCTACCCAGTTTGGCTTTGTTAAGGGCAGATCATGCCTACTAAACCTGGTGGACTTCTTTGAGACAGTTACCAAGGCTATAGACGAGGGAAAGGTGGTACACACAGCCTACCTAGACCTCACTAAGGCCTTCGACACCATTCTCCATTCTGGTATTATAGGCAAGCTCACCAGCCTGAACATAAACCCCTACATCACAAGATGAGTTGCTAACTGGCTCACGGACAAAACCCACATGGTGAGAGTTGCGGGAGCTACGTCCAACTCTAAACCGGTTACAAGTGGCGTTCCCCAGGGCTCAGTCCTAGGACCCCTCCTGTTCAGCATATACTTCTCAGAGGTACAGACAAGCACAGGAGGACTATGGCTGACCAAGTTCGCAAACGACTGCAAACTAGGGGCTATAATTGACTCTCCGGCTGACACAGACATTCTCCAAAAGGGTCTCACTGAGACGGATACCTGGTGTCAAAATCATGGCCTCAAGCTAAATGCCAAAAAGTGCATAGTCATCCCCTTTGGAATAAACAAAGTACCCACAAACTACCACATAGGTGGTAGTCCCCTAAATACGGAAGACATAATAAGGGCTCTGGGGACCCAAATAGACAGTAATCTCACCTTTGATAATCACATTGCCGAAGTGGTTAGAAAATCCTTCTACGTGGCCCACCTAATCACAAAAGGGTTTGCATCCAGATCAAAAGAGGTCATTGTGCCCCTCTACTCATCACTCATCTGACCCAACTTAGAGTACAATGCCCCATTTGGGATGTCCCTTACAAGACACCTGCAACAGCTGGAAAGACCACAGAAGTACCTCACCAAGAGGATCAACATCCTGGCAGACAGGTTCAGTGCAAACTTCACCCCCCTCTCACCCCCAAAAGGGCCCATAACCATACCAGAAGAATGCAGAGTCCCTAAAATCACAGACACTCAAGTTAAAACTGCCCTTTCCAAAGCCAAAAACACAGCATTAATGGGACTAGATGGTGTCCCAGGTTGCGTCCTACACAAGCTCAAAGATGAACTAACTCCTCATCTAAACACACTGTTCAAACTCAGCCTTTCCACAGGCTACATACCCATAGAGTGGCACACAGCAACAGTTATTCTGCTCCATAAAAATGGGGTCACAACAGACCCTGGGAACTATTGCCCTATAAGCCTGACTAGCTTAGTCTGCAAGGCTATGGAGCGCATCATCATGGAACTCATTAACAGAGACATTGGGAATCTCCAAACACTGGACCCTACCCAGTTTGGCTTTGTTAAGGGCAGATCATGCCTCCTAAACCTGGTGGACTTCTTTGAGACAGTTACCAAGGTTATAGATGAGGGAAAGGTGGTATACACAGCCTACCTAGACCTCACTAAGGCTTTCAACACCATTCCCCATTCTGGTATTATAGACAAGCTCACCAGCCTGAACATAAACCCCTACATCACTAGATGGGTTGCCATCTGGCTCACGGACAGAACCCACATGGTGAGAGTTGCGGGAGCTAGGTCCGACTGTAAACCGCTTACAAGTGACATTCCCCAGTGCGCAGTCCTAGGACCCCTCCTGTTCGGCATATACTTCTCAGAGGTACAGGCAAGCACAGGAGGATTATGGCTGACCAAGTTCGCAGACGACTGCAAACTAGGGGCTATAATTGACTCTCCGGCTGACACAGACATCCTCCAAAAGGGTCTCACTGAGACAGATACCTGGTGTCAAAATCATGGCCTCAAGCTAAATGCCAAAAAGTGCATAGTCATCCCCTTTGGAAAAAACAAAGTACTCACAAACTACCACATAGGTAGTAGTCGCCTAAATACGGAAGACGTAATAAAGGATCTGGGGACCCAAGTAGATAGTAATCTCACCTTTGATAATCACATTGCCAAAGTGGTTAGAAAATCCTTCTACGTGGCCCACCTAATCACAAAGGGTTCGCATCCAGATCAAAAGAGGTCATTGTGCCCCTCTACTAATCACTCATCAGACCTATCTTACAGTACAACACCCCATTTGAGATGTACCTTACAAGACACCTGCAACAGCTGGAAAGACCACAGAAGTACCTCACCAAGAGGATCAATGGCCTCAAATAGATGCCCTATGCAGCTCGACTGAAGAAACTACAGTTGTACTCGGTTCCATACCGCCTACTCAGAGGTGATCACTGCCTGACATACAAGGTCATGTCCAACCCAGAATTGATGGACATGCTCCACCTAAAGAAAACCTTATCCCCTTGAGCCACATGCTCTAGGGATCTAAACCTCACCACAACAATAAATAGGACATGCTGGAGGGATAGATTCCTTTCCCAGAGACTTCCCATGCTTTGGAACAAGATCCCAATCTACATTAGGCAGAGCTCCTCGCTAACACTCTTCAAAAGAAACCTTGACAAGTGGATGGAAAACAGAAAGTTTACCTCGGGGATCACTTCAGTGGCTCTGCTGGACAGAGGCACAGGGAACTAATCTAAGGGGGCAGCAAAAGCCAACACATTCTGGCTAGGCTTATAAATGCCTTCGGGCAGATAACCTAGTACCCACCTATGAACCTATGAACCTATGATCACAAGACAGCAGGTTATAGGAATTATTGCGAAAGTAGCCTTTTTGACTTTAGATCTTCTCATGACAGGAATGATATCAGAGGATCTTTATAAGTACTTTAATGTTGAACATTCCCATAATTTATGGGTTACTGAAAGTACATAAGGATCCTATTCGACCACCAGTACACTCCACTTTATCCAGTAAAGGTTGGGCGACAGAACCCCTCTCTATATTTATAAAAAACAATGCTCAGTGCAGTTTTGAGTAGTATGGAAACAGTTTTAAGAGATACAAAATCATTACTGCAGAGTTTACACCATTGATTATCTGGGTTACTGAAGTCCTTGACTTTTATTTTGTGACAATGGATGTGGCATCTTTATTCACTTTTATCCCCAATGCTTGGGGGGAGTAGAAAACTTGAGAACTTTCTTGACTGGGAAAGACAGATTTTCACATGACAAGATTGAACTTATCTGTAGTCTTTTGGAAATTCTTTTAGAAAACAATTTGTGTTGTTTTTAATGAGAGTTTTTTTTCTGCAGAAGGTTGGCATGGCAATGGGCCCAGTATTTGTTAACCGCTATGCCAACCTAGCACTGGCACAGTGGGAAGTAAGTACAGTATTAACTGGTAACATGTTCCATCATCATATTTTTGAATACAAAAGATTTGTGGATAATATCCTTATATTATGGGATGGCTCCCTTGAATTACTAGCAGAATTTATGTTTTTACATTCTGCCACTGACATCCTGAAATTTACATACACAGTTTCTGATAAAGAGACTGCATTCCTAGATGTATCCATCAGAGAATCAGTACTAGGATGTGTTAAGACCAAGGTTTTTAGAAAGGCAACTAGGATGAACGTAATACTGCACAAGAACAGCATGCATCCTCGGCATATACTGAGGAATGTGTTGAGGGGTCAGTTCTTAAGAACTATGAGGCTCTGTAATGATGACAGTCTTCTGCAGAATGAGTTTTGAGAGTTTGAGAGCTGACTTTCAAGCAAGAGGCTATGCACAGAATGAGGTAGAGAGCTGTATAGCCCAAGTTTGGCAAGAAAGGAAAGGTAAGGGGTGAGCTTATTATGCCCAACAGCTATCCGAGGGAGAGGCATCCCCCATATTTTATCCACAACGTACAGTGAGGGTTACACTCACATTCTGGAGTGATGTAAATACTTTCTGTGATATTATTTTATTATTTATTTATTTCCAGTTTGATGACCAGCGAGGTTCACTGGGCTCAAGGAGCCCATTTTCAGTGGAGGCCTGGGTAGAAAAGCTCCATAATACATAGTAGAAATAGTAACAGTTAAGCAAATAGTAAATATTATATAGTAAAACATAAGCAAAGTAAAATAGCAACATAATATATAATGCATATTTACATGTTCATACATTAGAGAACAGTAGTACAGAGTCACCATTGTACTGAGTTTTTAAATCATCTGAGAATGGTATAAAAGTAACATTTGTAAGAAAACAGTAAATAAGATTAATCCCCTTAGGTGGAAGGTACTTTATGTGAATGGGTGTATTTATGTATTAGGCAGGATTAGGTAGGTAGAGTGCAATTGCATTTCCATTTATCAGAGAGGTAGGAATGGAGCTGGGTTTTGAAGTGTTTAACGTTTTCAAAATTCTTAGAGATGGAGGGAGTGAATTCCATTTTTGGCTAAGGAAAAGGATAGGAGAAGCTTACCAGGCAGATGATTTGGTTTGTGTACAGAAATTAGATTTTGGTAGGCAGATCTTAGAGTTTTGTGAGGGGTGTATAGGGGTAAGATGTTTGTTAGTGCAGGGCATTTAGTAGGTTTAAAAATAAGCATGTGGGCTGTGGTGAGTTGGAGGTAGTCCAGGTCATTCGGAAGTTCTAGCCATTGCAGCAGGTGGAGCGGTATGCAGTGGTGAGTGGAGTATTTGGATGTGGTTGCAAATTTTGAAATTTTGTTGTAACAGGTTTCCAGTTTAGAAGAGATATAGGAAGATAGGTTGGTTAGTAGGGGGGGCACCATACATCAGAGATGGTAGTAAGTAGGTAGTGGCGAGGGTCTGTCTTGCTGAAGTAGAGAAAAAGTGGGAGTTTCTGTACAGCATGCCAAGTTTCTGATGTATTTTCTTAATATTTAGCTGAATATGGGTATCGAATTTTAGGTGTTCATCAATAGTGACCCAAGAAGTTTAGCAAAAGGAACAACTTCTATAGTGGAGTTGGCATGGCTGATAATATTGAAAGAGGTTTTGTCAAGCGGGTGAGATTTAGCGGGAGAGAATAGTAGAATTTTAGATTTGTTGGCATTTAGAGAGAGGTGATTTTGAAGCATCCAGTTCTCAGTAGTAGAAAAAGCAGTTTGGGTTTTTGTTTGGAGCTTGCGGCGGTTAGAACCAGAGCAAACTAAAGTTGAGTTTGCGTATTGAACTATCTTAGTGTTAGGAATGGCTACATGGAATTCATTAATAAAGATATTAAATAGCATTGGGCTGAGTATGGATCCCTGGAGTACTCCAGTTGGGGTTGGAAGGAAGGCTGAGGTGCCAGTTTTCTATTTCATGGCCTGAGATCGGTCAGAGAGGTAGCTGAACCAGGTAAGGGTTTTGTGTGAGAGATTAAGATTAGATAGGTGGTTTAGGCGGTGGGAATGGGAGACTGTATCAAAAGCCTTGGAGACGTCAAAGATGACTGTGGATACAAGTTCTCCAGAGTCACAGGCTTGGTTTACTATGTCTAGGAAAGAGAGAAGAGCAGTTATTGCGCTATGGCCAGGACGGAATCCATGTTGTGTTGGGGTGAGGAGTTGGTTATTTGTAAGGAAAGGCATGAGCTGGAGGTGGATGCGTTTCTCGAGTATTTTTGAAATAGGTGAGAGAATGGCTATGGGTCGGAAGTTGAAGATGTTATTATTTTTGCCTCCTTTGTGGAGGGGTAGGATAAAGGCTGCACACCACAGTTTGGGGACTTATGATTCCTGTATGGATCTGTTAATGAGAATGCTAATGGGGATGGCAGTGCCGTCTGCTGCAAGTTGTAGAAAGAGTCAGGGAATGTTGTCAGGGGCATTGGAGCATTGTTTAAGCTTAGAGAGAATTTTTTTTTTATATATGAGGTGGAAATGGGTTTGAGATGAAAGATGGGAGAAGTGTTAAGGATGAATGGTTGGGGAGGGGGTTTGAGTAGGGGGGAGGAGTTGTTGTTTGGGAAGGTCTTAGTGAGGTCTGCTATGGAGTTGGTAAAGAAGGAGTTGAATAGAGTAGCTATTTCTGGGTCAGACTTACTAGTGTCAGGCCAAGGATTGTTTTTGGTACCTGGGTTGAGATGAGAGTTAATGGACTTCCAGAATTCTTTGGGGTTTTTGGAATGATTAGACTGGATTTTTGTATAGTATGATTTTTTATCCTGTATAATATGTGTTTTGGCTAGGTTACGGAGTTGTTTATATTTAAGAAGGGTGTCAGGGTGCTTATTGCGATGGTAAAGTTTTCAGGTTTTGTCCCTTTGTTGCATAAATGTTTTGGTATCTTTACTAAGCCATGGAGTGGAATTGTTTCTTATACATTTTGTTCTAGGAGGGACTTGGGAGTTAAGGGTATCTAAGAAGGTTGAGTTGAAGAATTCAACGGTGTGGTCTAGATGAAGAGTTTTTAGATTGTCCCAGTTTATTAGTTTGAGAGAACTGGAGAAGGTTGTGGGGTTAAAGTTTGTGAGGTTTCGTGTATGGATATATTGGTGTAGGTAAGGAGTGGAGGGGGTGCTCTATGGATAAAGGCTGGCAAGTGGTCACTAATGGAGTCTGGTAAGGTGCCACTGTGGGAGATTTTATTTGGGTGAGAGACTAGGTTCCAGTCAAGTATGGAGCCCGGGGGTTGTTTTTATTGGGTCTGGTAACGGTATTTGTAAGTTGACTGAAATTAAATAGATTGATTGAGATGGTGGGATTATTGGCATTAATTTTGTTCCAGTCAATGTTTATATCTCCTAGGATGTATGTCTCAAACTTAATATTGGTTGAGGCCCATAGTAGAATTTCTTCAATTGTAGATGTATTGTTTCCAGGGGGTATAGAGGGCTATAACACAAATGCTTTTATAGTTATTTATTTTGAGTATTCCTATGACTAGTTCAGCATTGTTGAATTGAGGAATAGGGTTTTGGTAGGGAGTGATGGAGAGTAGGCTAGAGTAGATTAAGGCTACTCCTCCCCCTTTCCTATTTAAGCGGTTATATCTGAGAGCTTGAAATCCAGGGGGAAGGCATTCAGAGTCAGAAATATTGGGTTTTAGCCATGTCGCAGAGACAGCTACTATGTCAGGTAGGGTATGGTATAGCCAGGCGTGTAAGTGGGATATTTTCTTTTTTAGACTTTGGGCATTGATGGTCAGGAGTCTGAGATATTTAGGGTTGGTAATATTGGTTGCGATAGGGGGAGTTGGATTGTTGCTGGTAGTAGGTCCTGGGTTTGGGGGTATGTCTCCTGCTAAGCATAGGCAGTTAAAGGGGAATGGGAGCAGGGGTTAGAGTTTAATCCTTGAGTTTTTTGGGAGGTGCAATATTGCTTTAGGTATGTGATATTTTATTGGTGAGGGAAAACGTCTAAGTCTGAGGCAGTGAAGTGGGTTTGGTTGAACTAGAGAGGAGGATATAGTGTGAAAGTGAGATCTGGTGGGGTGAAGATGGGTGTTGGAGGTGATGGTGGGGGATAGGAAAGAAGGGTAGTCTGTAAGAGGAATAAGAGGTAGCATGGTATAGAGGGATTAGAAGAAGTATGGTGAGGGAGGGGATGAGAAGGATTTGAGACAGTGGAGGAGACATGTTATGATTTAGAAATAAGTGAGTAGTTGGAAGGTATGTATAAGGAAGTAGTTGGATGATAGGGTCTGTGAGAGAGTAACAGGGTGGGGTATAGAAATGAATAAAGGACCTTATGGGTTGGAATGGGGGAGGCGGTGATTAAGTATTGGAGGATGTGAAGGGGAGGGGATAATGAGGAGATGTGACTGGATTGGTTGAGTGAAAGGGGAGGGGACTTGTGGCTAGAATAAGTGTAGGAGTAGTGGGGGCGGGTGGAAATTGGGGGCATATAGTGGATATAGTGAAGAAACATTGGGGGATTCTAACAGTTTCTGAAGAGTTTAGTGGAGTTGTATCAGAGGTTCCGCTGTTTTCTTTTAGAAATAACCCCAATCTGAAGAGACAACTATGTTATAAAAAAGGAGTATTAGGAGGGTTTCTGCAGTCCCAGCGTCAAGGCAGTTACGCCTGTTGAAGGTGTAGTGCATGTAGTTCTATACAACCTGGCATGGTTTTTAAACATCCCCACATAGGTTTCTCTGTTCAGTGTATGTTTTATGTAGATTTTTCTACAAAGAATTTAATTTATTTGACATTCTGCACTCTCTCCTATGCTTTGTACATAGGTAAAACCAATTGTTCCTTTAAGGAATGGATTTTGGAACACTTGAGAGATGTTAGGAATGGGAGGCAGAAAAATGCATTAGCACACAATGTGGTGGCTGAAGGGAACTCCCATATGTTTAAGTTTCTGGCACTGGAGGTAGTTGCAGCTATCAGGGACAGGGATCTTAAGAATAAGACAGAGGCAAGGGAACAAGTCTGGAGTACATAATTTCAAGCAGATAGGTTTCCAGGACTAAATGAGGTTTTTCCCTGAAGCCTATTCTGTAGGCACACCCACTCCCACATTAATGTGTACTTATATATTTTTTATATAAATGTTTTAAGTCTTGTATTTTAGTGTTTTATAAGTATATTGCCATTATGTGATGTAATTTATTTTTTATTGCTCTTTTAAAAAACGTTTTTTTCACATGTTTCTTGAAACAGGAAATGATCTCACAGTGCTATCGCTATATAGATGGTTCTTCTTTTTGATGTGACTGTCTGATGAAGTGATCTTTTGTATCATGAAAGCGCTTATCCATTTTTATTTTTACTTTTAAGTTGAATAAATCTAATAACCTACAGCTTTGGTGGCCTGGCACTTTGTTTATTTGGATAGTGTCCTTTCTTTAAGTGCTGTTCCTTTATCTTGGTGGTCTTTTGTTGTTTTTTGAGTTTACCCTTTGATGCAATCCCACAATCAAGCATCATTGAAAAGCTAACACAACTTGGAATAAATTCCTATCTCATCAGGTGGGTGGCCAACTGTCTCACCGATAGGACTCTCAAGATCAAAATAAGTGTGATCACCTCCAACAGCAGACATGTCACTATTGGTGTTCCCCAGGGATCTGTCCTGTGGCTCCTACTGTTTGACATCTACTTCTCAGAGGTTCAGGCAAAGTCAAAGGGTCTGTGGCTGACCACGCTTGCAGATGACCATAAGTTGCATGCTGTCATTGACTCCCCAAATGATGTTAACATACTGCAAGAGGGTCTCCCAGCAACAAATGACCGGTGCCCATGTCATGGCCTTAAGTTAAATACAAAAAAAGTTTTATCATACCATTTGGCAAGAACATGACCCCCTACTCATTACCACATCAACAGCAACCTGCTAAGCAACAACCTGTGGTGAGAGACCTGGGTACTCACATTGACAACAATCTCGCATTCAACCATCATGTAGCAGCAGTGGTCAGAAAAGCCTTTTACTTGGTTCATCTCAGAAGTAAAGGGATTGCATCCAGAAAAAAGTGGGTTATTACCTCTCTGTACTCCTCTCTCATTAGGCCAATAACTGAGTATAAAACCCCATTTGGTATGTACTTCTACAAACACATGCACCAATTGGAAAGGCCACAGAAATACCTCACAAAGATAATCCATGGTCTCTACCACCACCTGTCCTATGCAGACAGGCTCAAATCACTATCACTCTACTTGATATCATACAGATTGCTCAGAGGTGATCTGTGTCTCACCTACAAGGCAATATCGGACCCTGCCTTACTAGAGATGCTCCATATCTATAAGTCTATCTCCTCGCTCACTACCTGCTTGAGATGCCTAAATCTAAAATGCGACATCAACAAAACATGCTGGATAGACAGGTTTGTCTCCCCGAGGCTGCCCTGTCTCTGGAATAGACTTCCCATACATGTCAGAGTACTTTGCTGACCCTCTTCAAGCACAACCTTGATGAGTGGATGGGGAACCAAAAATTTGTCCCAGGGGTTCCATTTGTGTCCCTGATTGACAGGGGTGGCAGGTGCTGACTGAGGTTTCTTTTTTGTGGATAAACTCTTGGTTAGGCTTGGAAGGGCCCCAGGGCCATTATCCTAGTCACCTCCTATGATTCTATGATCCTATGAACAGCCTTGTGTCTTTTTGACTTGCACTTGTGTATTGTGTCCCACATCACCTGTTAACATGGTGATGGCTACCAGCCTGTTATTCCCCTGCTTATGTTGTTGTGTAGTATTATCCAATGCACAATGAAAGCAGACCAAGCACTGCACTGCACAGCCTGCATTGGTTCCAGTATAACCATTAAACCATGCACATCATTATAATCTGTGTGGCACTGTCATGTGCACATTGTCTTGCTACAGCTGTTTGCAACAAACAGTGTGGTATTTCTATATTAGCTGGCATTTGGTTCTATGTCCTTAGGGAAGCATGGCCTTTTCCAACATCCTCCTGGTCTCCACTGTCACTGTCATCAATGTATGGTGGTTGCTGTGGTGCTAGCAGTTGGGATGAGTTGAGTTTTCTGGACACAGAATGAGCAGCTTGCCTCTTTACAGCCAATCAGCTGGATTCATAATGGTTACCACAAAATGTACAGTATGTGTACATTTAGTGTAACCTTTCTGAGTGAATAGACAGTACAAGCATTATGGTAGGGATGTTCTTGAATTCAGAAAGTGTAGCCTTTATGAATCTGTCCCATTATCTGCAGCATTCACATACACCAGATATCTTATTGTCCTTGACAAGAACATGTTGCTATGCTCCTCTCCAGGAGTCGAGGCATGGAAGCATAGCTTGTAAGCTAAAATGCACATTATATTGCAGCACAGGTCTGACTACAGGTGACATTAGAAGGCTAATGAGTGGAGAATGCATTCTTCTTGAAAGTTTGACAGGAAAAATTGCAATTCAGTAATGAGAATGGAATATATATGCTACATTTTTATATCACAGTATCTCAGTGCATTTCCTAATATCTGTGTTAAAAAAAGATCTTGGAGTTAGAAAATATGAATTTCAGTGGTATGGTTCAAGTAGCCCACCAGTCACATTGGGGAGCAGAAAGGAATGAAGCCATCTTACAAAAACACCTGGAAGCTGCAATAGGGAATTTTGCTGTTTTCTTTTGAATCAGAGATTATTTTTTGAAGTGTTTCAACTTGTGGCAGCTCATCTCACATTTCTGATAGGAAGATGTGGACAGAGCTCTAGTTTTGTCAAACATGACTCAAGGAACTGTCCAATATTACTTGCAATTCATGACATTTTATGGGGAAATGTCTGTATAGCATGAGCACACAGTATGATACAAGCATTATTCAGCCACTGGATGCCACACTTGCCAGCTAGATGAGCCATGGAAGAGTTACCTGCTAAAAGGGACAGTACAGTTTGGCCTTGTCCTGCATGTTGATGATACAATGAACATTTCCCCTAAATAACTAAAAATTTAAATCACTGCTTATGGAGTCTAAAAAAATCTATTCAGCTTGAGCACTTGTGTCCTAAACCATTGAGATTTCTTAAAATAACATAATTAATGAACACATTTTAATGAAGTTATTTACATTGTAGACCACTCCCAAGTTCAAAGTATGGCAATCTGTCTTGATGATGTAAGAAATGTACTATTTCTAGCCGATGGCACCTTGTTTGCAATATATATGCAAGGCAATGGCACCCAGAAATGAGAGGAAGAGGCAAAATCATAGAACCATAGCTGGTGGTGGCAATCATCTGTCGGGGAAATGTTGGATGATATTGATCTTCCATGTTTCATCAGAGTATTCAAGAAGTTATCCAGTGCCCTGAAGGCAGATGTATGGGAGATGTGCAGGGTACTCTCTAATGGATACTTAGAAATTCCCACTGGACAGAAAAGCCAAGGAATCATTCATTGCAGAGGTAAAGGCAAAAGAAAGTTACACATTCCTTTATGTGGTCAGTTCTTTTCACAAATAGTTTTCTGTAACTCCCAGTCTACTTTGAATTGGTTATCGTCCTGCTGGTCAGTTAGGCAATGGCACATTAACCATAGAATGTACTGCAGAAATTTCTGCAAATCTCAGTTTGATGATCGGAGTACATGAAGTTGGTGTATTGAACCAGTGCATGATGCCATGCTTCCATGTTCTGTGACATTTTATACTTGCTTATTTCTCTTCACCTGCATACTTATACAATGTTCCTAAATCTCATCATCTGTGCTTTGTTAATCATTTCCTTACAGTAACATTCTTTGTAACTGTACTCTGTATTGCACCTACTTGGGATTTTTTTTGTGTTACCAATTATCTGACCATGACTAGAAACAACAAAAGTGGCCTGCATATAATGCAAAATCCCCCTGTATCCTTTCCATTATAAATTAACTCATCATAATTCATTCACTCATTCATTTCATCAGTCATTCTCCAATACACATTTTTTTCAATTCAGGGTCAGAAGGGAGTTGAACCCTGTCAAGCTGTTTGGCATGAATAAGGCACAGAAATCACTCCTGGCTGAAACATCAGACCTCTACTTTACTATCTAATCATCTAGGCAAACTGATGCCAGAGCACCTTTCAGCAACTACCCAAGCAGGAACTATTCTCATCTGCTAGGATTACACTCTCAGTTTACCCATCAGTACATACCACTGCCCTCACCAATAGTCATGAACTTTGGGTAATGACTGAAGGAATGAGATCACAATTGTAAGAGGTGGAAGTGAGGTGTCTTAATATGGCTACCAGACACAATTATATGCTGAGGAGCTCACCAGTTTGGAAGATGTCAGAATAGAACCACTGGGTTAGAAGAGGTATACCATGCAGGACCCAATCATAGGAGGCCCTCAGGGCAGACAATGGAGAGATTATATATCTCAGTGGACCTGGGAATGCCTTGGAATTCCCAAAAAGGATCTGGAGCCCTGTTGCTTCAGGTATAAATGTACAGTTTGCCTTACTTACATTGCTAACACCTCAGTTCTGTTCAGGATAAGTGGTTTAGAAAAGAGTGATGTATTGATATATACATTTTTTTTAGCTTCTACTCATGATACAGCAAGCAATACAGTTTTCACTTTTAAGCACTACTGTTCCCTTCGGAGTTCCGAAAACAGCCCAGGAAAGAATGTGCTTTAGGGGCTAGTGGAGACATAGCTTCTGCAGATAGTGTTATACCCACTAGCCCCCATCTTATAAACAAGGATTTCCATCTCATCTCCCTTTTCCACAACCTGGAGATTTACAGGCCGTAGCACATGTCCCAGAATGCATTTTTCAGGCATTTCTCCTGGGAGAGGTGGAAAGGCTCTGATCCCTGATTCCTCTCCCTCCTCAGTTGACTTCAGCTTCAACTGGGCTGTTAATATACCTCTATCTCCCTATACCACATACGTGGATTACTGAGTTTTAAATGGAATCCCGTGTCCTTTACTTAAGTAAGATTTTATTTTTAATACTAACGCTTGGTGTCATTAATAATTTACTGAACGCAAGTCAGGCCCATGGCTCAAAACATACCTGTTTCACATAACTGTAAAAAATGAAGAAGGAAATTAATATGCACTCATCTACTATTTTTACATATCTTAACATTAGCATAGAGAACTGATGTAATGATTACATAATACCAGTGCATGCACTTATTTGAATATCCTTACATATGGAATTAATTTATGAATATTTATGAGCTTATTACAATAATATACAGATCTTAGTAAGTTTCCATATTTTTAAACATAAATAGAAGTAGCAAACTTACATAAAGCAATCACAGCTATCACTGACACCACAAGGAGGAGAAAAAAGTTGATGACAGGGATCTTCATGCCTGCACGGGATTTGGCATCTTTAGTTTCTTTCTTCTCAGGATCTGCAGATGAGAAATAGGAAAACACTTACATTAAACATTTTGCTTCAGTTCTTGTTTCCAGAGACATCATAGTTAGAACTCTGAAATGAATGCTTTAAAAGTTTATATCTGGACACTGAAATAAATCTACTTTTAAGTGTAGGTCTACTGTACATTTAAAGAATTAGCAACATTCATACAATACTATGCCTCATGTCAGATGAGGTCATTTGTACATGAGTCACACAGCTGTGCCACAGAACTGTGAATAATGTAATTCTAACATAACCACAACACAAGCCACTCATAAAACACCAAAGGCCAGCAGTTGAAAATAGTAAATGTACCACTTTAAAGAACTTCATAAAAGCATGTTTCTGACATAACATTTCTGAATGATTGTGTTACTTTTTCTTACAAATGAGCTGCAGCAACTCAAGAAAACAAAACATCATTGAAAATGGTATAAGGGGGTAAGGAAGACAAAAAAGGCACTAGTCCTCCCAATAAAGAATGTCAAAACTTGTTTTCAACACTTTTCACAATTCTGTTTAATTCCAATATTTTTTGCATTTGACCTCTGCAAGCTATAGTAGCATGCCTTCATGTTTAAAAGCATACACGTCTTTGCCATATTTGTGAAAAGAAGAACCTTACATTATCTTTTTTAAATCAACCTCATACTTTTGAGGTCTACTTCAAGAATCCTTCATGACACACATGCACCAGATACACAGCAATGAGTGTTTTATTCATCATTTAATAATACCCCCTTGTAACCCAAATAGTTCCACTGGACACACAGTCATTTTTTAGGGGTGACCCAGGGGCAATGACTGGTTAAGTGGCTCGCTCAGGGTCACACAGTAGATAAGTAAGGGTTCCATAGGCACTGCAGCTCACAGCCTTAACTCTGCACATACTGCTTGACATATCATTTGCTTGTAGAGACATTTTGCTGTTGTTTCTGTTATTTTGTTAACATTTCCGAAGAAGCAGTGAGTTAGTTATGCTCAACTGTTATGGGGTTTTATAAACATGTATAATTACCATGCCTCTGAATACCATTGCAGTCCTCCTGCACAGCTTTTTAAATCACCTGCCATGCAGTTTTAATAACTACGGGACGACACACTATTGGTGAGATGATTGCTGCATAGCACTGAGCTGAGCAGCAGGAATTTTCTCAGATGGAAATTACTTTTCCTACTGAAATCAATATATTTAATATAGGTAATATATGCAGCCTACAGTGAACTTGCATTGTACCAACATCTTTAAATCACTATAAAATGCAAGATCTCTAAGCAATGTTGTCCGTAATGCATAATTGCCTGATTTACATAGGCCAACCTGCTACACCTTCACTCACTTGCATTTCACTACTCAGCTGAGCAGAAAATAGTTACTCACTGCTCAGGTAAGTAGTTGACCTTGAAGAAAGAATTTAGCGTAAGCAAGACCATGCAAGATGATTTTGTGTAGTATGCAAAGTTTTAAGTAAAATATTTAATAGTTGTATCTTGTGAAAGTTTTAGTTTTATTATTAGTCAGTGAACCTGTTTTCTATGCAATGAATGTGTGTAAGTTCTTCAGACATGTAGCAGCTTATATATTTTCAACTTTTTTTCCCAAAATGTGATAAAATATGTTGTAATCTGAAGTATAGAAAGGTTTTACAGAAGAAGACTATATTTGTTCCTTTAGTAAACAAAAATAGGGTATGGTTACTCCAACCAACTCTAATATGGATGAGGAAAAATTATGTCAGAAAAATATTGTCCTATTTTTCCTTTAATATAATCAGAATTTAAGGCAGAATTTTAGGAAATAGATTAAAAAGGTTGCTAACTACAATTATTTCACATATAAAAGACGCTTTATTACTGGAGGAATGAGTGTGGATCACTTTAGAGTACTCATTACATCAATGCAGTCTTAGCTTCCACAGATAGATCTAAAAGTGGCTGTTTTGGTGGATATTGTAAAGGCATTTGAACCCTTTTGCTAGGCCTGGTCTCTGGGACATGATGGAGCACATAACCTTCTGTAGTGACTCTTTCAGACTGATTCAAGCTCTGTACTATGTCCCAGTACCATCAGTGTTAACAAATAAGGTCTTGAGAGATCAGTGTTAAATCAAAGAACACTAGGCAGAGGTATCCTCAGTCTCATATTTTTATTTATTTATTTATTTTACATTTGTTAACTCCTATCCTATTTAATATAATAATATCCTATTTTGTGTAGCACTGAAGCCATTATCAATATTACAGTCATAGGGAGTATGAAATGGATTGAGGTGCATTAGTTTGGAAAAAAACTACAAGAAAAACATAGCCAAGCTAGAGTTTTTACTGTGTGATTCCTTAAATCCTCTTGCAAAAGAGGATTATGGAGTATACACAAATGACCCCTTAAAGACACCAGGTGTTTCCACTATATGGCAGTTATGAATGCTCATTACTTATTTCTTTATTAATGGACAAATTCAGGCCAATAAAGCCAAACCCCACTAGGGCATATAGGGAGTATATTACATATATCCCATAATCCTCTTTTAGAAGAGGTTTTAAGGAATCACTCAGTCAAAACTCTAGCTTGGCTAGGTTTTTCTTGAAGTTTTTTTTTCTAATTGGATTGGCTGTGTGTCCTGTTTACTGTTTTATTTAGTTGTTAGATGGGATATTTTGCAAACCCCTTAATGGTTAAGGGCATTACCTGGTTACAACAACCCTATGTTTCTAAAGGATAGCCAAGCAGTCCACTGATACTATGCTGATGATGTTATTGAAACATGCATGTCCATAGCTAATGGGGTTTGGCTTTATTGGCATGAATTTGTCCATTAATAGACTTAAAAAGAAATAAGTCACTGGTATTCAGAACTGCCATATAGTTAAAAAAGCTAGTGTCCTTAAGTGGTCATTTGCATATATCCCATGTGCTTCTAATATAAGAGTTTGAAGGAATCACACAGTGGAACCTCTAGCTTTGCTAGATTTTTCTTGTGGTTATTACTGATTGGTTTGTTTGTATGACCTTTTTACTCATTGCTTTAACATATATGCAGTGGAGAAGTTGTGTGTGTTGCTTCAATGACAATTATATATAACTTCCTGCACAGATGTACTCTATCAACTTCCACTCAGCCAAAGATTGTAACAGGAGAGAGGATTCTGCCATGCCTTTATCCCATTTTTACCATGAACATCATCTCTCCATCCCACTGATGAGGTCAGCATGTCAAACATGCTCACTGTTCCCTTAGAACTCACAGTTCTCCTTATGTGGTTGCTGCTAATTTTGTGTTGTATAGACTGTGTAGATAGATAGGGAGGGTGTTTAAATCCATCACTGACTAAGTAATGTCAGTGTGTGTACTGTCATTCACAGTTGTCTCTGTGACAACACCCTTTAAGTAAAACTTTACCTAGGTGACATATTTTGCCTGGCAGAGGATTCCTCTAAAGATTTGTATTACCCCCAGGGAATAACCTTTTTTGGAAAAAGAATGATTACATTATACTATCAAGATGGAAACACGTCAAAGTGCTTATATGAGTTACCCCATGTTGCTGGCTGTTGATACTGTGCTCTCTAGACTGCGTAAGTACAGAGAGGAGGTTTGAATCCAGTAATGCTGGACTATTGTGTTTGTCTGTGTCATGCTCTGTAGAAAAGGCTTGTAATACATGTGGTATGTGTAGCTGTGTAGTGTTACTGTGCAAAATTCTGAAAGAATGACTTGTATTCTGCACCTTGTGATCTTAGGTAGTCTGTTCAAATGTATCCATTACACCTTAGACTCATTTGTCTCAGCATGTCTGTGAATGTGCAGGTATGTAACAATGTTGTCAGCTATCTGTCATGCACATATATGGAAGGGGATTTCTAATACAATGATTTCTGCTCCTTTTTCACACAAAAATGCTTTATTTAATAATGATGATGACATATGTATTTCCCATGAGAACTACTAAGGCTCCTCCTGTGGTATCAGAACACGAGACTATGTTCCAGACTATGTTCTGTATGCTGGTGCCATAGTAAGGCATGTGTTTGAATACATGTTTTTCCACACATTTTACCTGATTGCCATTCTCCCGTCACAGTGATGGTTGTATTATGCATCCTGTGTGCCTGGGCATACCTAGCAGCAGGTAATGCCATGTGAGAAACACACATACAGCAACATCTTTTTTAAAGAAATGACTGACACACGTCTCTCTTGCAAGAAGAAAATGATGGCATGACTTCAAAGACTAAAATATGTCACATTTTTAGCAACCAGTATCATATAACTTCTATAGTCACAGTGAGTTGTCCAAAACCCACATTGACTGACAGTAAACATTGCATGTCCTACTGCTGTTATACATAAAATGCATCCACAAATGTTATAATGTGTACAATTGCAGTGGGAGAAACCTACCTCAGTCATTTTATGTCATGCAAATTCCAGCATAATCATATGATGTAATGACTTCATATAGGTGGAGTATCACAGCTTTAAGACTTCCACTGTGGTGAATGTGACTCATACACATGTTCGTAACTGGTGGGCTTACATAGCTTGCTGTTCAGTTCCAAAGAAGAGTAACATTCTGAATGTATTGACATTACACAAAGAACACTGCATTACATTATTATTCTCAATGCTTATTTATTTATTACTACTGCAAATAATATCTGTGTTTGTGTTGTTTATATGCTGTTATGGCAGTGTTCACTCTAGTGTCTTGTGAGCATGCCCAGCACAATGCTGTATTACATGCACTTCATTTACAGAGACCTTAAAGTACTGTAATGTCATCAGATCTGTGTTGTCATTTATCACTTGTGTATCTTTAAGTACTGTAATGTCATCAGATCTGTGTTGTCATTTATCACTTGTGTATTTTGATTGCAATCATTACTGTTTATGATGCACATATATACAAAACATATGCTTGTCTAAGATGGGTCCATGAAATATACTACCTCCTATCTATGGTTATCCAATGACAAATGCTAAAGCATGCCCCTGTTCAGCTGCGCATGAGACAGCTGCTGTATGGCTCATGCTTTGCTTATACAGAATGGAGTGAAGGATAGAGCAATACAGTCAGTTATCATGCATATATTCCCTGTACATAAATGTCATATTCAATAACTGCCCTACATGCGTACGGTTCATAATGTATCCACTATCCTTGCTAACTATTAACTCAATCTGGCATAGTGTCAACCGTAGTATCATATTTAATCCCCTTTCTTAAAATGTTGAACCTCTCACATTCATTGATAGCATGTATGTTTTTAGTTATGCACATGGGTAAACAGTTGCAAATAGGATTATTAAGCAATAAACCATGGGTGTGGGTAATGTTGGATTTACCCATGGTTTGATGGTGAAGTGGTGCTTGGTATAATATAGTTTAAGCAGTGTAGAAGTTTATAACGTGTAGTTATGTTTTAGTAGTTATAGGTATGTTGAAATCTGGTGTGTTTTTATTTGTATTAATTTTTTTTTTTTATGTACTTTTACTATTTGGTCACTAGATGGTGGTGTTGTATGCGCTTTTATTAGATGTATGCTGATGTGGACGTTATGGTGTGTGTTTTTGACTGTGTGGTGTGTTTTAGTATGTACATTTTTGGAGTTGTCTGTATATAGTATTGTAGGGGGATATAGGTAGAAATGGTTTTATGAGAATGCTTGGTTTTATTGTGTTATAAGTGGTGGTTAGGTAGTGTGTGTATTAGCCAATCAGCATGCACGCTTGTATAATAAGCAATAACCCATGGGTGTGGGTAATGCTGGATTTACCCATGGTTGGTATGGTTTGGTCACAAGGGTGAAGCCCGAGTGACCAAACAAAGCCAGCTGTGGGTAAATCCAGCATTGCCCACACCCAGCTGTGGGTTATTGCTATTATACAATGAGATTATTTAAGAAAAAAATACTTTTCTTAAATAATGTCTTTGTATAATGCCTCCATGCTGCCCTTCTACATTTTGAATGTATCCTGTGGCTGTTTTGATGTACTGCGCATGCTTAAGGGACTTGTGTCCCAATATTTATGCAGTACATCCTTTTTGTGCAACTGTTGCAATGGAGAAAGGAAGATCTCCGTTGCTTCTTCTTCTTTTTTTTTTTTTTAATAAAAAAGGAAACCGGGAGATTTTTTATCTTGGGGAGAGTCAGGACAGACAAAATAAAAGGATAATCAGGTAAGTTTTTTTAAGTTTTGCAGAACTTACCTGATTATACTTTTATCTTTGCCTGTGCCATCTCTAGGGTTACCACCTGTCCCACTTTGCGAGGGACTGTCCCTCTTTGGGCAGTTGTGTCCTGTAATGAAACAGAAAAAATGGCAAATGTCCTGAAATTTTTGGACAAACATATTTCCTATATTTTATGTAATAGTTGCATAAAACAGTTATTCTGTATCTGAAACACCTACATGTTATAAGAAACAGAATAAGCAACTAAAATCTTACAAGAATAAGCTTTTATTTAGCCAAACAAGTGAAGTTCTGTCCTTTGTACTGGCCGTGGGTATGTTTTGCCCTGCAAAATCTGACTTTTGTAACAAAAATGTCTCACTTTGGGCATCTGAAAAGGTGGCAACCCTAGCCATCACCTTCTGTTGGTTTAAGTCTTCCATTTTTTTTATAGTAAAAAAAAAGTAAAAGTTAAAAAAAAAAAGTGAGATATACTAACGGGTAACTGGAGTTTTTTCCGTTAGCATACTCTCTGATTTACAACGGGCACGCTGGTTGGGCTGGCTAATCAGCATGCTCATTTTTGAATATTTTAGGCCAGTCATTGTATAATTTATTATTGCCATCAATATGGATGTCTTCTTATTGAATAATGTTTCTTTAAGTCATCATTATATTTGAATACATTAACAGATTGCATTTTTCTATTTACACCCCTCTTAATTATCCCTGCACTGTTCACATTGTATTCTATGCAAATTATCAGATTGTCATGTCTCCTGCATCTACATGCTTAAAGTCACTTGCTTTTACTTCATAAAAGCTGTCCATGAGTGCTTGCATAATATGTTTGTCTACAGGCAAGAATTGTCATTTACTTTGTGTTCTTATGCTTCCAGAACTTTTAATGGTGTGAAAACTGTGAATCATGCAACTGTGATAAGCAGCATGCATATACAGTGAGTGCTGCTGCTCATATGCTAGCATACTGCAATTGTGTTGGCTTAGTGCAAAGCTTACATGATAGTTACTGAATCTCAGGGATATATCTGTATCTACATCTATACTTGTGTGTGTGTGCGTGTGTGTGTGTGTGTGTGTGTGTGTGTGTGTGTGTGTGTGTGTGTGTGTGTGTGTGTGTGTGTGTGTGTGTGTGTGTGTGTGTGTGTGTGTGTGTGTGTGTGTGTGTGTGTGTGTGTGTGTGTGTGTGTGTGTGTGTGTGTGTGTGTGTGTGTAAAACAATTTCCAAGCATTTTATATATGCACATTTAATTTAATTTCATTTAATTCATGAACTCATGTGGTATGAAGCTGAAATCGATATTTTTATTTATCAGAGGTGAAATCTATGTCATGTTTTTTTTTTTTACTTTTTAAGTGTTCTTCCATTATGTATGTTATTCTAAAATTAGATTATGCTAACAATTCCCATATAACCTTAAGATAATTTCTGAAAAATGCAGCTTGTTTATAGATAACTATGCACATTAAAAAAACTCATTGGGCTAACTCAGTAAAGAAGAAAGTTCTTATTATTAAATTTCCCATAATCAAGACATTTGGGTTATTAGCAATTATTTGAAAAATTGAAACGTTTTCCAAGATTTTAACCAAAGAATGAATGTTTTAATTATGTCAGTTACTAACTTTGAATTTTTCAAGGTCTTTAGCTGTGAAACATTCAGAAAAGGAAGAACATTGGAATTATATTTTATTCCTTAAATAACCCCTTCAAATATTTATCCACAGAGAAGTCTACTTCTTATTATGGAGATGTGATGATGCAAAGTAGTGACATCTGTGCCAGGGAGAGAAGGGCAATGCATGTGTAACATATGCCAGCATAGCTAGCTGGACTTTTGTAAATAATTTTATGTCATTTGACTATCACACTGATTTGTATAGATGCTTGTGTTAAAAATGCATTTGTAAAGTTGCTTGTGTTAAAAATATATCAACAGCAGGTCCTGCTGAACAGAAAAGAAATATACATGCAAGTCAGGCTGTATTATTGTAACTGTTGAAATGTATATGTTTTAACAGAGGATACTGGAAGAGAAGAGGTTAATTTCAGTCTAGCTAAGTTTGAAAAATAGCCTGAAATTAAATTACTTGGTGTAAGCCATAGAGATTGTATCACCCAGGTCTGATTGCAGCCAGAGAAAAAATGTCTGGGAAAACCAGGACTAGGAATCCTACGGTATTGTCCTTAGGGTGGACGTTTTTGAAAGATCTCTGTCTGGAAAGATCTCTCACACAGCAGACATTATCTGGCTTTTGCAGTAGTAACTGCTACTACAAACAAACTGTAGAACTACTATAAAAACAAAAAATAGTCAAGGCTAGAAGGTACAAACAAGAATTTATTGTAACAGTAAGCGCTTTTGTGAGCACACATACACCCACTTCTTCAGACTGTTCAACAAAACTAATACACCACATTTAGACAGCAAAATAAGCACATGATGGTCAGATGTTTAAAAAGGTCCAGTGGGACTTAGAAAACAATCAAACAATATATAAATAAAAACACAGCTTATAAAAATGTTTAAATACGGTTATAGTATAAAATCTGAAATTACCAAGAAACTATATGTTCTTAAACTACATTAGTTTATACAAAATGTACATTCTAAAGGTAAAAATAACATTCTAAAGATAAAAATGCTATCTCGTCAGATTTCTTAGTTTTAGAATGCAAGCTATTGAGCATGTATCATTTAACCCTGGGTATTTAAAGGTGTCTAGTCTGAGCTGCCAATATAATTCTCGCTGCTCTAGCCATAAAGAAAGTGGTCCTCCCCTAATATGAGAACAGATCTGGTCAATAATCCTAAAGGAGAATGAATGGCCAGGGTTATTAAGTATGTGCTTAGCTAAGGCATTCCCAGCTTTCCTGTTCCTAATAGCATATTGATGTTCATATATGCATTCCTTAAGTTTCCTATCCATCTTACCTATATAGAAACTTAAGCAGGAATTACACTTAGCTAAGTACATGCGCCCCTTAGAATTGCAGTTATACCTCCCCTTGCAAACAATATTTGTATTATTAACTTTGCACAAAGAACCATTATCTATGAATCTGCAAAAATTGCAGGCTTCAAATTTAAACATACCCTTAGTCCTTGGGGTTTGTAACATATTGTTACCTAAGAGGTACTTCAAATTGCTGCCCCTCCTAAATACACATATTTATAAATAAATGAGATATTTTAACAGAATTTTAAGCATTTCACTTGTTATGGGGATAACCAGTTGGTAATCTGAAATTCATTTGAAATCCTTAGAGATTTTTTTCTGCTGTTAAAAGTAAATTTTGAACATATTTCTTTAAAGTTGCAAACAGGAATATTTCTTTTAGAGCATATATAAAGAAAAAGTCTTTATTATTAATTATTGATGTTTTAGATGTTAATAGAATTATTTATTTGTTCTTTAAATGCAGCTTTGTATAATTATGGGTATGAATGAGAAAATCAGAATTGTTTTCCATGACTTTGACTGTAATAGCATTTTAAAGTATTTATTATCACCAAAATAACATCAATTGAACTGGACACCATATTCCTATCATGTTTTGTGAAAACAACAGGATTATTTGTGTTTAATTTACAGTTTAAAACTTTTGCAAGTATTTGAATGAAATCTAGTCTAGCTTTAATATTATTTGCAAGACACTGAAGATATATGTTAAAATCATTTTTTAAACTCTAAGTAGTATTTGAACCTTGTTAATGTGAAAAATGCAGATTACTGTTATGTGTTATACACAAACATAGACATTTATTGAATGCTATATACCAATGTGTGATGTTTTATCTGGGTAATGATTAGTGTGGTGACTAGCATTAATTTTGTTTTCTTTTTGTTTTTTTTTGAAGTGTAAGATGTGATTTGCATTAAAGAAAGCTTTTTGAGTTTGTCTTTGCAGTTTGTAGTTGGTAGTCAAGGAGCAAATGAGAATGGCCCCATTCATGTATTGGACAGCACTGGTGGGTTTGCTGGTTGAGTGAAGGTTCTTGTTAAATATAATGAATAGAACTGAACCAAAACTAGATGATTTGGGACATCTACTGAGACCCGGAAGAAAGATAAATAGTGCTTTAACACGTCACAGATTGCTGCCTATTCAATATGTAGCTATGAAACCATGTAATAGTGGATGTAGGGAGGCCAAAGTTTACTAGCATAAGTAGGACTTTTTGGTGTCGTATAATATTAAAGGCCTTGGATAGGTCTAAGAATGAAGTCAAGACCATACTACATATATTTCTGCTGAGGTTAACTGTATTTAAGAAGTCATGTAAGGGTGTGCTTGTGATGTGGAAGGGCTTAAAGGTATGCAAAGCGGGGGATAGTATTCTTGAGTGCAGAAGATATTTAGGTAGTTGTGAGAGTATACAATTTTCTAGGATTCTTAACAGTGAGGGAAGGATAACAATTAGATGGTATTTTTGGCACTTCTGCTGATCCTCCTTAATGCAAGAATATTTCTGGAGTGACAGGGTATAAGATTCTTGGCAGAAAAGTTATTGGATCGATCTCTAAATGATGCTAGATATGGGCTAGACAAATGGTATGGCATCTACCTTAATATATTCTGTTTGCAAGCTGTCTACAGCAAGCATTATATGTTTTAATTTAAAGAGATATTTTTTGGGTATGGTGGCTGAAACAGTGTTTAGCTTAAAGGTTAGATTGTGGTTAAAAGCAGTGGAAATGATTGGATGATTGAGGAGGCTGGTGCAACAATCTGAATGAATCAGTTATTACACTTGTTAGCACTGATTTTATTTGGTTTATTTAGATTTGCCCCCGGATTCATGAAGCTCAGCGCAAGGCCGGTGTAAGGCTTGCACTGGCCGTGCAGCGTATAAATGGCATAGCAGCGCCACATGCATAGTAATGAGTGTGCGCTGCAACCACCACCACGTGCATAGGGCACGTGCGCGAGTCCAGGGAGCCTAACTAGGTTGCGCTCGGAGGTGTGGCCAAGTCGGCTGTCGATGAGCAACCTAAAGTGCTGAATCTTACAGCCCGCCTGCAATAGTTACCGCATCTATCAGTGTCCGTGGATAATGAAACGTATGTAAAGTATGCTACACATTACCCGTCCACACAAAATGGAGAACCAAACATACATGCACGAAATGCAAAATGTTCCCGTGCATGGAACAAATGATACTTAGAATACTGTGTCCGTTACGTAGTGCACTGTCAGCAGTCATACCCAGTGGAGGTGTACTGCATCATGTCAGCGTGCCACAAATACACATGACTAGCCCCATGGGCATGGTCACCAGCAGTCCCACAGTGGTAGTGATAGTACACAGCTGGGCAGTCGTGGCCATATAACAACCATAAAGAAACTAGACATCCCAAATCACATCCCAAACACACACAAACATAGGTATAGTAAAATGTGCTATACACAGCAACGTAACCGTCACATACACATAGGATGGCATATACTGAATAGGAATATCCAGAAGCAGAACCCATGCATGCAAATGTAATACACAACAACCCCTTTATAGCATGTAACCTGCACCCATGTCCGAATGTCCACCTAATCCAGCTAGCAGCCTTGCACAGCTGTACACCTACACAGAGCAGGTATACCCCATATGTAGTAGGAAGTATTGTCCTAGGCAGTGACAGGCTTGCAAATATGTACCCCACATATGTCAACATCCCATCCCAGGTACTGAAATCCAAATGGCTGCATGTGAATGTGTCGGCAGAATGTGTACATCCCGCATGTGGTTACTGACCTGTCGAAACCCCATAGGTGTTCACATGCCACGGTGTCCATAACTGTACACATCTGGACAAAGCATTATGTGTAGCCATGGTACTGATGAGTAGCTATGTAGACATGCAAAACATAATACACAGGGTGGAACAGCTGTCCACCATGCAGGTCACCCCAGCAGGGTTGCCACATGTACAGATTGTCAAGGTGGGACATCACTTGTAGATATGTGTGGATTTGCTTGGGAAAACACCCACGGCCAATGCAAAGGATAGAATAACACGTATATGCCAGAATGAAAGGTTATTGCATAGCATGTGAATAGCTTAAGCTATCCAATATAATAGTCATGTGTACCAGATACAAAATGCCTGTAACATGCAAGTAGTAACGAAGGTAAGAAATACACTACTGTGTTAATATCACAGGACATATGGCACATGTCAAGTGTTGACGCAGGACACAAATGTCCAAAATGGGCCCCCCCCCCACAAAGAGGAACAAGGGCTAACCCTACCCCCCACTGAAGTATCGTTAGTATAAATACAACCCAATCACACACCAACACCACCGTCCAACCTATGACAGCAACAAAAGCTGGACAAAGACTAACACGATGCGTGCACAAATAGGGACACATGTAATCAGTGCTCTCACAACCTTCTACAGGTCACTGAATAATAGTATGTACATACGCATGAAATGCTGCGACGGATGTGTGGTAGTCCCCAGTATTACAGAGGTACGTACACATATATACTGTAACCAACCGTCACATATGTTCACTGTAACACAGCATACCTGCAGGTAATACATAGTTCAGTCATGTGCTACATAAATATCCATGTATGAATGACTACAGGGAATAGTCAAATGTGAATGGGAACAACGCACAACATGGAATATGTATGATAACCAGCACCACCCACATCATTGTATGCCAACAGCATAAGCTATTGTCAGTTGTCCAAACACCCGTGTCTGTAAACACAGATTTAATATTATAGCAATAACCCACGCTTGTGGTAATGCTGGATTTACCCACGGTTGGCGTGGTTTGGTCCCGAGGGTGAAGCCCGAGGGACCAAACAAAGCCAACCATGGGTAAATACAGCATTACCCACACCCAGAAGTGGGTTATTGCTATTATACCATGACATTATGTAAGAAAAGGAACTATTAATTTTCTTAAATAATGGCATAGTATAATGCCTGTTTGCTGCCCTTCCACAGATGTCTGGCATCCGCGGCAGTTCTGATGTACTGCGCGCCTGCGCAGTACATCAGAGCTGTGGGCAAAAGCAATGGAGAAAGCAAGATCTCTGTTGCTTTTGTTTAGTGTTTTGCTATGTTAAATGGGTTTAACATAGCGAGACAGCTTTAAAATAAGCAACGGAGATCTCTGTTGCTTATTTTAAAGCTGTCTCGCTATGTTAAACCCATCTAACATAGGGAGACAGGTTTTAAAAAACGAGTTATACTAATGGAAAAAAGCCCGGGCGACCGGACGTTTTTCCATTACTATAACTCGATTTACAATGGGCACGCTGGCCAATCAGCGTGCACGGTTTGGAATAATAATGGGGGGGTCATGGTATAATAAACATGGACAAACCGTGCCCATGTGCCTCGTCTGACATTCGTACACGGTCAGGGCAGTTCTGTACACTAGGCGGACAAGACCAAACCCAGAGCACCACAGGAACACCCTGACAATTAAAGACCTGTATGTGTCGGGACTATAAGCCTTTGTGTTCCGAATATCCCTGCGGTTACACCATATGCAGCCTGGGTCCAGAGCATTAGGGTATAGGGAATGTGTAACATGTAGTACCACACTTTTCCCAGCAGGAGAATGGATGCCTGTGACGTAAGTGAGTGCGGGAGGGAGGTAATATGTTAATGTAGCTATGTACCATGGGTATGCATATAAATGAGACAGAACACCAAACGTGTAGTGGTCACAGCAACTGGCCAACGTTAATGCAGTCCCGTTTGAATTACAAGTATAGAACATATAAATGTGAATGTGTAATTAATGCGTCTGTGCCGTAAAGACAGTTAGATATGTAAAGGTGAAAGTGTGTTTCGCATACGTCCGTTAACCGGATCAGAGATATGTTACTGGTACTGTCACAACTAATACAGGCCACAGAAGCACAAAGACTCAGTAAACATATGTAACCCAGAATACGGATATGCATGTGTGCCTGCGCGTAACCCACAATAAGGAAATGCAAGTGCGCCTGTGCATGTGTGATCCGCTCACAGCAGAGTAAATTAATGCTGTGTCCCCCACGTTAGTTATACATGTCTCAAAACTGTCAGCCTCTGAAAGTATGGAACCGGACAATGCCATGCAAAGTACCAGTACAAATAGTGAGAAACACAAGATATGTGCTAAAACAAACATAGAAAGTGGATAGAATAACGGGTGTGTTAGTAGCAGGGATTGACGAAGGGTATGCATTCGTAACCTGAACTACTTGTCAGAAGGTGCCACCATAAGTCTCAAATGAAATGCCAGCAAATTGCCAGATAGACACAGGTTAATGTAAAACACACCTAAGATAAAGGGTCAACCATCCATACACTCTGCCAGTATCTGTACAGTGGAAAGGTATGGTATGGTTATAGATGTGTGTACACAGGTAATCCACAGACATTAACAAAGCAAGGTATGAAACGAGGAGTTTACATGTATATATGTACACACAACAGACCTATGTCCCGTATATATGACACATGGATATAAATATGCCAAGTAATAGCTAATATGGGTAGACAAACAGACATCCACAAATGGGGAATATACAGCAGCAGTCAAAATCATTGGCCAGAAAGTGACAGTCCAGCAAGTTCTACACTTTAAACATGCATATTGGTGTCCATTGTAGGACTCCAAAAATGTATACATTCGCAGTACCTGCTGTGATTGACGCAAAAGACGTGACAGCCGCAAATACGAATCAGCTGTATATGCACTACAATCAGGTGCAAGGGTGATGACACATGTGTCCATGAAATGCATGATGTATGAACTGATATCCCTAGAGTGGGGAGTGCATATAAGTGCATCCACATCTCAGTACCGCACACATTAACCATGTGTAATGTGTACCGTAGAGGGTTGTCAGGCATGGGAACCTGGGTATGCAGAAATGGGCCTAGGTGTTGTTTGGCAGAGAATTCGTAGGCTCGTCCCGTGGGAGGGATGTGGGTATAGCACATGCCTTTATTCTCAATAATGGTGCAAAGTATCCACTGGATAATGCGGAAAGCAATTTGGAAATATGTACAGCCCTATATCAGTGTCCTGTAGGCGATTCCCATGGATGGACATGCGTACGACCAAGATGGTACCCATAACTGGAAAACTGTCAGAATAACACAGCTGCAGTAAGGCATAGTACAGGAAATACAGATAGGGACTATATTATAAATACCCCATACAAAGTCAGACCGTTGTGCGAATACTGGCGTAGCCATGAATACGGATGTTATGAGTGTTACTAATCATGCAATGGAAATATCAGTCACTATCACCTAACGCACAGTCCGTAATGCCTAGACAGCAATCAGCTAGAAAGGCACATCACTATGTGAAATGCAACAAGGGCAAAGGTCAAACGTCAGGGCGTGTACACATAATGACAACAGGTCAAGGGTATGAAGGAGCTAACCTGTCCAAAATACATGTACTGAACTGGTGATACTAGGCGGACAGGTGAGAAGAAAGACAGCAGGACAAATGGGCAAACATGTATAAGTCATACCCCGGAAAATGTGAATGACAACGTATGCCCTGCGAAGGTCAATGTGGCAGGTAATTAGACACAAAGGTAAAGTGTCCCCCAGGGTGTCATGAAGTGTCAACATAACAATTTCCAGACCCCCATAGTCGTACGTGAGCCCCGCCACTGACGGAAAGCGCAAATACGACGCACACATATGGTACATGAAAGAACAATTAGTGTGGATAAACAGATGTAGACCTGTGTGAGGAATACAACTGTCTGTGTGGGTGTGTCCTGAAAATACAAAGTAATGGCATGTGGGCTGTCATGCCACCATACACTGTGTGTATTGTAGTCAGAAAGTTGGTATGTTGTATCAGACACATACTCTGCAACTGTACAGATGTACGCAGACTGTGTAGAGTTATGCCTCATATGTTTGCTGTGTTCAACGTAACAGTAAAAGTCTGGCACTCTCATGATAACTGACGACAGGAAACAATGACAAACATGTGATGAAGACACCAAATCAGACAGAAATGCCATACTCATGCATAACATATCATTGAGCTCACTATCAATGTTTGTAAGAGCAACATGTCAATACTGGCCCTGAGTGTCCCACTATCACATAAGGCCTTGTCCAGATATATGCTCCGTGAGGTGGAGTGTTATGAACAGAAACAGATACATGTGTGTGGAAACATTATTATCCACTGCAAGATGATGAAATGTGCTGCAGTAGGAAGTGCAGTACTGACCGCAGGTATGTGCTGATATGTCAAATTAAACAGCAGTCTACATGAATTACCTATATTGGCGACACCTGTACAGATGATTATAGTGGGACATACACACGACCATGCACACAGCTCAGATAGACATACACACATCATAAACAGGCAATGATACACAAAGTCTATGGCATGTACGAGTACAGTCACAGTACAGCAAGGATAGCTGTCTGCCAAGATATACAGCAGATGTCTGTAAGGGCATGTAACACCTCCTGGAACACGGACGTTGCATGGACAATGTTTGGATTTGCATCGTACCCCATTGATATGTGTAAGCTGTGCAAATATGCGATACATGGGACAGACAGCTGTCCATGCAAGAGCAGCGCTATGGGCATAAAATATGTATATATAAATACATCGAGAGAGATACAGACAGACACATGTGGCAAGGCCGGTAGTGGAACCTACACATCACTACCCTATCACACCACAGCATGACGCACGTAGAGAACACGCTACGGAGGTCGCTAACCACAGCAGACACACAGGCATTCCACTAGGTGCGTCTCAACATCCACAAACACAGAGATGTCAGCAGGATATATGTGTGTTGCGAAGCGTCTAAAACCATAACCTACAAACCCATGCAGCCGGGAGCATAGACACACACACACATCTGGCAGGCATGGGAATTGACCTTACACCTACCTACCTTATCGCACAACAGTATGACACAATTACAGAATGTGCTACTGAGATTACTGAACACAGCACTGTCAGAAGCATACTTCTAGGTGGGTGACATCATCCGCAAAGGAATAGACGCTGATAGCAAATGTATGTGTTGTGAGGCATCTAAAAGCATTACTGTCTCCAGAGGCAGCTGGAAACACACACACACACACTTGGAAGGGCCGGGAGTTGAACCTACACCTACCTACATGCACACACTACAGCATGATGCATTTACAGAATGCGCTACCGAGACTACTGAGCACAGTGCTGTCAGAGGCATACTTCTAGGTGGGTGACATCATCTGCAAAGGAATAGACGCTGATAGCAAATGTATGTGTTGTGAGGCGTCTAAAAGCATTACTGTCTCCAGAGGCAGCTGGAAACACACACACACACACCCTTGGAAGGGCCGGGAGTTGAACCTACAGCTACCTACATGAACACACTATAGCGTGATGCATTTACAGAATGCGCTACCGAGATTACTGAGCACAGTGCTGTCAGAGGCATACTTCTAGGTGGGTGACATCATCCGCAAAGGAATAGACGCTGATAGCAAATGTATGTGTTGTGAGGCGTCTAAAAGCATTACTGTCTCCAGAGGCAGCTGGAAAAAACACACACACACACACACACACACACACACACACACACACTTGGAAGGGCCGGGAGTAGAACCTACACCTACCTACATGAACACACTACAGCATGATGCATTTACAAAACACGCGACCGAGATTACTGAGCACAGCGCTGTCAGAGGCATACTTCTAGGTGGGTGACATCATCCGCAAAGGAATAGACGCTGATAGCAAATGTATGTGTTGTGAGGTGTCTAAAAGCATTACTGTCACCCAAGGCAGCTGGAAACACACACACACACACACACACACTTGGAAGGGCTGGGAGTTGAACCTACACCTACCTACATGAACACACTACAGCATGATGCATTTACAGAACGCGCTACTGAGATTACTGAGCATAGCACTGTCAGAGGCATACTTCTAGGTGGGTGATATCATCTGCAAAGGCAAGGATGCCGATAGGGAATGAATACAGAGTGAGCAGTCACACAGCATGTTACTATCCCAAGGTGGACGTACAGTAACACGGCAGTGCTGCCCTCGGGAATACTAACTATCTACAGAGCACTACATCACAAAATGGATATGGGATGCACCACAGACAGTACACCCTTTGAGAGAGCAACCAGTGTGTTTGATGTAGGCATCCATTGTGGCATAGCAACTTTATATAATTCGCCTGGATGGCCACCATGGCTATACAGGATGTCAATGGCCATGGCTACACGCCTAGTATCAGACGTCAGTGTCGAATGTACAGTGCGTCCATGGATGGCGTACTGGGCATGCTCACACACAGCATTTGCAAAGTGCAAACATGCATACACATGGAGTGTAATCATGAAAGGGCAGAGTGTGGAATGTACTGTGTGTCCACTTACACAACAGCAAACTGGGCATGCTCACACACTTAGCAGTTGCAAAGGGGAAACATGCATGCACACAGGGTATGATCACAGAAGGGCGCAGTGTGTAATGTACTGTGTGTCCATCTACACAACTGCTTACTGGGCGTGCTCACACACTTAGCATTTGCTAAGTGCCGTCCAGCATGCAGATGGAGTGTACACACAGAAGGCATACACATGGAGTGTAATCATGAAAGGGCAGAGTGTGGAATGTACTGTGTGTCCACTTACACAACAGTCCAGCATGCATATGGAGTGTACACACAGAAGGCATACACATGGAGTGTAATCATGAAAGGGCAGAGTGTGGAATGTACTGTGTGTCCACTTACACAACAGCAAACTGGGCATGCTCACACACTTAGCAGTTGCAAAGGGGAAACATGCATGCACATGGGGTATAATCACAGAAGGGCGCAGTGTGCAATGTACTGTGTATCCATCTACACGACTGCTTACTGGGCATGCTCACACACTTAGCATTTGCTACGTGCCTTCCAGCATGCAGATGGAGTGTACACACAGAAGGTCACAGTAGGGTAAAACTGTCCACACGCACAGGGTGGTCACACATGCAGTTACTTGTACACACACAGATGACATCACAGGTGTCACGGGTGCAGGTCACACATGTACACACTGCAGTGAACACTGTAGCTGTCATGCCAGAACCATGTCATCGGTGCAGCAGTAAGCCTCACGGTCCAACAACAGCATGTGACATATGTCCACAGGTCTGTATAGCAGTGTACACCAGTTGTGCAGAGTACACATGTATTAACAATGATCCAACATGTGTGATGTAGTCCACTTATATCAGTATACATGGACAGGTTGGCTCCACACATACCACGGCCCTGACACAGCTGTGACACATGACTGCTGCCGTACCACAATGAACAAACGTCTGGATATGTCATACATGTGATTGTCTGGATGTGTGCATGGACTGCACACATGACACATACAAAGCCTGTGATGTACTACATGCATAACACTGGCATACTCAGTGCTATGCACACGAATGAAAGGTGGACCCATGTCTGTGGAATGCTCCCACTACAGGGTGTAGCAGTGTTGACTGGGACACATACCCTTGTATTGTTTGCCTGTGACAGCTGTGATATCATACCACAGTCCATGTTTTATGTATGTCAACACACATGTCAAAAAGTAGCAATGCATACAAACATGGCAACAGGAGACACATGTGACATGTGTACTGTGCATGGAGCAGCCATGCATGAGCAGTGGCCGATGTCCATAACATAGTTGCAACAACCTACCACATGCATACCCATCATAGGGGCTGTTATACGGTGGCATAGAAACAGCACGTATGGAGGTATGTGTGTACATAATGTGTTTAAACACCTGTCTACATACATGTGTGCAGGTGGTGGCTCACAGTTGTGTCACACACCATCCTACCCTGCCATGTGCGTACAGTATGCTATGTCGCTGTTACATGACAGTGCTGACATAATGCATACCCAGCGGTCAGGTGTTATCAACTGTATGTCACATGGCAACTGTAACACCTACCACCTCCCATGTGCATATATCAGCACATCTGCTGGATACAGTGTTGGTACACATAATGCACTACATACCGCTGCATGCCTGCACACGTATCATATGGCAGGTGTAGTATTCCCAGCACTGACATGTGTGCATGAATGTGTGCCCATGTATGCCACATATCGGGGGGAATATGTCCCATTTGCTACACATCCCTGTACACCATAGTAGAGAGCTGTACATACCTCAGTGTGGGGAGCATGAATTTGGATGGTGCAGTACATGCAACACATTGTCTCTCTGTGTACACATGTGTGGTCACCACAATGTGTGTGTGTCTACATGTTTGTATGTCTGCTGCTTGGTGTGAGGGTGTATGCTAATATACTGTTGTGAAAGAACACTAACCACACATGGTGACTATCCCGTACTGGTGCTGCATTGCACAACCCTGTTGATGCCATAGGTGTGAGCCATACTGGCTACCTGTGCATGTCCGCTCCCTGTGACATGGCATGTGGGTGCATAGTATTGTGAGGGTGCTGACCACACAGGCAGTTGTCCCCATCTGCACACTATGGGGTGTGCATCATAGTGGTGTACACCCCGTGATTGCGACCATGTTCCTGTACTGTTACAGGGTCCTACTGCTGTACAGAGTGCCCCACAGCTGACAAGTGACACCTCAAGTCAGTGGCCATCACGCTGTGTACAACACCTGCACCATGTCACCATACCTGTAGTGTGTCCTGCTATGTATGTGACGTCTCTGTCCACTGTAGCCTTTGGCACCGACCACATGCGTCAGGTGCAGTATATGTGCGGACATGTGTGTCATGTAGGTGTCCAGTCAGTTTGAGGGTACATGTAGTATGCTGATATTGCCAGATGTGCCTGTGAGTAATCCACAGCTACACGTGGGGGACCGATAACAGTGCTCCCTGTAGGCACATGTGAGTACACCATAGGAGGGATTCAGGGTATCAGAACCAACATGGTGCTACACATGTAACCGTCACACATACCGTGAACACATCACAATGCATGCTGCACCTGCACTACATGGTATGACTGCTGCATGTTGACAGTACACAACCCATGTCACATACGCATCTGTCAGTATTCATACACAAACACTGCAACATACACATCCCACGCTATGCATATACAGGTATCACATACACCTCTCACTATCCTGTCCACCCTGTGCATCAGAATATATTTGCATAACCCTGCACCGATGGTGTGGATGACAGGGATGCAGCAGAGGCTTCATCATATGCACAGGGTGATATGTTTGCCAGGGGCATAGGCTGCACCAATGGATAACATCATGTGTGTGTGCAAGGGCCGGTGAGTTTACTGGACATGTCTGTGCAGAATGCATGTGGATGTGGTGGAGCTCTACAGTTGCGTCTGCTGTGTGTGGGTATGTGTGTACACAGTTCAGCCATATGTGATGCCTACACGGGGTATAATTGACAGCCCCAGACTGTACAGTGCAGGTTGTACAGCTCACTGTGTCCATCCACGGCCACGTGACCTGTGCCTGCTTGGGGTTGCACAGGCACTACCAGGTGGAGGTACAGAGTGGCTACTGTCCGATGACACATGTCCACTGGAACTGTATCCACGATGGGACCAGCCAGGGCCATGTCCACATGGCCTGCTGTGTTCTGGTGTGGACAGTGCAGCACCAGCTGCACTGCTACTGCTACTGGCACTATGTGAGTGGGCATGAGAGGTGGCACGCACACGTCAACCTACACTAGGTGGTGTTGCTGGCCTATGCCCACGTGTCCTACGCCTCATCCCTACCAGGTGTTCCAGCACAGACAGCTCACACTCGTGGATTGCCATGCCTCGGTCGAGGATTCCAACCATTTCACCTAATCGCCTATCCAGTACATTAGCAATCTGCTGTTGAGCATTTGCCAATGACTGGATGTTGTCATTTAGGGTACGGATTGCAGCCCTCTGCAGCCTCTGCCCTTCTTGGTTCTGCCGTTCTGCACATGCCTGTGCCGCCATTACAGTCTGGAACATGCGTCTGGTGATACCAGCTGCTGCGCCCTGTACTGCAGGTGCATGTCTGCCAGAGGTCCTCCTACGAGCAGCACCAGCCACATGCCTGTGTGGCACATCACCAGTCATTACACTAGCAACATGGTGTGTAGTCACACCTTCTGTAGCCACCACACATTCCTGTTCAATGCCAACAGACACTGACTGTCCTACCTCTATGGGCAATGGTGATGTGGTATGTGTTGGCATCAGAACTGTGTGCGGGGAAGAGGGGGACATAGGTGGGATGGTAACCAATGGCACAGATTCAGCCCCTGATAACCCTGCCTGTACCTCATGCATATGGTCATCACCGCTAGTATCTGTGGGGACACTAACATCAGATGGACCGCAGGAGGGTAACGCACCTACACCACCTGTGAATGCGAAGAAATACTGTAAGGTAAATTACACACAGACACACACAGACACACACAGACACACCATGCATGTGATATTTCAGATGGCATGTAGCATTCCTGCACTACAGCACAGGGAATGCAGCTCAGACATTAATAGTGTTAGTATGCATACCACCCTGGGGTGCACACTACATCAAGCAGGTGTCATATCAGTAGTCATGCAGTACACACAATCATGGTAGTTTGCATGCATCACCGTGATACACCATGTGGCCATGAACAGGTTAACAGTGCACATGGCTGACGTTACCTTGACATGTAATCCGCTGACATGTGCATTAACATGTATACATGTTTGACACAATGGTGTCCTGACACATGCACAGCATCATAATGGACTTCACAGTGCAGTGTTGTGTGTACAGCCTACAGATAGAATGCATGTTTAGCAAATGTGCATGTGCAGGTGAGGTTAGTGTGAGCCATGTACATAGCTATACAGTGTGGAGTACAGGCACTGTGCCATTGCATGGCAACATGACGCATGTATGTTGCTGTGCAATGCATAACATGGATGCATTGCATTGCCATGACTGCAACACAGTCATGCTGTTCCACAGATCGTATATGGTAGACATTGGTGACACCTCCGGTAGCTGCAGACAGGCATTCCGGTTGTCCGGTGTAACACATCAAATGTAAAAGTGGTCCACTACTGCTATGATTGCACTATGTGTGGACAATGTGCAACGGGGTCTATCCACATCAGAAGTACTGTGTGGCAACATGCCTGTGGCTATCACCCATGGCCATGTGTGAACAGGTCTTGGACAATTGTGTGTGATGGGCATCTTGTACACATGTCTGTGGTGTCCCATGTGACATACACCCATACATGTCAGAGTTGTCACAATCCACAGGGCTATGCAGACAACAGTGTGGATGTTTGTTATGTCGGGTGTAGGTCATGTGATGGTGTGACAATATCGCAGACAGAACACCACATGCTTGGGACATGTCGGGTGGCATGTCACAATGTGTGCACACAATGCAGGGGCATATGGCACAATGGTGACACCTGTGTGCTGCCCATATCACAGCTCACTGTGGGGTACTGTGTGCGTACCACAAATGTTGTTCCAATGCATACTACATATGCATCCATTGTAGAACACCTCCACCGTTGTATGCATAGCTGACCACACATATCACATTGACAGGTACTGTGGTTTCATGCCAGTGTATAATAACGGTTGTATCTATTGCACATGGGTGGCATGTGTGTATGTCTGGTGGTGCAACCTGTATAACGTGACTGGAACAAAACTCAGGTGTGCATGTTATACCTGGCCACATGGCAAATAACTCTACACTGTAACATGCCTGATACTGACAACAGTCTCACCTGCGATGGGCCCATGTCTGTGCAACACGCCAGAGGTACCTGTATAGGGGTGACACAACAATAGAAACATTATCCATGACTGTATGACAGCCACAGGTTGCACTGTGCATGTGAACACATTTACCTGTGTGATAGCATATGGTATGCACATGGCTGCATACACAACGTAGCATACTGTAGTATGCAGCTTGTGTGCCCATATACCTGGCATGTGTTGTTACTTTACATGATGTACAGTGACACCTGCAACTACATTAGATATCATACTCATATGCAGGACTGACTTACCAGGCAACTCCAGGCTCATTGGTTGGGAGACACCCACCTCCACGATGGCGGCTAGTGTTTCCGCATGCTGTTCCCTGGGTGTCCCCAGACTGGCCAGTAGCTCCTCTGTGTGTGTGAGTGGGGGCTGGGTTGGTGGCCCACCACCTGTTCCACCTTGTTCTCTGGTGATTGCAGTGGCACGCTGTTTTGCATGCTGTATCAGGTCTGTGCAGTGTCTGCATACCTGCTGGTAGGTACGGTTGTTGCCACCCACATCATTCACCCTCCTGCGTATATCCTGCCACAGGTCATCCCGCTGCTGAGCATGCTGTGACACATGGCTGAACAGCACGTCATAGTTGTCATGGAGCAATGGAATTATGACATCATCCTCCTGGCGGCTGAAGGCTGGGAGTCATGAACGTGGCATTATCTGTAAGACATAATGATGGTGACAGGTCCCATTCTCACTGATGTACTGGCATACCGCTGAACATACATTGCTATGACATGTACTACATCTGCACAGTAATCTTTGAAAAGCATCATGACACTGACACAGCTGACGTGTTTTTGTCACACCTGTCACACCATTATGCAGTGGATATCATATCATATCTCTGTGTCAACTCATTACAGTGTACATACTCCATGTAGATGGTAAGTTGCTGTGGCCATGTGTACTTGCCTGCACCTGTGTTCTTACCAATCTGCACTTGGCCCGATGTGTCCACAGTACTACTGTTCACCTGGATGCTGTGTATATGTCACATAGCATCACAGACGCAGCCGTTATGGACTTCAGCAGTGACACTGCACACATACACATGGACACCTGTGCATGCATGTGTTTTGCCATATACATCTACTCAGCACTGTACGGGTGTTGAACATCCTGCCACGGCTCGCCTGTATTGCACATGTGATACACATGGGACAATGTCTATTCATATGACATTTGCAGGGATGGTCAAACATAGCATGTGCGTGCACGTTTTACACGCTGTCACACAGCAATTGTGACAACACAAGGTGCATCAGTGCCACATTACTGATCCAGTCAGTTGATAGTGCATGTACCATATGGCCATCACACCATGTATGACTGTGATGACACGTGCAGCCTTGATGGACAGGGTTGCATGGTATGGCAGGGTATATCACATATATGGCACAGAGATGTGTCCAGCCTGTGGAAAACCAGTATTAGGATGGTGGCTGTCCATTACATATGTCATTTATATAGGTATATGGACATGTCGCATGTCCATCATCATGGTGTAGACAATGTCCTTCTGCAAGGTAGGCAGCATGCTGCATGGTGGGGGTGTGTATTGTGCATGCTGGTATTGCACATCCATGCATAAACATTACCCCTTACAGGTGCTATGTGCTGTAATATTGTTCAACACAGTGCTGTATATGCCCGCACGGTGATATCCCGTGCACATGGATGGTACCCTGACCTGACATGGGTACCTCATATGACTACTTCCGGTGCCTGCTGTCATCACCATGTTGGTGGGTGCACCACACAGCACCATCCCTTCCACAGTGACCATGGTGTTGAGCACAGCCTAGGTATTCATTTATGGGGACGGGGATGTTCACATAGCGGTGACAATGCTGGTATCATCCATCAGACCGTACACTTATGACACACACCTCACACACACAGCCCATTCAGTATGTTGTTCACAACACTGACACAGCTATACTGCTAGGTCAGGTCCATTCCCAGCCGTACAAACACAGATGCATAACATTTCTCTCTGTGGCATGGGCTACAATGACAGTGGGGTTCAACACATACCATGTTCGACTGTAGCTGGCGCTGATGTTCTGTGCACATGTCAACACATTAACCCTGTTCTATTGTAGCCAGCGGTGATGTGCTGTGCACATGTCACTCTTGCACATTGTGTTGATGTCTGTCTGTCAACAGGCCACTGGTGGAACACGCAAATGTATTTGTAATCAAATATACATGCCGCCCTGTACAGCTGTACTGCTTACATCTCAAGCGCTAATGTGTCATGGACATGCACACCTTACCCGGAAAGGTGATAGTGCATTTCCACCCTTACTCATCACCTCTTGTGGGTTGCTATTATCCAACACCCTATATGTATTGTATGGTCAAGCTATGCACCTGTGCAGGACATGTGAACATGTAATGCGCTACTGATTATGTTTGCACCCATTGCACAACATGTCACACAGGTACACTGGCAGTCATACACTTCACAGCTTGCTGAAGGTACGACAGGTGTTGTACATACTTAGCACACATATCCTGTGGGACATGGTCATATGTACAGGCATGTCCAACTGTCACGTACCAGTGCTACCCCTATATGACGGATATGTCGTACATGTGGCAATACAGCAACTGTCACATGTACTCGTTCAATGCTCACCTACCAACATACAGCAGTACAGCCTGTGGGTGATGTGCTTCTGCATCCATGCTGTGCCCATAGCTGTCAGTTGTACATCATTATGTGCAATGTACCTCATTTGGTTATTAACAAGTGCATGTTCATCAAGGTTCCACATTGGAAGGGTCTGTCACACATTCATTGTTGTACATGGTTTACATGCCAGCCATGGCTTAATAGATGGGAATCATAGTAATTCATTGGGATATCATATTTGTACATTGAGCAGCGTATTTCAGCCATCATATACCCTTCCTAGTTGACACTGTTAGTCAGCCAGTAGTAGGTGTTCTATGATCTGCACATTAGTCACACAGTACGAGGGCTACTGTTACTCATTTTGGGGACAGGGTGCTGACAGCTGTGGATGGGGGTGATGCTGTCGACAACCATGACTGCACCTGACGGTCACTTCTGGATGTGTAACATTCACATCACACACCTACCATCACGTAGTCCCACATCATCTACAACAATGGACATTCCTGCAAGAACAACATATGCAATATGTCTGTATAACCACTGTAGGCACCACTGGTGGCCCCCATCATGGCAGCCAACATCACCAGTGTATATCCCGCAGACTCATGGGTTACAACATTCACAACACACCAGTCATGGATGACTCTGTTGTGAATCACAATGCAGTTCCACACATCATGTTACACAAGGCATTATGCACTTAGATGTTGCGGATGGGTGAACACCTCTGCAACTCAACCTACTCACACATGACATATCACCTGGTACAATATATCTCTCATACATCATGTTATTGTGACTGCCCTTTGATGGCAATACATGGACTACGTGTGCTGGGACATGCAATGGCTCACCGGTGTTATAGCCCTCTGGGTGTGTGTCTAGCCATGGTGTACATTCAGCATTGGTCTGGACACAAGAACACTGTACATTGACCTACTGTGTCACTGCAACAGTTGCCTATGCTCCTATTGTTATTGCACAGGCATGTGGTATCTGACTGCTATGACAGTCCAGGTCAAACACAATGCTGTGGCACGCATGACCTGCAGCCATCAGCCTGGGGAGTAGAGCACACATGTACATCTTCACATGCTATACTGCCTCTCTGGCAGTTTCACATAACTGTCACCGGCAGGGCAGTAACTGGCAAGCACGACATGGGGTCATGTGGAACAATGCTTGCATCTTCCACTGTGATGCACACAAGTGAGGCACACACACTATTGCACCACACACATATCTCTGCAGTGACTGGGACCTGCCTCTATGCTCTGCACAGAACACCTGTGATGATGGATTGTACACGAACCGTACCTTTCAGGCACATACCTGGACCGGAACACCCACAGATGAGGGGTTCACACATCACACAGTGTTTTGCACACATCCTGGATAGTTGCTTAGCACAATGCATCATAGGTGCTCCATGTGCAGATAACTGTGTTTGTGACCGCTATACACATTGTAACAAGCGACAGAGTCGACATTGTACACCACAGGTTACATACCTTCTGTGTTGTTATAGTGGACATTGGGCCTCAGACAGCTACTACTGCAGTGTGCTGACAGTAACCCACACTTCCCTGGGATAGACACCCATGTACCTACACATGCTTGAGTCATGCACTCCGCTCAGCTGGATAAAACAATACACAACACATACAATACCTACACTACCCTTAGCATGAACATTACCTCCATGTGACTGGTGTGACACACCTGGGGTTATCCCCTCTTTGGTGGATTCAAAACATATGCTACACGGCCTTGCTAGCCACATCCTGGAAACACACCCATCACAGCATACACGGAACATGTGTACTACAACAACTACTACAGACGTCTGCTGACAGCAGTTGTTAACATCATGACACCCGAGCAGATGGACACTACACATACATATGCTGATACATACCACAGTGCACTTCAGTAGCATGTACACAATTGCAGGAATCATGATATTCCACACAGAGACATGGCGGTACTGACCAGATAACAGATGCCACTGTGGTGGTCATGTTCCATGAACATATGATGTACAACCACAGGTACAGGCTGTTGCACAGTGGTGTACATTCACATGTGTGGGGTGCATCACTTGTCAGCCATGGTGGGTCCACAAGGTCCATCGTCACATACTCCAAGGCTAGCTACCTAAACATGACTGCCACATTTTGCGGTGTGGGGCCTCAGGCATTGTGTTGGTATGTCAGTATTATTTGGCAACATCCACATCTGATGTCACATACAACAGTCAACCAAACATTGCAGACCGAGGTAATGTTGGCAACATGCCAGGCGATGGCGTACTTATCGACAATACACCCTCTCACTCACTACAGGGTCGCAATCCATACATGAACATCATAGTGTCCCTGTGGTCACATACACAGTACTGACATACACACAATATGTCCTGGGACACTGGCCCAATGTCACCTTCCAATGTCCCTGGCTGTAATGTCCCACCAACCTGTTCAGTATATGTCTCCACACCAGGCCACTATATTCACTGCTAGCCTTTTGTTGGACATTGTAGACCCTGAATGCCGCACAGCAGCATTTATCGCACTACACACAAGTGGCACTGCATTGCACGAGTGGGACTATAGTCATACACTCCTGACTGGACCATTCTGCATGGCAATGAGGCACATCATCAGGAACGTGATTCCCACAGACATTGATGGCCTCCAGTCCTTTCCTAGCACCTTGGGCTTGTGAATGCCACAGCAAGGCACATACACATGCTGGGCACCTGTCATACAGTTGCTAGGGCAGTTGATGATGGTACGGAGGTCAACACATCATACATTGTCCTCACATTGCCTTTCAGCACCATTCCACATTCTGGTATTGACAACATACACATCCACCTGCACATCATACCCTGTGTCTCATGATGTTATGCTATGTGGCTCATGGGCAGTAAACACAGTGGTGCCAGCATACCATAGTACCTACTACATGTCAGGTACATATTGCATTACACAGTCCTCAGTCATAGGGCCACTCATGTTCACTATATGCTTACATACAGAACATGCTGTCACAGAGTACTGTCCATGCCTAGATTTCAAACACCTACATACCAAGCGCCATTATTGCTCCACCAGCTCATACTGATACCAACCATATGGGTGTCAGTGTGACAGATACTTCATATGAGTATCATGGCATCAAGATGCATGACACAAGGTGCATGCACATCACCTTTGCATAACGACATTCACCCACTGACTATCACATGGATAGTGGTCCCCTACATACATATCACATTGTACATGGTTGCAGTACACACATATGTCACACACAGTCCTGTGGTTACCTAATTCCACCGTGGCATGGATATCCTTCTTCAAGGCCACACCTATCTGTACTGTGTGTGATGCTGGTACATAGGTAGCCATTGTACCTGTGAACTACACACATCTACACACAGTCAAGGGTACAATACCACATTTATGATGTACCTTCAACAACAGCTACAGCTTTACATGGCACAACATTGACATGCCATGATGTTTACTGAGCTCAGACAGTTTACATATGCGGCTGAACTACGGACAACACATCTGTACACATCTGCATACCACATACTCACGGGTGTCTTCTTCTGCTCTGACACGGCCCAGGTCCACCACATTATTGATGCATATACTCCTCATACATGACATCTGCGGTGGGCACTGTGAACAAAATGCTCCTGGATATGTGCACACACACCACACTGCATGGGCTGTGCGTCTGTGTTACATCCACAAACCTAACACACACCATGCTGTGGAACATAGGTCCTGTGTACATCTCGCAGGGACACACAGTAGCACTGTTCATGTGATACCTCCCTTGCTGTTTGGGTGACACATGTAGTCCTGGTATCACCACAGCAGCTGTACTGTGTAGAGGTGCAGTTGACACCTGCCTCTGCTGTTCACAGGACACTACCATGGAGAGGTGACACTACTGTGTACACTGTACATGTGCTTACACATGGACTTGCCAGACTGCATTGTAGCCCACTATGCACCTGTGCAGCTACTACAAGTCCTTTGTGCATGGTTACTTGGTGTCCCTTCCATTTAGAGTAGCTATCATGCTACTACTATGTCCCATACCTACAGGCCATATGTATCCTGTTATTGTACATACCAATAGGCGATACCTGTGTTATGCATGATATGCCTGTGATACTGTGTAGGATATCTGTCATATCTACCTAGACAACTATACATTACACTTATTTCACATAGTATCCCCTATTGCAGAGCATACTTGCACGTCAGCCACACCTTACATATGTCATCAACGGTATATGCCCATACACATGCATGCTGTGACAGTATACATACATGTACTATCCCCTGCTATGGCACTTCCTTGTTGGACATCCACTACCAGCAACAGCGTGTGGTATGGCATTGTTCTCTTTAATGCCCTCCTGTAGCATCCCTTGTGGTGTCTCTGCTGTGTACATAATGTCCCACTGCTGTACACACGGTTTCTACAAGCGTTGGTATGCTCAGCAAGACATCACTACATAACTACCTTTCACCACTTTATGCATTACGGACAAGTGTAATTAATTACAACCACCATTCACATACAGTACAACTTATTAATACAGATCATGCATTACACAACCTTACATATCATGTGTTCTACATACCTTGTTGGTGTTTCGTTTCGTTTAGTTTATTGTTTTGTCATTTCCTTTTTTTTTCAGTACTTTCGGTAGTACGACGCTGTTTCAGTATGAGCATACGGTTTGAATATCTTGAGAGTCATCCTTATATACGTCGATACCTGCAACATTTGAATTCATCCCGCCAATTGCTGTTCCTCAGTGAGTAATTATGTGCATATCACCTGTGCATCTACTCCATTCGGAAATTACGCGTCGACACTGGGGTATAATTGGATTCTCCACCTGGGCATTGGCTATTTGCCGTACCTTCGTGGAGATGGTCTGTATTGTGTTATGTTATGTGTAACTGCAACTGCTATGCATAGGGGCAAGTATATTTTTAATTCATGTCACCCGTGGATTGTGTGTGACAGGTGTGGTATTTGGTTCAACATGTGGGTGTACCTGTCCTGCCGACAAATGATAACGGAGTATTGCATTCAAAAACTTTAACATGGCTGTTTTTTTTCCTTTATACAACACATGCAATTATGCATCCGCCTTTAATTGTGTCTCCCACGTGATATGTTGTGGTTATGCAGATGTCATTGACTGACTGTATGTTTCTGCTGCTATTACGGTTTGTATTCCTTTATTATCTATGGTGGGGGATATCGGTGGTTGTACGTAATGGATACGGTTTGTGGGCCTTGCATCTCTACATAAACAGTATAGTTGTCTGTGTGCTCCATCCCTACTTGGAGAGTTAACAGTTAATAGTCTTTTGTTATGGGATTGTAGGTTGGGCTGTTGTTAATTGGTTTCAATATCGTCTGCAGGTGAGCTTGATACATGTATACCTCCGTAACTTATGTGGTATATCAGCGGCTATGTGTACGTGACAACTATCCCTTGTCTTTCTGTCCCAGATATTTGCAGTCACTGTGGTCATGTTGTTGAAATAGCCTGTTTGCCAGTGGTTGCCACATATTCATATGGAAATTGTTTGACACTTGTGGAACACACAGCAGTGTTTAAGGGCCAACACGTAGCCACGGTCAGTACTGAGGTAGCACATACTTTTTTCCGCGATACATACCAATTGCTGTGTGACTTTGCCAACGTATCATATTGCATGTAACATATCAGTGTCGTACATACAGGCATGACTATTACATACGTCTTTTACATTTCTTATGGGGAATATTCCTGTGCTACCATCTGGAACATTTTCACTTTGTATCGTTCTATGTCAGGACACACCTAGCCAGGATGGGGCTGTCACTACTACTCTGGGACTAGTAGTGAACATATGCCTGAGGCTAGTTTACCGTATGCCTACACCTAATATTCTGATCTGCCTCTAACTTGGCACCAACATACACATGTTGCAGACACACACACATTACACTCACACAGCGACGCACACGGCACCCTCAACGCACACGTACACATACTACGGCACTCACTGGGACGATTGCACACAGTACCTACGTGGACCGCAACACTGGCAGCGGTGACTAACTCTCCCTTCATATCATCATACTATTACATGCGCATGTACTGTTACAGTACTGTGTTCTGTCGGTCTTTCAGCCTCGCGGTTATGCATATCGGTGTGTTACACGTTCCATGGTTGGCGGTATCCTATTATTTTGAACCTCCCGGATGTTCAGATTGTTGTTGCACTATCTATAATATTTACAGATATCGCTGGATACATCTCAGTCATCTTATATCCCTCTAATTCCCTTTCTTATCTGTATTATATATATGTATATGTGTGCATATATATATATCTATATATATATATCTATATATATATATATATTTATATATATATACATCTTGTGTCGAACGTGGCAGGCACACAGCAATGCCATATGCTGTAGGACTCACGTACTGTTCAGGTGTTGGCGTTACATGTTCCACTGGCTGTTGGGTTTACAGTGTTTGGGGGCTGCCTATGTAGGAGTCACACATAAGGCCACCCATACATTACAATTTACAGGTGGTCATGTTTGTGTGCCGTCCATTTCACTGTGTGTGCAGGTGGGGAGGTGTCAGTCCATGGGGCCTACGCTGTCAGAGTATGTGCTATACGTTCCCTCTTTGCCAAGGCGTAGGCATATTGGGCACGCCTCCGTCTGCCTACTGGGGCTGGCACAGTGTGTTCATGGTCTGGAACCCTCTGTGCCTGGACTGGCCTTGGCAATTGTGGTGGGTTTTGTGGCCCTTCACCATTATGTCCCTGCAGCAGCTGCTTCCACAGGATCATATTATGTAGCATGGCACATACTATGAATATGTGGGCACATGTGCCTGGAGAGTACTGCAAGGCTCCACCAGATGTATCCAAGCACCGGAACCATGATTTCAGCATCCCGAACACACGCTCTATGATTATTCTGGTTTGTGCGTGTGCCTCATTATGGCGTTCATGCATGTGTGTGTGTGTGCATTTCTGATGGGAGTCATCATCCACGGCTCCAGTGCATAGCCAGCATCCCCCACGAGATGGCCTTGTGGGATGTCCCCCCTGACAAATACCTGATACAGCTGTGAGGCATGCCAGATATGGGAGTCATGGTAGCTTCCAGGGCTGCCAGCACACACATCCATGATAATGCCCTGGGCATTGCACACGACCTGGCAATTGATGGAGTGGAATCCCTTGCGGTTTATGTAGTGTCTACCCTGCTCACCAGGTGGTGACTTGATCTGTATGTGCGTACAGTCTATCACACCCAGTACCTCCGGGTATTGTGCCACACGGTGGAAGTGGCGCATATTGCTAGCCAAATCCTCCTGAGATCTGGGGAAGTATATATGCTCATTCGCATGTGGTAACATGGCATCCAGGAACTGGTGTAGTACCCTGGATGCTGATGCCTGTGAGATGTCCATTATATCTCCAGTTGTCCTTTGAAAGGTACCTGTGACCAGTATTCGCAAGCTTACACATACCTTTGTGTCCACTGGGATGGGTTCCCCCTCTGTTGTTTCTTGTTCTCAGGCGTGGCCGGCACAGCTCCACTATTTGCTGTAACATGTCCCTGTCCACCCTGTAACGCTCTACTATCTCCAGGTCATGTAGCCCCTGGTAGGTTACCCTTGGTCTGAACACTCTCCTTCTCCTCCGAGGCCTGCGGTGGTTGCCGGCATCCTCCTCCACAACACCGTCTGTCTCTAACACATGCTGATGGATCACAGCTATGGCAGCACCCAACATGTACATTTTAAAAGTTCCCCGTGTGTTTACACCTATGGTGCGGTGTTTGGGAATACACGGCTGTGTGTTGTGTGCATTCACACTTTATACTATTGTGCTGTGCACACCAATGATGTCATAGGGTGTGTTTGTACGGCCGTATCTAAGGGTTATCTTCCATGTTTTACCAATGGAACTACAACGGTGTTGCCTTTGGTGTTGAATTACTCTTGCCTGCCATGGATTACCTTTCTACCTTCCCTTACTATTTCTGCACATTGCACCTACCATTTTCTGGCATGCATCCTGCAGAGCACTGTCATTTGTACTTTCATGGACATGGCATATCATGCGTTTTGTGTGCTACTGCCATTGTGCTGCCAGTCTGCTTTGCTCTGCTGTGTCAGGTCTTCTATCTTTGCAATCTGCTACCTCCCCTACTTTCTTTGCATTCATTTGCCTCCCCTATCCCATTTTGCAGGTTTCTGCATGCAGAGTTGTCAGCTGCCATCGATTGGCCTTCGTGGGTTGATTAGTGTTGATTGCTCATTAGTACTCCAATCACACTTCTTCCGCATTTCCTTATATTCTTCACATCACCTTCCTGTTTCTGATATTGTTTGCGGGGCATGCGTCAGATTACTAGGTTTCGGGAACGTTGTCATCCTCGTACACATGCACTTTTGTGCGCAATGTGTGCTCTCAGCTAAACTATTACCCCACACCCCGGTCCTGCAGCTTTGATTAGTGATGTACAGCCCAGGTTTGCTATGCTCCAATGTGCTTACTGCTACGGTGGCACACCCCTCTGCAGATGTCATGTATTTCCTCTGAGCCACTCCTCGGTGTTTTTCCGCTGCGCCGTATGGTACAACCTTACTCCGGCGGGACATTTGCGATTCAGTATTATCTGCCTCATTTGCATGGCGTTGACTACTAATTCATAGTTACCACGCCGAAGAATGCCGCGAGTCCTTGGCAACCCTTGCACTGTGGTTGTGGTGTTCCATGCATACCATGGTGTATTATGCTGTAAGCCTGATTTCTATTACGATGCTATTTTATAACATTGTTATATTATTTCATTATGTTGCACCTTCCGCACACATGTCCTGCGGTTCCGATGTGAGTTACTGTGGACATGACATTTAAGTTGTTATTTACGTGTTGTGCATCTTTTCTTATGCCATTGTCTGTGTATTTCGCCATTGGCATATGTTAACAGTGTGATACCTGGGTCTGACAGTCTTCCATTACTCCGATGTTATGTTTGGGAAAATGTAAACCGTTTTTTTTTTTTTTGGTTTACATTGCCGTGGGCTTATGCTACGCCTGCACCACTTCGTGAATCGCTATATGCCTTCATTTGCATGGTGACACACTGCACATAGGGTGATTAGCATACCTACGCCTGGGGCTGCGCAGATCTGGCGTACGCCGGTAGTGCACGTGGAATTGGATCGTACCTGAATCGCTCGGCGGCCATATTTGGCATTATAACGCCTACGCTATGCATGTGCCTGGCGCAAGATTCATGAATCCCGGGGATGGTTTTATCTGGGAACATCTTTGTAGATGCATAAGGCTATTAACATTTTCCTAAAAAGTTTGAGATTGTGATGGTGGGTGTTTTTTATATGAAGGTAATGAGAACTTTTACCTGAGATGACATGGGGATTAGTCAGATTTCTCAATTTTCTGAATGCTTGGAAGTTTTGTGTAGTTTATGAGAAAACAAAGTTTTTATATGCCTTGTTGCATTCACTCATTAGTTGTTTTCTAATGAGCCAAGGAACGGGTTGTACCTAGCCCTTTTTTTCTGATTTATACTAGGCCATTTAGGATGTTGAGAATGGTAGTGTTAAAGTTTTCTGTGCATTCATGCAAAGGTAGTTTTTTCATTTGTTCATGTTGTAGTCATTTATGGTTGTAATCAAGGCATCTTTGTTAAAGGTAGATAGGTTACGACTCTTGATGATTATCACTATTGATATGACACCCAGATAGGCTGAAGTGCTGTTTTCATGACTCTTGATGATTATCACTATTGATATGACACCCAGATAGACTGAAGTGCTGTTTTCACGACTCTTGATGATTATCACTATTGATATGACACCCAAATAGACTGAAGTGCTGTTTTCACGACTCTTGATGATTATCACTATTGATATGACACCCAGATAGACTGAAGTGCTGTTTTCATGACTCTTGATGATTATCACTAGTGATATGACACCCAGATAGACTGAAGTGCTGTTTTCACGACTCTTGATGATTATCACTATTGATATGACACCCAGATAGACTGAAGTGCTGTTTTCACGACTCTTGATGATTATCACTATTGATATGACACCCAGATAGACTGAAATGCTGTTTTCACGACTCTTGATGATTATCACTATTGATATGACACCCAGATAGACTGAAGTGCTGTTTTCACGACTCTTGATGATTATCACTATTGATATGACACCCAGATAGACTGAAGTGCTGTTTTCACGACTCTTGATGATTATCACTATTGATATGACACCCAGATAGACTGAAGTGCTGTTTTCACAACTCTTGATGATTATCACTATTGATATGACACCCAGATAGACTGAAGTGCTGTTTTCACGACTCTTGATGATTATCACTATTGATATGACACCCAGATAGACTGAAGTGCTGTTTTCACGACTCTTGATGATTATCACTATTGATATGACACCCAGATAGACTGAAATGCTGTTTTCATGACTCTTGATGATTATCACTATTGATATGACACCCAGATAGACTGAAGTGCTGTTTTCATGACTCTTGATGATTATCACTATTGATATGACACCCAGATAGACTGAAGTGCTGTTTTCACGACTCTTGATGATTATCACTATTGATATGACACCCAGATAGACTGAAGTGCTGTTTCACGACTCTTGATGATTATCACTATTGATATGACACCCAGATAGACTGAAGTGCTGTTTTCACGACTCTTGATGATTATCACTATTGATATGACACCCAGATAGACTGAAGTGCTGTTTTCACGACTCTTGATGATTATCACTATTGATATGACACCCAGATAGACTGAAGTGCTGTTTTCACGACTCTTGATGATTATCACTATTGATATGACACCCAGATAGACTGAAGTGCTGTTTTCACGACTCTTGATGATTATCACTATTGATATGACACCCAGATAGACTGAAGTGCTGTTTTCATGACTCTTGATGATTATCACTATTGATATGACACCCAGATAGACTGAAGTGCTGTTTTCATGACTCTTGATGATTATCACTATTGATATGACACCCAGATAGACTGAAGTGCTGTTTTCACGACTCTTGATGATTATCACTATTGATATGACACCCAGATAGACTGAAGTGCTGTTTTCACGACTCTTGATGATTATCACTATTGATATGACACCCAGATAGACTGAAGTGCTGTTTTCATGACTCTTGATGATTATCACTAGTGATATGACACCCAGATAGACTGAAGTGCTGTTTTCACGACTCTTGATGATTATCACTATTGATATGACACCCAGATAGACTGAAATGCTGTTTTCATGACTCTTGATGATTATCACTATTGATATGACACCCAGATAGACTGAAGTGCTGTTTTCACGACTCTTGATGATTATCACTATTGATATGACACCCAGATAGACTGAAGTGCTGTTTTCATGACTCTTGATGATTATCACTATTGATATGACACCCAGATAGACTGAAATGCTGTTTTCACGACTCTTGATGATTATCACTATTGATATGACACCCAGATAGACTGAAGTGCTGTTTTCTTTAGGTATGTGGTGAATAATCTTGATAGCAAAATTGGATAAGCGGTTGAGTACATAAGCAGTGGAGCCTGAGAGTGTGATGTTTTTTGGTTCTGAGGACAGGCATCAGTCTGTAAGGGAATCTCTGTTAATGATATTCCAATATCTGACAGTAGTATGTGAGCTGTGTGCAGCCATGCAGGTTTATATTGAATTGGGCTGCAGAAGGATATAAAGCTGTTTTGTGCTGATCAATGTTTAGGTCTCCTAAAATGAAAGTTTCATGGGAAACTTGTGAGTAATACCTAAGATATTTTCAGTTGTTGAGATATCTTTTGCCTTGATAGATATATAAAGCAATGGTGCAGAGTTTTCGTGAGACTGAGATTTGATTAGATGACAACTATTACAGAGTTATTAAACTGTGTGATGCTGTAGGGATATAGTGACATTGCAAGGCTGTTGGAATAGAAAATGGCAACTCCTACATCTTTTTTTCCATTCCTGTCAGCTCTGATGATACTTTATCTGGGGATGGTAGATTCTTCATTCAGGATATTTGGTTTTATCCATGTTTCTGTTAGAACAAGAACCTCTGGTGAGTGTCAAGCAATCCAGGTATGAATCTTGTCAAGATTATTCCCTCCAGATCTTATTACAATGTGACAAAATTAAATATAACTGGATGATTTTGTAATGTTTGTTGGAGAAGAGTGCATGGATTAGGGAATATGTCTCCATATAGCTTTAGTTACTACTGGCAAGCATTAAATAGTACACTGCCGAGATGTTAATTTAACGTTAATCTGTGCATAGTACAAGCATTAAATAGTACACTGCCAAGATGTTAATTTAACGTTAATCTGTGTATAGTACAAGCATTAAATAGTACACAGCCGAGATGTTAATTTAACGTTAATCTGTATAGTACAAGCATTAAATAGTACACTGCCGAGATGTTAATTTAACGTTAATCTGTGCATAGTACAAGCATTAAATAGTACACAGCCGAGATGTTAATTTAACGTTAATCTGTGTATAGTACAAGCATTAAATAGTACACTGCCGAGATGTTAATTTAACGTTAATCTGTGTATAGTACAAGCATTAAATAGTACACTGCCGAGATGTTAATTTAACGTTAATCTGTGTATAGTACAAGCATTAAATAGTACACAGCCGAGATGTTAATTTAACGTTAATCTGTGTATAGTACAAGCATTAAATAGTACACAGCCGAGATGTTAATTTAACGTTAATCTGTGTATAGTACAAGCATTAAATAGTACACAGCCGAGATGTTAATTTAACGTTAATCTGTGTATAGTACAAGCATTAAATAGTACACAGCCGAGATGTTAATTTAACGTTAATCTGTGTATAGTACAAGCATTAAATAGTACACTGCGAGATGTTAATTTAACGTTAATCTGTGTATAGTACAAGCATTAAATAGTACACAGCCGAGATGTTAATTTAACGTTAATCTGTGTATAGTACAAGCATTAAATAGTACACTGCCGAGATGTTAATTTAACGTTAATCTGTGTATAGTACAAGCATTAAATAGTACACTGCCAGATGTTAATTTAACGTTAATCTGTGTATAGTACAAGCATTAAATAGTACACAGCCGAGATGTTAATTTAACGTTAATCTGTGTATAGTACAAGCATTAAATAGTACACTGCCAAGATGTTAATTTAACGTTAATCTGTGTATAGTACAAGCATTAAATAGTACACTGCCGAGATGTTAATTTAACGTTAATCTGTGTATAGTACAAGCATTAAATAGTACACTGCCGAGATGTTAATTTAACATTAATCTGTGTATAGTACAAGCATTAAATAGTACATTGCCGAGATGTTAATTTAACGTTAATCTGTGCATAGTACAAGCATTAAATAGTACACTGCCGAGATGTTAATTTAACGTTAATCTGTGCATAGTACAAGCATTAAATAGTACACTGCCAAGATGTTAATTTAACGTTAATCTGTGCATAGTACAAGCATTAAATAGTACACTGCCGAGATGTTAATTTAACGTTAATCTGTGTATAGTACAAGCATTAAATAGTACACTGCCAAGATGTTAATTTAATCTGTGTATAGTACAAGCATTAAATAGTACACTGCCGAGATGTTAATTTAATGTTAATCTGTGTATAGTACAAGCATTGAATAGTACACTGCCGAGATGTTAATTTATTAATCTGTATAGTACAAGCATTAAATAGTACATTGCCGAGATGTTAATTTAACGTTAATCTGTGCATAGTACAAGCATTAAATAGTACACTGCCGAGATGTTAATTTAACGTTAATCTGTGCATAGTACAAGCATTAAATAGTACACTGCCAAGATGTTAATTTAACGTTAATCTGTGCATAGTACAAGCATTAAATAGTACACTGCCAAGATGTTAATTTAACGTTAATCTGTGTATAGTACAAGCATTAAATAGTACACTGCCAAGATGTTAATTTAACGTTAATCTGTGTATAGTACAAGCATTAAATAGTACATTAATCTGTGTATAGTACAAGCATTAAATAGTACAACCGAGATGTTAATTTAACGTTAATCTGTGCATAGTACAAGCATTAAATAGTACACTGCCAAGATGTTAATTTAACGTTAATCTGTGCATAGTACAAGCATTAAATAGTACACTGCCGAGATGTTAATTTAACGTTAATCTGTGCATAGTACAAGCATTAAATAGTACACTGCCGAGATGTTAATTTAACGTTAATCTGTGTATAGTACAAGCATTAAATAGTACACTGCCAAGATGTTAATTTAACGTTAATCTGTGTATAGTACAAGCATTAAATAGTACACTGCCAAGATGTTAATTTAACGTTAATCTGTGTATAGTACAAGCATTAAATAGTACACTGCCGAGATGTTAATTTAACGTTAATCTGTGTATAGTACAAGCATTAAATAGTACACTGCCGAGATGTTAATTTAACGTTAATCTGTGTATAGTACAAGCATTAAATAGTACACTGCCGAGATGTTAATTTAACGTTAATCTGTGTATAGTACAAGCATTAAATAGTACACTGCCGAGATGTTAATTTAACGTTAATCTGTGTATGGTACAAGCATTAAATAGTACACTGCCGAGATGTTAATTTAACGTTAATCTGTGTATAGTAGCTTGATGACTTTGGATTATGCGTTAGAAGTTTTGATCTGCAAAACTGAAGGTGGGTATTTTAGTAGATGCTGACGGATATGGGAAAGTGAAGATGGCATTGATTTGTAGTAGACATATTGGATGTTACAGGTGGTATGTGTGATAAAGGGTGAGAGAGTAGATAGGTAGAATAATGAGTAATAGCTGAGACTATGATGAGGATAGTAATTAATTGATAAGACCATGTTTGCCAAGAAGGACTGTCTAGAGATGGAAGACTGTTGGTGAAAGATCAAATTTCCTTTAGGGGCATATCTATTGAAAGAAAGGAGTGTGGCTGAAAGAAAGTGATGTATTACAGAAATGAAAAAGGATTAACATGTTATTTACCAATGAAGGGTAAGAGTGTCACAATGGTAGTGGGCACAGAGTGATAGAATGGGATGTCTAAGGGTTAATGTGTTATTTACAAATTAAGTATAAGAATATTACAATGACAAAAGGCACACAATGATATAATGGACTAACAAAGGAGAGTGTCACAATGGTAAATTAAATATAACTGGATGATTTTGTAATGTTTGTTGAGGAAGAGTGCATGGATTAGGGAATATGTCTCCATATAGCTTTAGTTACTACTGGCAAGCATTAAATAGTACACTGCCGAGATGTTAATTTAACGTTAATCTGTGTATAGTACAAGCATTAAATAGTACACTGCTGAGATGTTAATTTAACGTTAATCTGTGCATAGTACAAGCATTAAATAGTACACTGCCGAGATGTTAATTTAACGTTAATCTGTGCATAGTACAAGCATTAAATAGTACACAGCCGAGATGTTAATTTAACGTTAATCTGTGTATAGTACAAGCATTAAATAGTACACAGCCGAGATGTTAATTTAACGTTAATCTGTGTATAGTACAAGCATTAAATAGTACACTGCCGAGATGTTAATTTAACGTTAATCTGTGTATAGTACAAGCATTAAATAGTACACAGCCGAGATGTTAATTTAACGTTAATCTGTGTATAGTACAAGCATTAAATAGTACACTGCCGAGATGTTAATTTAACGTTAATCTGTGTATAGTACAAGCATTAAATAGTACACTGCCGAGATGTTAATTTAACGTTAATCTGTGTATAGTACAAGCATTAAATAGTACACTGCCGAGATGTTAATTTAACGTTAATCTGTGTATAGTACAAGCATTAAATAGTACACAGCCGAGATGTTAATTTAACGTTAATCTGTGTATAGTACAAGCATTAAATAGTACACAGCCGAGATGTTAATTTAACGTTAATCTGTGTATAGTACAAGCATTAAATAGTACACAGCCGAGATGTTAATTTAACGTTAATCTGTGTATAGTACAAGCATTAAATAGTACACAGCCGAGATGTTAATTTAACGTTAATCTGTGTATAGTACAAGCATTAAATAGTACACAGCCGAGATGTTAAGTTAACGTTAATCTGTGTATAGTACAAGCATTAAATAGTACACAACCGAGATGTTAATTTAATGTTAATCTGTGTATAATACAAGCATTAAATAGTACACAGCCGAGATGTTAATTTAACGTTAATCTGTGTATAGTACAAGCATTAAATAGTACACTGCCGAGATGTTAGTTTAACGTTAATCTGTGTATAGTACAAGCATTAAATAGTACACTGCCGAGATGTTAATTTAACGTTAATCTGTGTATAGTACAAGCATTAAATAGTACACAGCCGAGATGTTAATTTAACGTTAATCTGTGTATAGTACAAGCATTAAATAGTACACAGCCGAGATGTTAATTTAACGTTAATCTGTGCATAGTACAAGCATTAAATAGTACACAGCCGAGATGTTAATTTAACGTTAATCTGTGCATAGTACAAGCATTAAATAGTACACTGCCGAGATGTTAATTTAACGTTAATCTGTGCATAGTACAAGCATTAAATAGTACACTGCCAAGATGTTAATTTAACGTTAATCTGTGCATAGTACAAGCATTAAATAGTACACAGCCGAGATGTTAATTTAACGTTAATCTGTGTATAGTACAAGCATTAAATAGTACACTGCCAAGATGTTAATTTAACGTTAATCTGTGTATAGTACAAGCATTAAATAGTACACTGCCGAGATGTTAATTTAATGTTAATCTGTGTATAGTACAAGCATTGAATAGTACACTGCCGAGATGTTAATTTAACGTTAATCTGTGTATAGTACAAGCATTAAATAGTACATTGCCGAGATGTTAATTTAACGTTAATCTGTGCATAGTACAAGCATTAAATAGTACACTGCCGAGATGTTAATTTAACGTTAATCTGTGCATAGTACAAGCATTAAATAGTACACTGCCAAGATGTTAATTTAACGTTAATCTGTGCATAGTACAAGCATTAAATAGTACACTGCCAAGATGTTAATTTAACGTTAATCTGTGTATAGTACAAGCATTAAATAGTACACTGCCAAGATGTTAATTTAATGTTAATCTGTGTATAGTACAAGCATTGAATAGTACACTGCCGAGATGTTAATTTAACGTTAATCTGTGTATAGTACAAGCATTAAATAGTACATTGCCGAGATGTTAATTTAACGTTAATCTGTGCATAGTACAAGCATTAAATAGTACACTGCCGAGATGTTAATTTAACGTTAATCTGTGCATAGTACAAGCATTAAATAGTACACTGCTGAGATGTTAATTTAACGTTAATCTGTGCATAGTACAAGCATTAAATAGTACACTGCCAAGATGTTAATTTAATGTTAATCTGTGCATAGTACAAGCATTAAATAGTACACTGCCAAGATGTTAATTTAACGTTAATCTGTGTATAGTACAAGCATTAAATAGTACACTGCCAAGATGTTAATTTAACGTTAATCTGTGTATAGTACAAGCATTAAATAGTACACTGCCGAGATGTTAATTTAACGTTAATCTGTGTATAGTACAAGCATTAAATAGTACACTGCCGAGATGTTAATTTAACGTTAATCTGTGCATAGTACAAGCATTAAATAGTACACTGCCAAGATGTTAATTTAACGTTAATCTGTGTATAGTACAAGCATTAAATAGTACACAGCCGAGATGTTAATTTAACGTTAATCTGTGTATAGTAGCTTGATGACTTTGGATTATGTGTTAGAAGTTTTGATCTGCAGAACTGAAGGTGGGTATTGTAGTAGATGCTGACGGATATGGGAAAGTGAAGATGGCATTGATTTGTAGTAGACATATTGGATGTTACAGGTGGTATGTGTGATAAAGGGGGAGAGAGTAGATAGGTAGAATAATGAGTAATAGCTGAGACTATGATGAGGATAGTAATTAATTGATAAGGCCATGTTTGCCAAGAAGGGCTGTCTAGAGATGGAAGACTATTGGTGAAAGATCAAATTTACTTTAGGGGCATGTCTGTTGAAAGAAAGGAGTGTGGCTGAAAGAAAGTGAAGTAGTACAAAAATGAAAAAGGATTAACATGTTATTTACAAATGAAGGGTAAGAGTGTTACAATGGTAGTAGTCACAATATGGTTGAATGGGATGTCTAAGGGTTAATGTTATTTACAAATTAAGTATAAGAATATTACAATGATAAAAGGCACACAATGATATAATGGACTATCAAAGGATTAACATGTTAAGTACAAATGAATTGTAAGAGTGTCACAATGGTAGTGGGCACAGAATGATAGACTGGGATGTCTAAGGGTTAATGTGTTATATATCAATAAAGAGTAAAAGTGTCTTAATGACAATAGGCACAGAATGATAACATGACAACCCCTAGACATTGTATTGTCTCATTGTGTGCCTACTGCTATTGTAACGGTCTTACACTTCATTTGTAAATAACATGAAAACTCTTAGACATCTTATTCTATTTGCAAATGACATGTAAGAGTCTTACAGTGGTAGTAGGCAAAAAATGATAAAATGGGATGTATACGTATCAACATCTTATTTACAAATGAAGTGTAAGAGTGTTACAATGGTAGTAGGAAAATTATGATTTATATTTTATTTATTTATTTGCCTTTGTTTATTGGGAAAGTCCAACCGGGTCTTACCTTTTTTCAGCAGAGACCCGGTGAGAAAAGCTCTACTTGCTTACATTGCATCATATTAAGCTTCAGTTATACACAAAGTAGTTACATTTCTATTTACATTTATACACAAACAGTAGTTACATTTATACATTGTACGATTTTACAGAGGTGGAAGTTACTAAAGATAAACCCCACATGCAGCTTAGTGGATTGTACAGGCAGCAGTTATTTATAAAAATGTTTTTCATTTCAGTGAGAGGTTGAGTCTACTCTGCTAAACAAAAGTATTTGGAGAGTATAGTATGGTGAATACAGAGTCTCAACCTTGTGATGAGCATGTGCAGGACCAGGATTGCTTAAGATGTTGTTTAAGCAGTGGTTTAAAACTACTGAGTTTGTCAGAGTGTTTTATTTATGTGGGGAAGCTATTCCAGAGTATAGCTATGTACTGGGAGTACAACAAGTCTCCTATGACATTATTTGACTTATCTATAAGTAATAAGACTTTGTTACTTTACGGAGGTCCCATGCTGGACTGTAGGGCAGTAATAAGTTTTGCACTGCAGGGCATTCTTCTCGATGATGAATGAGTTTGTGTGCTGTAGTTAGTTGTGAATATGTTAGGAAGTTGTGCAATTCAAGTCAGTTTAATTGTTTAAGCTATAATAACGGTGGGTCCTATGAGGGAGATTGGTGTCAAATTTAGCTATTTTATTGAAGCATGAAGCAAGTTTCTTTCTTTGAGTATCATTTAAGTTTCTTAGCATAGGAGTGGCATATAAGAGAGCTGTCAATGAGAAGGTGGTGGCTAGATTTCTTCTTGCAGTATCTGTAAGGAATCCATTCATCCTATAAAGGGATCCTAGTTTCTGGTGAGCAGATATAATGATGTGCAGTAAATGCTGGTCATATCTGCTACTGTCATCTATTACAACACCTAGAAGTTTACTGTGAGTTACAGTTTCAATGATATTATTATTTGCTGACTTTATGGCAAAAGATTGCTTTTGATTTTGGCAACTTTTTGAGGTAAAAAGCATTAGTTTTCTTGGATTTGAGTAGGAAGTTTGATTCCAGGTTACTACAGAGGAGAAATATTTTTGGGTAATGCCTTGGAACTTATTTATTGTTGAGGTTGCGCATATTAATGTTAAGTTGTCTGCATACTAAACTAAACTACCATGGTGGATGGAGGTGTGGAGGTCATTAATACATATATTAAATAGGAAAGGACCCAGGGTAGAGCCCCGAGGAACAACTGCAGTAACTGGTTGAAAGGATGAGTAGATTTGTTGCCATTTAACAGCTTGCTGCCTTCCAGATAGGTAACTAAGGGACCACAGCAATGAGTATTGTGAAACTCCTATTGAGGAGAGTCAGGCAAGCAGTTGCTGATGTGAGACAGTATCAAATGCCTTTGACAAGTCTAAGAAAAAGATAAACACAAGCAGAACATTATTTTTGTGTTGGTTTATTATATTAGTAAAATGTAGTAGAGCAATAGTGGTGCTCTACTGGGGCCTAAACCCATGTTGTGTTTCTGAGATCAGGTTATTTTAGGTTAGGTATTGCATCAACTGCATATGGATGCATTTCTCTTATATTTTGAAGAGGGAGAACAGAATCACTATTAGTCTGTAGTTATTAAACTCTGTAGATGTGCCTCCTTTGTGCAGTGGTATGATGTAGGATTTTTCTGTTTTTCTGCTATGGACATATTTATTAGTACAGACACAGAGAACTCTATGACTTCTGCTACCATTTTTAGGTAGTCTGATGGTAGTTGGTCAACAGCTATGGAAGTAGTTTTTAGTTTAAGGATTAACTTCCTTACGAGCGAGGTAGGTACTGGACTAAAATTGAAGAACTCTTGGTGGTTCTGATTGGATAGGGGTAGAGAGAGAGGGGCAGGTGTATTAATGTCTAAGAGAGTTAATATTGATTGTACAAAGTAGGAATTAAACTGTGGGATATAGTCTGTCATACTGTCTGTTTTTGGAGAGGGAGTGGTGCTCTTACTAGAGTGGAGTAGTTTATTTAGTGATGACCAACAAAGTTTTGGGTTGTTTTTATGTTTGTCTTGTAGGTTGTTATAGTATCTTTGATTTTCCTGTGTGACATGGAGTTTTGCAAGGTTTTTAAGATGTCTAAATTGCTGGAAGGCATTTTGAGTTCTATTTTTATACCAGTTTTTTCCAGGGTTTATCCCTTTTTGTCATGTTTTTTTGTTAGCCATGGTGTGGAGTTGGACTTTATTATTTTATTATGTACTTGTGCTAGATTATTTAAAGTATGTAAGAATATGTTATTAAAGTGCTCTACAGCATGTTCTACATGATAGAATGGAATGCCTAAGGGTTACCATGTTATTTACAAAGGAAATGCAAGCGTGTTACAGTGGTAGTAGGTACAGAATGATAGAATGGGATGCTAAGGGTTACCATGTTATTTATAAATGAAGTCCAAGAGTGTTGCAGAGGTAGCAAGCACAGAATGATAGAAAGGGATGTCTAAGGATTAAAATATTATTTACTATCAGATTGTAAAAGTATTACAATAGAAGTAGGCAAACTATGATAGAAAGAGATGTCTAAGGGTGTTATTTACAAATAAAGTGTAAGAGTGTTACAGTTGTAAAAGGCACAAAGTGATAGAATGGACTGACTAAGGGTTAACATTTTAACTGCAAATGAATTGCAAGAGTGTCACAATGGTCATAGGCACAGAATGACAATGTGATGTCTAAAGGTTTACGTGTTATTTACAAATGAAATGTATGAGTGTTGCAATGGAGATAGAGGCAGCATGTTGGAGTGGGATGTCTGGGAGATTTAAAATGTTAGAATATGAATTTCTATAAAAAGTAAGAAATGAAGTGTTGAAGCATAACAGGGTAGTAGATGAATGTAGGCTGCATGCAGTATATGGGATGCAAACGTTTTATGTTATATTTTGTGGTGTTGAGAGCAATGGAGTAATTGTAATGTTGGAGAGATTGTTATTTATGATTGAGGTGGAACAAATAGACTGTGGGTGATGCACTTTGACAGATGATAAATGTGGTGGAGTAAATGTGAATGTTTAACTTGTATAATTGTCTTAGTGATGCAAGAGGAATTTAAATGAGAAACTGGTGAGGTTTGTATGTCATGCCTATGTGAGCGTGATGAACTTTTAGTGGTATGAATTAATGTATTAGCATTAAATGAGACTGTACTGGATTGGGCGATGTACCTTTGGTAGAATTATGTAGACAAGATCAGGGTGACAATAAATTGTCTTTCAGGTGCCATTAACTGATATCTCAATGGCCTTAAAAAAACTTTCACCTGATAATTATAGCTATGACATGGTGATGGCCCATATTGGAGTAAATGACTTGCAACCCAAATCCTGATGGAACTGCAGAGTGACATGTCAGACCTAAGGTACAAAGAAATGATAACTTGCTGCAACATTAACTAAATAACTTATGTTACTCCATGGGGATCCAATATGTCTCAGCATGGGATGAGATGCATGAGGGTCCAATATGTCTCAGCATGGGATGAGATGCATGGGGATCCAATATGCCTTAGCATGGGATGAGATGCATGGGGATCCAATATGTCTTAGCATGGGATGAGATAAATGGGGATCCAATATGTCTCAGCATGGGATGAGATGCATGGGGATCCAATATGTCTTAGCATGGGATGAGATAAATGGGGATCCAATATGCCTTAGCATGGGATGAGATGCATGGGAATCCAATATGTCGTAGCATGGGATGAGATAAATGGGGAACCAATATGCCTTAGCATGGGATGAGATAAATGGGGATCCAATATGTCTTAGCATGATATGATAATGGGATCCAATATGTCTTAGCATGGGATGAGATAAATGGGGATCCAATATGTCTTAGCATGGAATGAGATAAATGGGGATCCAATATGCCTTAGCATGAGATGAGATAAATGGGGATCCAATATGTCTTAGCATGGGATGAGATAAATGGGGATCCAATATGTCTTAGCATGGGATGAGATAAATGGGGATACAATATGCCTTAGCATGGGATGAGATGCATGGGGATCCAATATGTCATAGCATGGGATGAGATAAATGGGGATCCAATATGTCTTAGCATGGAATGAGATAAATGGGGATCCAATATGCCTTAGCATGGGATGAGATGCATGGGGATCCAATATCTCGTAGCATGAGATGAGCTAAATGGGGATCCAATATGCCTTAGCATGAGATGAGATAAGTGGGGATCCAACATGTCTTAGCATGGGATGAGATACATGAGGATCCAATATGTCTTAGCATGGGACAAGATAAATGGGGATCCAATATGTTTTAGCATGGGATGAGATAAATGGGGATCCAATATATCTTAGCATGGGGTGAGATGCATGGGGATCCAATATGTCTTAACATGGGATGAGATAAATGGGGATCCAATATGCCTTAGCATGGGATGAGATGCATGGGGATCCAATATGTCGTAGCATGGGATGAGATAAATGGGGATCCAATATGCCTTAGCATGGGATGAGATGCATGGGAATCCAATATGCCTTAGCATGAGATGAGATAAATGGGGATCCAATATGCCTTAGCATGAGATGAGATAAATGGGGATCCAACATGTCTTAGCATGGGATGAGATAAATGGGGATCCAATATGTCTTAGCATGAGATGAGATAAATGGGGATCCAATATGTCTTAGCATGGGATGAGATAAATGGGGATCCAATATATCTTAGCATGGGGTGAGATGCATGGGGATCCAATATGTCTTAGCATGGGATGAGATGCATGGGGATCCAATATGCCTCAAAATGGAATGAGATGCATGGGAATCCAATAAGTCTCAGCATGGGATGAGATGCATGGGGATCCAATATGTCTTAGCATGGGATGAGATGCATGGGGATCCAATATGCCTTAGCATGGGATGAGATGCATGGGGATCCAATATGCCTCAAAATGGAATGAGATGCATGGGGATCCAATATGTCTCAGCATGGGATGAGATGCATGCGGATCCAGTATGTCTCAGCATGGGATGAGATGCATGGGATCCAATATGTCTCAGCATGGGATGAGATGCATGGGATACAATATGTCTCAGCATGGGATGATATGCATGGGGACCAATATGTCTCAGCATGGGATGAGATGCCTGACAATCTTACTTGCTTTGCAAAGTATGACCTGCACCCCTCCTCCCAAGGCTTCTGCATACTGGCCAAAGCATTTGTTGCTGCACAGTGCCTTTTTAGGCAGAATCCAAATTATGTACATCTCATCATATATAACATCCAAAACTAGATCACATTAAGCTGACTGTGCTCAATGCCAAAATCCCTACAACAAACTGCCTGAGATTGAGGCTTTCCTGCATTTGGAGCACATCCATATTTGTCTGATTAGACAGACTTGTTTTAAATTTACAGAAAGCACTCTCTCCATATTTGTGTTTTACAACTACTAGTCCTTCATGTCCAATGGCAACTGTGGTAGCATTTCCATATTTATTAGTGCCCATATCACCACCAGACAGATTCTCAGAGACCCACAAACCTAACTGAACTTCAGATCACACTAAACAGGACCAACTATTAGCTTATAGCCAGTTTCAGGATACCTTCTATGTCCCTTGAAAATCGTGTAGGGTTCCTCTGAGCATACTTAGTGAAGTCTGCATTAACAAGAACTCTGTTGTTTTGGGAGACTTGAACTCCCTCAATAAACTGGAGTACATATACCTCAATGTAGGATATGCTCAGATATTCATGGAATGAATAAGCAAAAACTCCCTGGAAAGATTGTTAACAGTCTCACAAGAGAACATAATATGTCTGAGCTGGTCCATACAAACATAATTTAGTATTCATAATTTCCTTGTATCTGTTTTCTGTGGTTAAGTGGGATCATTATCTAGTGACACTGACATTCAAAATCTCAGTGTCCCTAAAATAAATAACACAGAATCCAGTTCTATAATGAAGACTGAAAATTCACTTATTGCTGCATCAGCCTCAATATTGTCCCAGCAAGTAGCATCACAATGGAGTTTTACGCTAATTTAACCAAAGGTATAAATCTGGTGTCCCCAATTAGATCTAAATATAATAATATTGAAATATAATGGGGAATTAAAAAAAACACCATGGTGGTTCTCCAACATTAAAAAACTTAAAAAACACTTAAAGTTTACAGGAGAAAAACGCCCCCATAACAAGGGCAGTATTAGAAATATTATCAAAACTTTCCAAAATACTATTAGGTCTACTGAAGCAGCTCAGAAATTTAGGTAAGTATCAAACTCTAAGGATACTTAAACATCTTTCTTTAGTTATGTTAAGAAACTAATAAATAACACTCAGTGCTCTGACTTTATTCAAAATGGTACTACCTATTTTGACCCAATGGACCTTGCCAGCATACTAGAAACAACTTGTATCCCAGAGATGGCCATCCAAGGTCCACATATCCCTGAATCATTCTAATCACCCCATCATCACTAAAGTACATGAACTGAAGCTGCTTTGGAAGATGAAAAAGCCTGCTTGCATGGGACATGATAATATACCTGGCAGTTCAATATGCAGTATGAGAGCAGCCATAGCAGAGGCCCTCCTAGAACTTTAACCTAAGATTAACCACAGGCTTTGTTTATGTTGTTTGGCAAACAGCAGTAGTGATACAACTCCACAACTGTCTCCCTTCCACTTACCCAGTGGAATTATAGGCCCAATTACCTAGTGAGGTTCATTTCTAAAGCCATAGAACATATGCTATCTGACTGGATAAACTGTAATGTCAAAAGCCTCGTCAGACGAGACCTGCAGAAGTCTGACCTTTTCAAGGGTGGATCCATTCTAATGAATTTAATTAACTTCTTCAGCTTGTTAACACAGGCTGCTGACAGTAACCATGCAGTCCACACATGATACTTTGACCTAGCCAAGGCATTTGACACCATCCCCCATGCAAGTAAAGTTAGAATGCTCTATGATTTAAAATAGATTGCTGGTGGTAAGATGGATAGGAAACTGGGTAAAAGGCAAAATACACACAGTCTGAGTGGAAGATGCATCAGTGGAAAGTATGAAGATGTCCAGCGGTGTCCATCCAGGCTCATTGTTTGGACATCTTCTGCTTACCACTTCATTTTTTGATCTACAGACAATGAACTATGATTTCTAATTAGCTAAGTCTGCAAATGATTGTCAAATAGAATTATTGTGATGTCCCCCTCTGATGCCCAAACTCTTCAACAAGAAATTACACTCATAAATGCCTTGTTTACTAAAGGTATACTCAAATTAAATGCAAAAAAATAGCAATATTGTTTCATTTGATAGATAGCCTCTTCTCTCAGCATACAACATAGGCAATATAAAATGTATTTGTATTTGCCTACTAATGTTTTCTTAAATATTTGCTTTTATAATTCCTATTACAGATGGTAACTTTTAACACTATTTTCTTCACCTGTATTACTGTATCACTTAATTGCATATGATTCGTAACATTGTATAATTGTCTTTATGAACTCTTGCGTATGATTGCTTATGATTTGTAGCATTGTATAATTGTCTTTATGGTGCTTTTCTCCCCAGGACTCCATTAAAAATGGGCTCTTCTTGGCCCAGGGGACTATCCTGGTAAACAAACTGTAAAATAAAATAAAAATAAATAAAATACCCCCCTTCAAAATGAAAATGTTGTTAGGGTCCTTGGAACAGAGGTTCATAATTCTCTCCCCTTTAATCATCATGTGATAGCAATAGTCCGTAAATCCTTCTACCTGACACAGTTAATTACTAAGGATAAGAAAATATCACACAGTTCTAAAGAGACCATCATTCCATCATATTCAACATTAATTAGGACAGCTATTTAGTACAATTTTCACATTGGGATGTATCCCAATAAACATATCAGCAACTACAAATACCCAACAATTTTCTAACAGTGAGATCATCAGACAAATCCCTAAGCTACTAAAATAAGATCAAAAGCCCTGTCCCATTATTTAGAATCTTAAATACTTCTATGGCAGATCTATGTCCTGCCTTCCATGCCATTAAGGATCCAGTGGTCCTGGCTCTCTGTATCTCCACAAATCAAACAGTTCCACTAACACCAGAACCAGAGGCCTACATCTTCACAAGGAGTTAGGTAAAAGCACAGTGGAGAGAGATAAGTTCATTATGCAATGGCTTCCCTAGATTTGGAACAGACTGCCCCCTGCAAATTAATCAGTGTGATACACTATATTCTTTTACACTGGACATGGGTGATTAAAAAGTTATTCATAAATCCCCCCAGGTCTGACTGGCCTTAATCCGCTCAAAAGGAAGGGGTTACTGTCTAAGTTTGGGTAATGGCAAGGTGTAAATGGTGGCAACATTCAGTTGCCTTGAATTTCCTTTGATATGATTTCTGTGGTATTACATGGTAAATGATGTAGCAGCCAAGAGTTTTATTTTAGTCAAGGATTGTTGGGTTGAAGTGGTAATACCGTGCATCAGATCGAGACCATTTATTAACGAAGTTACATATACTTGTGGTGTCTATGTTTAGATTTCTATTGTTAAGTTGTGTAGGACCCAGGATTTATTGAATAGTACCACTCAGTTTTATAGTACATATTATTATCATTAATTTATTCCAGGAAGCACTGAGGGGGGCTAGTTATGTGTTTAAAAAAATAAGTACCTCTGTACAGATGCTGCAGAATTTTATATAGCAACCTTGTTTACCTAAGTTAAGTAAAACTTTATGTAGATTGTTTAGGTAGTAAGAGAAGTTGGAACATAAAATGAAATTTGAGGCATCTGAGAAACTATGGTTGGATAGACAGTATGTGCTGAACATCCTATGGTTCTGAGAAGCAGGTTTTAGTGAGTGAATAGATGTAAGCATATTAGTACACTGTAATCTATCAGTTGTATTGGGAAAATGTAGGACTGAAAAATATAATATGAAAATATTCAAATAAGAGTAGTGTTTAAAAAAGGATACAATAAAAGCAGGAAGAAAAGAAAGGGAATTTCCCCGAGTACTTCTAATAAATGTTGGTGAGTAAAAATTATAAGAAGTAACTGCAAAAGGGAAGTGAGTTGAGTCATTAGATTGGTGTAATTAGATGAGAAATGTAAGTAACTTGTATTATATGCAAAGAGGAAAACAGAAGTAATGTAACAGATGTCACAAAATTTGTGTGATTTGATGTCCAACGCAAGAAATCAAAGTAATAATATTTAAAAGTAAAAAGTGAGTTTTCAATGTGAGGAGGCAAAGAAACATGTATTTAAAGCAAAAAGGAAGCAAATATTTTAACAGATGAAAGATATACTAAGCCAGATATACTGAGCCAGAAGATATAGCAAACCTCCTGGTTGATAAATTCAGCTCCAACTTTACTCCTCTCTCCCCCTCAACCTTCTCTCAGGAAATATCATCAAATATAACTCCCCCTACTATAACTAGGGAACAGGTCCTTAATGCTCTCTCTAAGACCAAGAACACTGCATCAATGGGCCCAGACAGTATCCCAGGATGCCTTCTAAATAGCATGAAACATGACCTATCAGGGCCTCTGGAATTACTATTTAACTGTAGCCTCCAAACAGGCTTCATGCCTCATGAATGGAGAAAGGCAACAGTCATCCATCTGCACAAAGGTGGGCCATCTACAGACCCCGGAAACTACAGACCCATAAGTCTCACTAGTCTTATATGTAAAACCATGGAAAGAATTATTATGGAGATGATCAACAGATATATAGCAAACCTCCAGTCACTGGACCCAACCCAGTTTGGTTTCGTCAAGAGCAGATCATGCCTACTCAACCTGGTGGACTTCTTTTTAGAAGGTCACCAAAGCAATGGATGATGGGAAAAATCATTCACACTGCCTACCTTGACCTGGCCAAGGCATTTGACACAATACCCCACTCGGGCATTGTTGAGAAACTCAAGAGGTTAGGTACAAACCCATATGTCACCCGGTGGATAGCCAAATGACTCACAGACAGGACCCAAAATGTTAGAATTGGGAAGTCCACTTCTATAAAGAGGCCAGTCACAAGTGGAGTCCCCCAGGGATCAGTCCTTGTACCACTCCTATTTGGCATTTACTTCTCAGAAGTCAAGGCCAATATCAGTGGTCTCTGGCTGACTAAATTTGCAGATGATTGCAAATTAGGAGCTGTCATTGAATCTCACACTGACACAAAAGTTCTCCAGGAGGGGCTGACACAGACAAACAACAAGTGTCAGAGCCATGGACTAAAAGTAAATGCCAAGAAATGCATAATAGTGTCCTTTGGTAAGTCATCCATCCCTGGTAACTATCATATTCAAAACATACCCGTTAGAGCTGACCCAGTAGTCAGGGACATAGGAACACACATAGATGGTAATCTAGCCTTTGATTATCAAGTGTCTGCAGTGGTGAGGAAATCATTCTATGTTGCGCAACTTATAAACAAAGGTATAGCATCTAAGACCAAGGAAGTCATTGTTCTCTGCACAAAGGTGGGCCATCTACAGACCCCAGAAACTACAGACCCATAAGTCTCACTAGTCGTATATGTAAAACCATGGACAGAATTATTATGGAGATGATCAACAGATATATAGCAAACCTCCAGTCACTGGACCCAACCCAGTTTGGTTTCGTCAAGAGCAGATCATGCCTACTCAACCTGGTGGACTTCTTTTTAGAAGGCCACCAAAGCAATGGATGATGGGAAAAATCATTCACACTGTCTACCTTGACCTGGCCAAGGCATTTGACACAATACCCCACTCAGGCATTGTTGAGAAACTCAAGAGGTTAGGTACAAACCCGTATGTCACCCGGTGGATAGCCAAATGACTTACAGACAGGACCCAAAAAGTTAGAATTGGGAAGTCCACTTCTGTAAAGAGGCCAGTCACAAGTGGAGTCCCCCAGGGATCAGTCCTTGTACCGCTCCTTTTTGGCATTTACTTCTCAGAAGTCAAGGCCAATGTCAGTGGTCTCTGGCTGACTAAATTTGCAGATGATTGCAAATTAGGAACTGTCATTGAATCTCACACTGACACAAAAGTTCTCCAGGAGGGGCTGACACAGACAAACAACAAGTGTCAGAGCCATGGACTAAAAGTAAATGCCAAGAAATGCATAATAGTGTCCTTTGGTAAGTCATCCATCCCTGGTAACTATCATATTCACAACATACCCGTTAGAGCTGACCCAGTAGTCAGGGACATAGGGGCACACATAGATGGTAATCTAGCCTTTGATCATCAAGTGTCTACAGTGGTGAGGAAATCATTCTATGTTACGCAACTTATAAACAAAGGTATGGCATCTATGTCCAAGGAAGTCATTGTTCCACTGTATTCGGCATTCATCAGACCTATCACCGAGTACAATGCCCCTTTGGCATGTACCTAACCAAGCATATCCAACAACTGGAACGTCCACAGAGATTCCTCACTAAAAGAATACAGTGCATAAGTAATATGTCCTATGCATACTGCCTTAAGGCCCTATCCCTGTATTCTGTCTCCTACAGGTTTTTGAGGAGAGATCTATGCCTGGTATACAGGGCATTGTCAGACCCCATTATGATGGACCTCCTACATATCCACAAAACAAACAGTACCAGAATTACCCATTCTAAAGACTTAAACCTTGCCTGTGATACAAATAGGACCTGCTGGAGAGATAGGTATGTATCCCACAGAATGCCCTCTCTATGGAACAGGCTCCCCATCCATATGAAGCAGAGTTCCTCCCTAACCCAATTCAAGTTCAACTTGGACAATTGGATGGGAAACTGGAAATTCATTCCTGGTTTGGCACCTATGTCTCTAATGCAAACAGGTAACCTGCAAATGGTTCATCGCCCAGGCCCATGCTTACACCTATCAAGGGTATCAGAACTTGTCAGAGATTTGGGATGCATGGCTAGGCTTAAAATGGCCAAACATACTTGTCATAGGTGACTCCATAGTCAGACACACTGACGTCCCACTCACCAGGCTGAACAAGGATAAGGTCACGGTAAGCTGCCTATCGGGTGCTAGAATCCGCCACATAACACAAGCACTCAGGTCACTCCACGGCAAGTACAAGTATGACACAGTCATTGTCCATGCTGGTGTGAACGACCTGAGACGTACCTCCCTGGACTACATGAAAAGAGACATAGAGGAGCTCTCTGATTATGTAGCCCAGGCAGGTATGACCCTGACCCTGAGCAGTATCCTTCCTTCAACAAGAATGATGCCACAATATAGAGACAAGATGATCAGCTTTAACAATTGGCTTAATTTCTGGTGTCATTCAAAGGGATCCAGTGTCTGTCTGCTTGGGATGACATGCTTGACAAGCCACGCTGCTTCAGGGCGCTTGCACCTGTCATCCTGGGATTCTGGATATTGGCTAAGGCTCTTGCCACCCCATAGTGCCTTTTTAGGCAAGGCTCAAATTCTAAACCTACCACCCTAGAAAACAAAACGGAAGAAACTAAGGGTAATGCTGCTCAATGCCAGAAGTCTAAATCTCAAAATGCATGCACTCGAGGCCCTTCTCAGTATGGAGAACATCGATGTCTGTGCTGTGACTGAAACCTGGTTCAAGGCTCCTGAGAGCACCCGGCACTATCAGGTTTTACCTCATATCATGCGCCCCAAAACCCGGACCATACCACAAAAGGAGGGTGTATCCATATTCATCAAGGATACCCACACCTCCAGGTTGGTGGCTATGCACGCATCGGAAACCATCCAGGTGCAATTAACCATAGGCAAAACTGATCTACAATTTGTAGCATGCTACAGGCCACCCTCTCAAACTCAGGAAACCCACACAGCCTTCCTGAAGACACTGGAGGGTATAAACGTATCACCAAACACCATCATATTGGGTGACTTCAACTACCTGAATATAGACTGGGAACATTACTCAAGCCCCAACTTTCTAGCCCAAAGGTTCCTGGAGTTCATAAATTCAAATGCCATGGAACAACTAGTCACCATCCCCACAAGAGGAGAAAATATACTAGATCTCATCATCACAAACATGGGGACAAAATGCTCCACACCGGAAGTATATCCCTCTTTGGTGAGATCAGATCATAAACCAATCTCACTAGAAATCCACATCCCGCCCCCACCCCAAACAAAAGACCACAGTGAAGAACTTCTCTAGAGCAAACTTCACCCTACTCAAGACAGGTGTGGTATCCTTCAAGGCCCCCAAGCCAATGGAAACCACAACTCAATCTGCGGAAGCCCTTACAAATGCCTTCTATTAACACCTTCAGGACTGCATGGATCAGGCAATCCCAAATAAAACCAAGACTCTTTCCACCAAGGGCAAACGTCCAGTCTGGTGGACCCCAGCCATAAACAAACTTTACAATAAGAGGAGAAAGCTATTACATGATAGAGCAAAATCCCAAAAAGGGAAGGCATCTTTGATCAGTACTAGCAAGAAACTACGATCCCTCATAAAATCATCCAAGGCCAACTTTGAGAAAAAAATTGCCATAGATTCAAAAGACAATCATAAGGCCTTCTTCAGATATGTCAGAAACCTGGGTGGAAACTCCCAAATATGCTCAGAATTAGTCCAAAATGATACAAAAATCACTGAACCCACAGACATTGCCAACATACTGGCAGACAGGTTCAGCGCAGACTTCACCCTCTCCCCAAAAGGAGAGATAACTATCCCAACAGAGTGTAGCCTCCCAGACATCTCAAATGCAGGTGAAAGCTGCTCTCTCTAAAGCTAAAAACACAGCATCAATGGGACCGGATGGTGTCCCCGGCTGTGTGCTACATGAACTCAATGAAGAACTAAACCCGCACATAAGGCAGCTGTTTAATCTTAGCCTTACCACAGGACATGTGCCCAAGGAGTGGCGTACGGCAACTGTGGTCCCACTCCACAAAGGCGGTGCCTCTACAGACCCTGGTAATTACTGCCCCATAAGCTTAACAAGCCTGGTCTGCAAAGCTATGGAGAGGATCATAATGGAACTCATAAACAAGGGCATAGAGGACTTGCAGACCTTGGACCCAACCCAGTTTGGCTTTGTCAAGGGCAGATCTTGCCTTTTGAACTTGGTCGACTTCTTCGAAACAGTTACCAAGGCCATTGATGAGGGAAAGGCAGTCCATACAGCCTACCTTGACCTTGCAAAAGCTTTCGACACAATACCCCACTCAGGTATCATAGAGAAACTTACCAGCTTAAATGTAAACCCATATGTCACAAGATGGGTTGCAAACTGGCTAAAGGACAGAACCCACAGGGTTAGAGTTGCTGGAGCCATGTCAGACTCCAAGCCGGTTACAAGTGGTGTCCCACAGGGCTCAGTCCTTGGCCCCCTATTGTTCGGCATCTGCTTCTCAGAAGTACAGGCAAACATAGGAGGACTATGGCTGACAAAGTTTGCGGATGACTGCAAACTGGGTGCCATAGTGGATAGTACATCGGACACAGACATCCTTCAGAGGGTCTCAAGGAAACTGATAGCTGGTGCCAGAGCCATGGCCTGAAGTTAAACGCAAAAAAGTGTATAGTCATACCCTTCGGGAAAAACAAGGTAACCCCAAGCTACCATATAGATGGCAACCCACTAAGCACAGAAGAGGTTATCAGGGACCTGGGTACCCAGGTTGACAGTGGCCTCTCGCTTGACACTCACATTGCTAAAGTGGTTGAAAGACCTTCTACATTGCCCATCTGATCATGAAGGGATGCACATCCAGATCAAGTGAGGTCATTGTTCTCCTGTACTCTTCACTTATCAGACCAATGATCGAGTACAATGCCCCATTCAGGATGTATCTCACCCGACACCTGCAGCAATTGGAGAGACCCCAAAAGTTCCTCACCAAAAGGATAAAGGGACTCCAAAACCTGTCATATACTGCCAGACTGAAGAAACTCCAACTCTATTCAGTTGCATACTATCTGCTCAGAGGTGACCTGTGCCTGACATATAAGGCCATGACCAACCCGGAATTAATGGACATGCTCCACCTCAAAAAATCCATATCCACCAGAACCACTAGAGCAAGTGACTTAAACCTTAGCACGGATATAAATAGGATGTGCTGGAGGGATAGATTTATCACCCAGAGACTCCCCATGCTGTGGAATAAAATCCCGGTCCATGTGAGGCAGAGCACCTCGCTGGCTCTGTTCAAGAGAAATCTTGACCGGTGGATGGGAGATCATAGGTTTACCCTGGGAATCATCTCTGTGTCACTGCTGGACAGAGGCACAATAAACTAATGGGCACATTATTTCTAACATAAGGGGTGGCGTAAGCCACATAACTTTGGGCTAGGCTTATAAATGCCTTAGGGCAGATAGCCTAGTATAAACCTATGAACCTATGAACCTAGTAAAGGCCATTGTGGTTGTTAACCTAGTAAACACCTATGAACCTATGAGCCCATATAAGGTTTATAGTAAGCAGTATGTACAGTGAATAGTAAAGTTGTACTGAAATGAAAATTCATACTAGTGAGCTGTGGCATTAACAGTGCTTGCTGTGACCTGGTATAGTATGTATATACTACTTGAAAATAGCATCTGTACTTTTATATTGGCAGTTACAAATGAATAACAAGGGTGTGTTTGCAACACTCTATGTGCAGTGGAAAGGAAGGGTTGCTGGGGAAGGGGGTAGGTGAGTGAAACAGGCCATACCTGCTACTGTGAAGGAGTCAGTCTATACATGCACAGGTCAGTTGTAAGCATGAGCAAATCAGTGTTTTAATGCATCTGACAAATCAAAAAATGCAAGCAAAATGAGGAATAAAGAAAGAAAATAAAAGAAATAGAAGAAGCATTATTTCATAACTGCTTCACTGCAATAACTTAAAATTGTCCAGTGGCCTCACCAAGCTCATAGGTAGTACTGGGAGGCAGCCAGAGTAAGAGAGAGGGTGCAAGAGAGCAGGGGGGATAGGTAACTTCCACAGCAGAGGAGCTTATCAGTAAAGCTGTAGGCCACCAGTGAGAAACAAACTGTAGGCCACTAGTAAAAATAGGACAGCAAACAGGTAGCAGAATCCAGGTAAGTGACTTCAGCAAAGGCGGAGACATTAATTATCAATAAAGACACAGAGGGCCTGTAATGAAAAAAATAATTAACAGAAAACACTTCTAATGTAGTAAAGTGTCAGAATAAATCCTAATTTAGACTATGCCTTATAATGTGTACCTCAGTTAGCTTTAGGAGTAACAAGCCTGCCTGAGCTGTTGGAGAGGCTCCAGGTATTTGACCACTTTAGCATTGAGACATACAGTGGGTTACAGATGGCAACAGGGGAACAGTGAGAATAGAGATATAGAAGAAACAGAGGTAGTAACCTGATAGAGACACGCAAAGACCATCATTACCATCATCATCATCATTATCACCTCCCTTTTTCTCCTTTCCAACACGGGGTCATGTTTCATGTCAACTGTTGACAACTTTCTCAATTCATTGCCACTATCCTACCTTCTTGGAAAGTCATGCCTGACTGCCACAGTCTTCTGTCTCATAATCCATCCATCTCTTTGCTGGATGCCTTAACTTCTTCTTGCCATCTTCCTATCTGTCCCAAATCTTTTTCACCAGATTGTCATCTGCTTTCCTGCACATGTTCGCAAATCACCATAATCTGTTCTCTTTGACTTTCTCTGCAATTTAAGCTGCTTCTGCACTAATGCTCTACATCATCATCTGCCCCACAGTGTACATCATACCACCCATCACCATCAACTCTAGCTTTCTTTTCTGCTCAGCCTTCACTGCACAGGTTTCTGTACCATACAATACTACAGGTCACATCACTGTTTTTCACACTTTACTTTTTAGCTTCTTTCACATTCTTCTATCATACACACCCCTGACACACTGTACCAGTTGGCTGCAGCCCCTCCAGTTTTAGCTTTGACCCCATCCTTCAGACTTCTCTTATCCTCAATGACCACTACCCAGGTACTTGAAATCATTAACTCATTCCACTTTTTTCCCTTCTATCTCAATTTTCAATGTCTTGTGATTTCCACTATTTGCTGCTATTACAACTGTCTTATCTAAACTCAGTTTCACACCATGTGCCTTCAGTTTTGCACTCCATTCTCCTATTCCTTGCTGATGTTCCTGTTCAGAGTCTGCCTGTAGTGCCACATCATTTTTAAACAGCAACGTTGTTGACCTGTGTCCTCTGACCTGTTTGCAGATGTAGCCCATCACCAGTACGAACAGCAGTGGGCATAGATGTGAACCTTCATGTACTCCCACTCCTACTGGAAACCCCTCTGAGAACCTGTTCATAATTGTGTCACTCGGTCCTTATACACAGCCTGCACTAATTATACTTATGTTTCTGGGACTAGGATCCAGGACAGGGCTATCCAAATCAGCTTTCTTGTGACCGTGTCATATGCTTTCTCCAAGTCTACAATTGCCAATTGGATTTTCCTCATCTGTAGTGTTTTCTCAATTGTCTCACTGCAAGCATAGCATAGATTGTGCTGCATTTTTATCTGAATCTGAACTGCTCATCTCCCACCTTACATTCTACTACTCTATGTATTTATCAATCACCCTCTCCAGAGCTTTCATAGGTCCATAGGTTCATAGGTGAGTACTAGGCTAGCTGTCCTTGTGGGCCATTTTAAACCTAGCTAATTTCCATTTTTGTGCTCAAAATAAAATCTCATTTGGTTATAGATTGGCCTTACCCATCCCATGGTCAAGAATTATATATTGCTCCTAATAAGAATAACTGGGATCATACCATAGATAATGTGATGAGATCCATGTATGGGATAAAACATTTACTGCCTCTGTCCATTAGTAGTGCAGGGGGCAGTCCTGGGGTACATTTTCTGTTTCTCATCCATAGATCTAAATTGCTCTTGAATACAGACAGGGATGAACTTTGTATTATGTGGATGGGGTGGATGTTACAGAGCAGTGGTATCATCTGTGAGATATACATGCCCCTCCAAATTATTCTGTTGATGTTGCAGAAGAGGTTTAGATCCCTAGCCAGAGTACTTCTGATGCCATTTGTCATGCTGATATGCAGTGAATCCATCAGTGATGGGTCAGAGGATGCCTTGTATGCCAGGCACAGGTCTTAGCAGTCTATAGGATACTGAGTTTAGTGACAGGTCATTGAGATGGTCCACGTAGTACATGTTGTTAAGGTCCTCTCAGTTTATGTTCCAGTTGTTGCATGTGTCTGGACAGATACAGGCCAAAGGGAGCATTATAGTCAATGATTGGCCTACTAAGGACTGAGTAAAGGGGACAATGATATCCTTAGATCTAGACACAGTCCCTTATAACTTGTGAAATATAGAAGGACTTTCATAAAATAATAGACACTATTTGGTCAAAAGATAAATCACTGTCCACATAAGTTCCCGAAATCCCAAACAACTAGTTCATCTCTTAGGGGAATATTGAAATCGAACAAAAACAACAAACTAACTACTAAACAAAACCTGCCATCCAGACTGATAAAAGGTGTTTCACTGGAATATGTAAAAACATTCCTGTATTGTAACAAAGTCAAAGATAAGTGCTTTCATCCATTCTTATATATAGAACTTGATTAGATAATTAAACAATAACAGAACTCGTATTTAAAACCCCTCCATGCATTCTCATGATTGCCTATCTAATGATGCCATGCAATCCAACACTCCTCTTAAAGGCACAACTTCTAAGCTTAACAAAACCAATTAAAAACATTGCATGTGATACATTTCGATAATAATAATAATAATAATAATAATAATAATAATAATAATAATAATAAATATATATTTCTATAAAAAAGGTATATTAAATAATCATATAATAATGAAATTATCTAGATAATGCATTAATCTTTAAAATACAAGTAATAGCACAATGCTCATTTAATCCTGGCCACACCCATGCATTCAAATGTAATTACCATATATGTTCTTTATGTTCTAAAAATAATGACAAAGGTCCTCTCCTTAAATCTTGATCAATACTGCCAGTTGCTATATATTTGAAAATATGTCCTTCATTTTCAACAGTATGTTTAACTAGAGCATTTTTCATTTTACCTTTCTTAATGCTGTATTGATGTTCATAGGTATGGTCTCTTAACCGATGATCTGTTTTACAAACGTAGAAATATGGGCAACATTGGCAAAGGGCTAAATAAATCAATCTCTGTGATTCACAGTTAAATGTTCCTCGAATTTGATATTGATGTCCCTTAACCTCAAATGTTTACCCCACCTTCACCAATTTACAAAAAGTGCAGAAACCACATTTTTTATCAACGTTACCTTCTATTTAGTACCTATATTTTCTAAGAGATTTTTTTAAATTCTTTCCTCTATGAAAGATCATCATATGTTGGTCCCCCAGCTTACTTTTAATAAGCAGATCCTCATCAAATGAAAAACAATTCTTAAATAATATTGCTCGGACTCTATTTGCATCTAAACTAAAGGTAGTAATACAATTCATATCAAATTCCCTTGGAGTTCCGTATATTCCTTATTTTCCCATTCCTTCTACTGTATTCCCTAGTGACACTGAACCAACTTCTCCATTAAGAATGGGTTTAAAAAAAGCTTGAGTTCTTTTATTAATTACCTCTAAAAACAAATCCTGAAGCTAATTAGTGGGTATCCTCATTTTATACATATCCCTATTATATTATTATACTCTTCCAAAAATTGTTGTTCAGTAGAAACCAACCTAGCCACTGAAACTAGCTGGCCTTTCACCACTGATTTTTTCTGATAGTATAGATGGGCATTAGTAAAATGGAGGTATGTTGGAATAAGTTATCTTCTTAGGAATTTTTCATATAAACCTATGACTTTCTTTATCTTTCAAGTGTACGTCCAAGTATGTTACTTCATCAGTTTGAATCTCCCAAGTGAAAGAGAGGAAGTCAGTGATACTGTCAATGTAACTCACAAATTTGTCTATATTTTTTTCTTATCCTTCCATAAAATAAACATATCATCTAAGTAACATGTATATAAATATATTTTATCTAAAATCACACTATTACCAAAAATGAATTTCCTTTCCCACTGAGCTATTACTATAGTGGAGAAAGTGACTTTCATGGGTGAACCAATAGCAATCCCTGTTTTTGAAGATAAAATAGCCCTTCAAAAATCAAATAATTATTACGAAGAAACAGGTCTATCTAAAAGTTCTTCAAATAAATTATTAGTATCTTGTGAAAAATCTTTCATTAATAAGAAATCAACAACCCATTGAATCCCAGTATCCTTGGGAATGACAGTATATAGATATTTCACATCAATAGTCAAAAATATATTTCTTCCCTATTCTCCAATTGGGTCACTGTGCTTAAAAAACTTCAACAATCTTTATATTTGTTTTCCCCTTTAAGAACCTCTTAACTTAATATTTAAATACTTTTCACATGCATGTGTGACAGATTGTCATCCATCTACTATTTGATGTAAGGGTAGGTTAATTAAGTCCTTATGAATTTTAGGAACTCCAGAAATAACCAGGGTTAAAGGAATTGCCATGTTCAAATAATTATATACTTCAACATCAATTCTCTTCTCTATAAACATATGCTGTAACTGTGAACTAATACTTCTATATGTGCCATTAACCTGACTTTTTAGAAACAAATTCATTAGTTTATGTTTCAAGTATTTTAAGCATTCTATTATTATAATCATGCAAATCCGTAACAATCAACCCACCCCTTTTATCCAGTTTAATTACTCTAATTTTCTGCTGCCGCATAAATTCCAAGTTAATATGATCTTGTTTATTTAAATTATTCTTAAAATCCCTTTTAAAAATATTATTATTTTTATTAGCCATATTTCTTAAATCTAATTCACATACCATTTCATATAGTAGCAGACTTGGATGCAGAGATGGGTTGAGTGTGCTAAATGGCCAGACCATTCTCAAAAAAACAATTTAAAATTCAATTTCCTTAGAAACAGTTTTAAGTTCAAAATTGTCTCAGTCAAATTCATCCTTTTTCAAGGAACGAATGTTAAACCCTTGCTCAATGTCTCTGCAATATCCATGTGTATACAACTATCTGAAAAATTATATATTTTAAATTCTCCTTCTCAGTTCATAATAATGTCTGCAGTTCTATGAGTAGATGTACTTGGATGTATTATGATTGATTCATCAATCACTGGATACGATGTCTCCTCCAATTGTTGTTCTCCCGTAATTGGTTGTTTGAGCTGGGATTGGTATGATTCCATTGGCCTCTCTGATTCCTCCTGAAGTGTGTGTAAAAATCCTGCGAATGTGGTTGGCTATTATAATTAGTCCCCTGATTCTTTTCTCTTAATCTATCCAATCATCTCAATGGCTGAGTTCCATTTACTATATTAACATTAGTTGTTCCTACTTGTATTTCCTCTTGATTATTAATGGTGCTTTCATTATCATGAATATTACCATCAGTCCTTACTGCATTGTAAGATTGTTAAAACTTAGTGCCCCATTTTTACAAAGGCTGCGGATGAGGGTAGGCTGTTCTATTACATATTCAGCCCTGTCCCTCTCCATTTTCTTCATCTTCCCTGTCTTCATATTCTGAGATACCGATCGATACTAGTGAAAATTCTATAATATTTGAATTTATATCTTAAAAAAGGGTGTCTTGCTTAATAACATTGTCCAAGTTTGTAAGTTCATCCGCCAGATCATCAGTCTGTTTTGCATTATGTTTAACCAATACCTCTAACAGTTCACAGCCCTGCTTATCAAACAATTGTAAAAGTTCAACATGTAACAGAGAATTCAGTTCTAAACCAGTGGGATAACGCCATATATGTAGTCCTTTAGGAATCTGTTTATTCCAAATACTTTCAATCAAATAAGCATTCTGAAGTTGCAATTTCTTATATTTCAATAATTTGTAATCAGACTCGTTCAATTTGTATTTAAGAGGCTGTTCTTTAAAGTTAACATTTACACTTCCAGAATTAAATTCTAAATTCTTATTTAACAACTCATTTAATACAGGACCATCATCCTGTATTAGTCAATCCCTCACCAGTATGTCCAAAGCTTTTGGTTGACAACTATGAGGAATAAAGGTACTTATAGGTACTGGAACATCTGACATTTAGGGGATATCTCACCGTTCCTTGTTGGTTTAAAAATCCATTAGCCATATCCATCAGACCAGTAACTGTACCATCCAATGGCCAGACTATTTTCATAGATCGTTCAAGTCCATCCACCCTCTGTGTTAGTTGTTGCAAAAAGAGGGTAAATTACTGACCATTTCACTCAAATTGTCATTATTACTTGTAGAAAAAAGGGGTTGTGAATCCATCCCTTCCTCAGCTGCCATGCGTAACAGACAAAACTACTGAAATTGAATAAAAATGACTAACTACTAAACAAAACCCACTCACCAGACTGAGAAAAGGTATTTCACTGGAATTTTTAAAAACTTTCCTTTATTATAATAAACTCAAGGGTAAGTGCTTTCATCCACTCTTATATATACAATTTCATCAGATAATTAAGCAATAACAGAACTTGTATTTGAAACCCCTCCGTTCAATCACATGATTCACTAATTAATGATGGCATGCGATCCAAACCTCTTCTTAAAGACACAACTTCTAAACTTAAGAAAACCAATTAAAACATCACATTTAATACATTTTAATGATAATAATAACAATAATAATAATAATAATATATTTCTATAAAAAACTATATAGTAAATACTCATATAAAAATATTTAAATTATCTAGACAATGCATTAATCTTTAAAATACAATTACTAGTGCAATGCTCATTTAATCCTAGCCATGCACATGCATTCAAATGCAATTGCCATATAAGTTAATATACGTTCTAAAAATGACAAAGGTCTTCCCCTTAAATCTTGATCAATATTGTCAGTTGCTATATATTTGAAAATATGTCCTTCATTTTCAACAATAACCAGAGTTAAAGGGGCTGCCATGTTCAAATAATTGTATACTTCAATATCAGTTCTCCTCTCTATAAACATATCCTGTTAGTGTAAACTAATACTTCTATATATGCCGTTAACCTGATTTTTCATATAGCAGCAGAATCAATGTAGAGGTAGGTTGAAAAAACTCTTGTCCAATGGCCAGACCATTCTCAAAAAACAATTTAAAATTCAATTTCCTTAAAAACAGTATGGAAGGGAGAATTAGGGACATATGGAACTCCAAGGGTGAATTTTATACAGATTTTATTACTGCCTTTAGTTTGGATTCAAATAGAGTCTGAGCAATATTATTTAAGAATTCAGTTTTATTTGATGAGGATCTGCTTATTAAAAGTAAGCTGGGGGACCAACATATGATGATCTTTCATTGAGGAAAGAATTAAAAAATACAAGTACTAAATCTAAAGTATCATTGATGAAAAAATGTGTTTTTTCCACTTATTGTAAATTGGTGAAGGTGGGGTCAACATTTGAGGTTAAGGGACATCAATATTAGATTTAAGGAACATTTAACTGTGAATCATGGAGAGTGATTTATTTAGCCCTTTGCCAATGTTGCCCAAGTTTCTGCATGGGCTAAAAAGATCATCGGTTAAGAGAGCATATCTAGGAACATGAATACAGCATTAAGAATAGTAAAATACATAATGCTCTTGCCAAACATACGGTTGAAAATGAAGTAAATATTTTCAAATGCATAGCAGTTGACAATATTGATCAAGATTTAAGGGGAGGACCTTTGTCATTATTTTTAGAATGTAAAGAACATGTATGGCAATTGCATTTGAATGCATTTGAGTGGCCAGGATTAAATGAGCATTGTGCTACTAATTGTATTTAAGAGATTATTCCATTGTCTAGATAATTTAAAGTTTTTTAAATGATTATTTAATATATACCCCAGGATTTAATAAACTCCATGTAGACACAATGTAGAGCCTAGACAGAATGTTACCATGTCCGTCTACATGGTTCCCCCTTGGCAGAGCACCATGCATATTAATCATGGCTCTTTGCCAAGGGGAGACATGGAACACATGGTTATTGAATCAGTGTAGAGAGTGTAGAGCCACCTTTATCTGCAGATGAGTAAGACACTCCTTGTACTGTGCAATTGTATAATGTCAGTTTTTTGTTTTATTGTATTGTGTTTTTTTTTTATTTTAAAAAGGATGTTTGTGCTGCACAGCATGGAACACAGCAATGTAAGGCAGTGCCAAGACACCTGCCAGACATCTGAAAATAGAAATTTGATGCAATTAATTATATATTTAAAGGTTATGTTTAAGCATAGCTGAAGGGGTTTGCATGGCACGGCATGGTGCTCAGCTGTGCTTATAGGCAGCTAAGAAGTATATGTAAAGGTGTAGCTGAAATCCAGAAGTCCTAGTAGCTAAATGGGTAGAGGTATGGCTCTATGAGCAGTAGGTACAGGGTTTGAATACATGCAAGGGAAGATAAGCATTTATTTTTGAAATACAGATTATACCAATTTTATTTAAATTCTGGCCCACTGTGCTCCACTAAGCTTTGCTAAGACCTGCTAAGACCTGTTAAGCCCTGCTAAACACCACATAAACACAATAATGGCTGAAAATGTTTATGCACTTTTCAGCTCTGCTTGGCTGGTTTGCGTACCGTTAAGCACTGCTAAGCATATGGATCTTTGGGTTTTTGCACTGCTCAGCTTAGCTGCACTGGTTTGGGTGGTGCTAAGCGATGAGCCATATTTTCAAATATTAACAATGGCATGTAAGGGTGGGAAAACAGGCTATATTAAGCCCAGTAGGTGGGAATACAGCATAATCCTTTGGAGTTCTGTCTCTGAAGGATACTATCAAAACAAAAAGGTGAGTCCAACAGAACACAGTAGCCGGTGTAAAATCCAAAATCTTCTTTACTATAAACTTGTTAGCGCTTTCGTGTAGTGCTATACATACACTTCTTCAGACAAGTTGTTGTAAACTGCACCCTGGGTATAAATATTCACTCAAGATTGCACAATTATTTAATTAAATTAAATCAAATTGAATAGTTAATTAACTGATTACTTTCAGCCCTAATTAAAACCAATTACATTTTAATATTACTGTTTTTTTAAAAAAACAAGTACAATACTATAATAAATTTGCAACAATGAAACTACATTGCCATTAAAAACATCAAATTAATCATACTACATTCCATTCATAAATTTTATAAATTCAATAAACCTTATAAAAAACATTTTAAACTATACCAACTCTGTACACTCAGCGAGTTACCAAACTAACTTTGGTTTTATAAATTTGTGTGTTTGTATTTGTATATATTTCCTTGAAACGTCAGAAAACAAATGTATAGGTAAATGTACATACACATTAAACATACCTTTTAAAAGTACACTTACAACTGTATGGCCATGTGCCTAATCTAGTTCATTTTCCCTATCTTTTAACTATGCTAGTGTTTACCATTATTTGCAATTGTTTACAATAAACATCACCTAGCAAGGGCTTTTTGTTTTAATAAACATTTAATTGAACATGTCTCATTAATCCCAGGGTAAGCATACGCATTTGTTTTAAGTTGCCACAGCAACTCACATTCTTCTAATTTTAAGTGCCATGGTCCGCCCCTGGGGTTAATTTTTATTTTCTGTACCACATTAAACAAAAAGCTATGGTTGCTATTTTCTAAAATGTGTTTTGCCAGGGCATTAGACTTTATTCCTCTGGAAATGGCGTACATATGTTCATAAATACGTTGTTTCAAATGCCGTTCAGTTTTTCCAAAATAGAACGCAGAACATAATGTACAAGTAGCAAGATATACTACTCCCTGACTAAGACAATTGCATTTGTCATTAATGTAGTATTTTACTCCACGAATTGAAAAAGTAGATCCAGTCTTTATATATTTACAATACCCACACTGGCCACACTTAAACATGCCTTTGTTAACCATGTATGTTCTAGAAGGGGCCTCTAATAATGTTTTCAAAGATGGTGCCCTTCGAAACACCACTAAGGGTTTCTGTCCTAAGTTGACACTAGGATTCAATCCTTGTGTTAACAACTCCCAGTTGTTATTCAGGATACGTCTAGATTCCACTGTTAACTCATTATATTGGGTCAGAAAACTGATGTTAAAATTTGTTTGTTCATCCTGTGTATTTTTAGGAGTGTCTACCACATTAATTTCTTCTATAATGTCTGGTACACTATTATTGTCGTGCGTCCTTAGGATAGGCCCTAAAGACCCAATACGTCTCTTCCTTGTGACTTCACGAATAACTGAGTTCACTAGGCTACGAGGATATCCTCTATTTAAAAACATAGTAGCCAAAAGGTCACATTCTTCTTCGAAGAAACTCTCCTCAGAACACATCCGAGACGCACGTACTACCTGACCCTTAACAACCCCTTTCTTTTGAAAGAAGGGGTGGGAGCTGGTGAAATGTAGAAACGAATTACTGTAATGAGGTTTCCTATAAATGGTAGTAGTGAATCTCATCTTTTCAAGGTCCTTTTGAATCTTAATATCTAAAAAATTAATTAATGATTCATCGAAGTGGTAAGTGAACTGCAAAAATGGGACAAAGGAATTCATTTCTTCAATTAATCTGATAGCATCAACTTTATTTGCTTTTATTATCATCAAAATATCATCTTGGTACCGCGTGTACCAGACGACTAAATCCTTAAATAGTTGATGTGGAAATAAGTAAGTGTGCTCCCAAAAAGCCATAACTGAGTTTGCAAATGCACCCCCACAAGGGGTGCCCATTGCTACACCTGTTAACTGAAGGTACAGTTCCTTTTTAAACATAAAAAAGTTGTTATTTAATACCAGTTCGAGTAGACAAATAATTAAATCTATGTCATCACCTGGAAGTTGTTTTCCTAATAAGAAGTCCCTAACCCAATCTGCCCCTATTTCTTGTGGAATTGCTGTATATAAGTCCTTGACATCAGCTGTCAAGAACGCTAGGCCAACTTCAAATGGAATACTATTTAGGCTATCAAGAACATGCCAAGAGTCCTTACAGATTTGGGATTCAGTTCTAAGGACTTCCTTTAACTTATTATCTACCCACAAGGGTAGGTAATAGATTGACGCCCATCAATGATGGGCCTAAAAGGGGGGTTTTGAATATCTTTATGTAACTTTGGTACCCCGAAGATGACCGGAATCATAGGGGCTGGCACGGTTAAATACTGAAATAAATCTGTGTTAATGCTGCCTTCGATAAATAAGTCGCTCAAGGAATCTTTTATTTTTTGGTATGATTGATTTAATTCATTCCTTGAGACTTGCATATAATTATTAGTTGACAGCATTTCCTTTATCTGTGCTTCATAGTCCTCTTCGTACATGAGCACTGCCCCCCCACCTTTATCGGGTTTCATTACCCGTATGTTGTGTGCTCTTACTAAGTCAATCAAATTGTACATCCCTACATCTCGATGTTTATTTTGCAGAAACTCTTGATTTAAGGCACTTAAGTGAACCTCGGTTACCCTTTCAAATAATAACAGGTTATTATCCAGTGGAGGGTTGTATGTACTTGCTACTCGTTCTGTAATGAACGTATTGTTGTTTTCACCCAACAGTATTCTTAGATTAAGTTTACGTATGTACAGTTTGAGATCACAGAGAACCCTGGCTAAATCCGGTTTCTGTGGAAGTGAAAAATTAAAACCTTTTGCTAATAACTCAACAAATTCATAAGAAATATCAAATGAAGTGTAATTGTACACTCTAAAGTCATTACTGTCACTTAAGATAATAACAGGAAATTTATTTTGCAAAACTCCTGCTACCTCTTGCGTCGATTGGATGTTTTCTTGTTGTTGTTCTGGGTCTTCCTCGACCAATTCATGTTCTTCCGCTTGTTGTTGGGAGCTACACGTTGAAAACCCTGCTGATTACTGTATTCCATACTGCTGTGATTACCTTCATATTGTTTATGTTGATTTTGATTTTGAATGCGTTCACTCCGCCTATTTTGATTAACTCCAGGGACGTTGGAAGACAATAGTTCATTAGTTGATTCGGCACCACTTGTTGGATTTAATGGTACGTTGTCATTGGCTTCCTCAATGTCATTCACTGGCAAAGAGTAAAGATCATTACGAACCCTATTAGAAGGCGGGTCTGGGTACGCGTTACCGTCAGCGTACGCTGTTTTGTCCCTATTAATTTTCCGTTTTTTGGTTTCACTAATTTTATTGCTTACCTGCATGAAGAAGTGTGTGTGTTTGTGTGTGTGTGTGTGTGTGTGTGTGTGTGTGTGTGTGTGTGTGTGTGTGTGTGTGTGTGTGTGTGAGAGAGAGAGAGACACACAGAGAGGAAGAGAGCAGTGGATGTTACTCTGTTAAAATTAAGAGGTGTTTGTATCTCTCAACTTCTTAGCTCAAGAAATCAAGTAAAGCCAAAAATAATGTTGGAGCAAAGGTTCAAAAATAGGAATATACTTTAAATATTGCTCTTATATGCTTAAACGGTAGCTAGAATAACATGATTTGTATTAAAATGCATTTTCTAAAGGATATGAAGTCCATACCTCTCACCTGTCCCTGATTTTTAGGGACACCCCTGATTTTGACTCAGATTTTGGTTCTGCCTTCCTTAATCCCTCCTAAAACTGTTAACATCTAGAGAAAGGTGACGAATTACATGTAATAAACAATGACAACAAACAGAGTTATAGACTTCTTTCAGTTCAGAAAATGTATATTAATTTACATTTTCTTATTCTGTCAATGCCTCAGATTAATAGTGCTAATATTTTAAAGGTATCCCTGATTACTTATGGATTTATCCCTAATTCTGTTGACATTAGTTGAGAGCTATGATAAAGTCTGAAATTCAAACGTAATTCGTTATTTAGTGACATCAACCCCCAATGATTTGCCAACAGTAGGCAGAGCAGCTATTTTACATCAAAATTATTAAAATATATAAAGTAATTAAAAAAATCAGAAGCAAACAAATGCAAAACAATTCAACAGTTAGCCCATTGTCTAAATGTATGTTGCTATTCTGGAAATAATATCTTTCCATGGGTGTAGAACCTCCGGGGTGGGCATTATTTATACAGTAGTACACACCCTGTTGGGCTTTATTCCTTGCTTAAGGCACATATTTATTTATTTATTTGACATGTGTTGACCAGGTTAGTCCAACTGGGGCAAAGCCCTTTTTCAGTGGAGACCCTGGGAGAAAAGCTCCACAGTAAAAACATACAATTAATTTGACATATAATAATCCAAAAGATTTACATAGACATACGTAGTAGCAAGTTTAACATAGATAGCAATTTGAATACACCTATTAGCAAGAGGAGATGTAGAGTAGAAAAACAAGAAACAATACAGCTAGACATGAACTTTTGAAAAATTTATAAAGAAAAAGTTAGACTGGCTATGAGTTGGAGAAGAGTTAAAGTTTGAAAATAATTTGCAAGAGTGCAAGATAGGAACAGATAGGAAGGAAAGATGAGTATCAGTGTTGCAATAAAGAGAGCTAAGGAGAAAGGTGGGTTTCACAGAATTAGAAGTAAGATAAGAGAATAGGATACCTTAGGGAGATGAGACAACCAGGAGGAAGATAGTACAAACATAGTTTATTTTCCTTGAAGTGAATTTTTACTGCCTTTCTGAGTTGAGATTTGGATCTAATGACTCAGATGTCAAGAAGTAGTTTGTTCCATTTGTCAGCAGGGTAACAGCTATAGAGTTTTTTTTCCAATGTTATTATTATATATTACGTATTATTCAATGGTTACTCCAGAAAGTGGATGGCTCAGCAATACCTACATGCCATCTATGAGTAGGTTGCTGCTGGGTTTCACAGTTTTACATGGATTTCTGATTATTTGTTTAGAAACAAAGATTTTCCTAAGCACCCAGCCTTGTCAACCTCGTGATAAATGGTGATCATCCAAAAATAATGAGAAGTGAAAACCCTATTGCAATTTATGTATTATTCAGCTATACTTACCTGAGCTCATTGATCATTTTACAACTAATAGTTTGTGCCTGGTGATTTAACCCCTATGTGTAGCTTTTTGCATTCTTGTGTGGTTGCAAAACTCTAAATGAGTAAACTGTCACCCTTCCTTCTAAACTGTCACCCTTCCTTCACCACGAATGTGGAATTTTTCTGTTAGCTTGACCAATTCAAATGAAAAAGAAGCAATGCACATTTACTAAGGGGTAGGGAAGTGGATGGAGCAAAGCAGTGGAGTTTTGTCAGTTTTGTGCCCATTATAAATGTGGCAACCCTGGTTACAGCTTCCCTGGTTCCTAGTAAAGGAAACAGTCAGGATTGTACCTGTACAGCACAAAAGAAACACCACGTACACCTTTCACCAACTTTTCATGGAATGGCAGGTCAGATTATCAGTTTACTGCAGAGATCAGCAGCTCAAAAGATAAGGAGAAATGTTGTTTGATTATTATTATTATTATTATTATTATTTGTTTATTTATCTAACAAAGAGTGGCTCTTAACTGAGTCAGGGACAAAGAAAAAATCCAGAAATAATCAGGGACACTTTTCAAATATTAGCATTATAAACTTGAGATTTTCACAGAACAAGACAATGTGAATTAACATACATTTTGTGAGGTAAAACAAGTCTATAACTCTAATTATTGTCATTATTTAATTGTAATTGATTACCTGTTTACCAAATGTCACCAGTTTTAGGAACTGAGATAAAATATGAGTCAACATTAGGAACATCCATGAAAATTAGGGACACGTGAGAGGCAGATAAAGTGCCCTGAGCGCTGCTGCCGCCAAAACTGTAACCTGCTCCTTAAGAAACAACAAAACAACTACATGTATCAAAACTGTAACCTGCTCCTTAATAAACAACAAAACAACCACATGTATCAAAACTGTAACCTGCTCCTTAAGAAACAACAAAACAACCACATGTATCAAAACTGTAACCTGCTCCTTAAGAAACAACAAAACAACCACATGTATCAAAACTGTAACCTGCTCCTTAAGAAACAACAAAACAACCACATGTATCAAAACTGTAACCTGCTCCTTAAGAAACAACAAAACAACCACATTTATCAAAACTGTAACCTGCTCCTTAAGAAACAACAAAACAACCACATGTATCAAAACTGTAACCTGCTCCTTAAGAAACAACAAAACAACCACATGTATCAAAACTGTAACCTGCTCCTTAAGAAACAACAAAACAACCACATGTATTGAGTAGCTATGCTGTTTTTAAAGTGTATCGGTCGTGTTCTAAAGAAAACATGTAACAAGCCCTTGGAGTTAAAGCTAACCATTTTACCATACACAATACCAAAACATACAGTTTTTAATGAAAAAGTGTGCTGTTTTTGCATTTTATTTTTGTTGGTAAGTACAGACCCCAGCTCCCACCAATATTTTCTTAGAAGACATCATGAAAAACTGACCCTACAATACCTCACATATTAATGTATAGACTACTGTCTTGACATGGTAAATGTATCAGAAGTAGATTTTTAACTTCCTAGAAAGTCAAGTTTTGAAATAGTGTTTACAGATGGAATACAACAGAGTGAAAATTGACACCTGGTCGTGCAGTAATGTGACCACAATGTGAATAATTTATTTATTTTTATTTTACATTTGTTTACCGGGAAAGTCCGACTGGACACAGGTCCATTTTCAGTGGAGGCCCGAGGAGAAAAGCTCCACATTACAATACAGTACATGAGAGTAAAAAGTAGAACATACATACATATGACATATATACACGTCAGGACAGCATGCTAGTGATTAACAAACATACATATGACATATATACACATCAGGACAACATGCTGGTGATTAACAAACATACATATGACATATATACACATCAGGACAACATGCTGGTGATTAACAAATATACATATGACATATATACACATCAGGACAACATGCTATTGATTAACAAACATACATATAGCATATATACACATCAGGACAACATGCTGGTGATTAACAAACATACATACAGCATATATACACACAACAGGACATCATGCTAGTGATTAACAAACATACATATAGCATATATACACACAACAGGACATCGTGCTAGTGATTAACATTTCTTACAGTAGACAATCAGAGGTACATTTTTTTTTTCTTTTGCAGTTATAAGTTTTGTAAAGTAAATGTATATGGGTTTGGTAGCTTTTAGGGGAGAAACTGTTTGTACATAGCTGTATCCTGACAGATTCTCTTGGTATGGATTAGCCGGGTCTATGTCATTTAATCGAGTGAGCATATATGCGAATACAAGATGTTCAAACTGGGAAGCTTGAAAATTGAAAATGTCGAAGCCGCGGAAATACGAATTCTTTCCTAGGAAAAGAATTTGGTTGGCTGTTTCTGCGGCTTCGATATTTTCTCTACTGTGTTGGGAAAGTTACGGATTGGGTTAAGGTAAATGTGCGAGTGTGACGACGTTGCGGTTAAGGTGCAGGTAAGGTAAGTGTGCAATAGTGACGGACTTTAGGGTTAGGGCGCAGGTAATGTAAGTGTGTGATAGTGATGGACTTTAGGTTTAGGGTGCGGGTAAGGTAAGTGTGTGATAATGATGGACTTTAGGTTTAGTGAGCGGGTAAGGTAAGTATGCGATAGTGTAACCAAAAAACAGAAACTAAATACTAAAACAAAAAAATAGCCAAAACCTTGTATGGAACCACTGATGTTTTTTTAAAAACCATGTACTGACGAAAACATACTGAGAGAAAAATGCAAGCTCTTTAATAATCCATTTTAGTACTTTCATCTCCAATAGAGACTTCTTCAGAAAAAAAAGTGTGCGATAGTGACGGACTTTAGGGTTAGGGAGCGGTTAAGGTAAGTATGCAATAGTGACAGACTTTAGGGTTTGGGTTAAGGTTATTGCATAGATAGTTGTGTATGTAAGGTTTAGTGTAGGTTTATTAAGCTTTTGGTGTGCTTTTGTTGTGTGTGTGTTTTTCGGAACAGCAATTTTTTTCCCTGGGAAAAAAAATTGCTGTTCTGAGGTTTCAATGTGGTCATATTTCGAACTTCCAAGTTCGAACATATGGTGTTCAAAATTTTGGAAGTTTGATTATATGATATAGACCCAATTAGCCTAGTGAGTGGCATGAACACAGCCAGTTACTTAGATAGTGGGTTTTCAGGAGGTTTTTTTAAATTGACTAAAGGAGGTGGTAGAAGTTATTTGGCTTGGTAGTGTGTTCCAGGTTTTGGCAATTGTGTTGGCAAAGAGGGACTTACCAGCTTCGTTTTTATGTTTGATGACAGTTATAAGGTTCTAGTTACTAGATCTTAAGGCTCTAGAGGGAATGTGGGGCTGAATTAGGTGCTGAAGTGCTGGAGTTATCTCAGGAAGGTAGTAGAGTTTGTGTGCTATAGAGAGTTGATTGAATAGAAGTATATGAGGCAACCCAAGCCAGTTGAGTTGCTTAAGGGATAGACAGTGGTGGGACCTATATAAGGCTTCAGTATCAAACTTGGCCATCTTGTTGTAGCAAGATTCCATTTTATTTAGATCAGTTTGGCAGAGATTGGTCAAGATGGGAGAGGCATAGAGGAGGGTGGATAGAAGATGAGTCCTTGTGATGGTTACTTTGGTGAGTTTTGTCATAAACTGTTTGTTCCTGTGGAGGAGACCAAGTTTTTTATTAACTTTCTAAATGGTTTGTGCTATGTAGATGTTGAACCTCAGGTTATTGCCTATTTCTACGCCTAGCAGTTTAGTGTGTGTGGTTGACCTGATTTGAATGTTTTCTTTGGAGTTAATGGTGAAATTATTATTTAGGGGAGGAGCTCTGCCAGGGCTGAAAAGAATTAGTTTTTTTTTTGGATTAAGAAGAAGTTTGATGTTGGTGAACCGAGTTTTGGCCGAGTTTTGGCTAGGGTGAAGTTATATGGGGTAAGGGTTTGCAGTTCACTAAGGGTAGGGGCAGCACATATGAGGGTGGTGTCATCTGCATATTGTACTATTGAGGCAGTGGGAGAGGATGAAGATGGGGGGCACATATAAGGGTGGTGTCATCTGCATATCATACTACTGAGGCAGTGGGAGAGGATGAAGAGATCTGATTTGTAAATAGAGAGAACAGCAATGGGCCAAGGATGGATCCTTGAGGGACTCCTATGGTTACTGGTAACAGGGGGACAATTGGTCCTGCCATAGGACTGCTTGCTGACGAGCAGATAAGTAGCTGTTGAACCATGATATAGAGGAGGGACTTATGTTTAGGGTGGATAGGGTATCAAGAAGCAGACTGTGGTTTACCATGTCAAAGGCTTTTCATAGGTCTAAGAATATGGAAGAAACAAATAGACCCTTGTTTCTGTGGTGGTTAACTATGTTGGTGAATGATAGTAGTGCTGTTGTGGTGCTATGGGAAGGTCAAAAGCCATGCTAGGATATGGAGAGTAGGTTGTTATTCTGGAGGTACTGTATTAGTTGAGTATGAACAACTCTTTCTAATATTTTGGATAAAGGTGATAGGATTGCTATTGGGTGATAGTTGGTGAGCTCTAAGGAGTTGCCTGCTTTGTGCAGTGGAATTATATATGATGTTTTCCATGAGGTGGGGCTTTTCATTCTGAGAGAGATCTGTTTATGAGAATAGAGACAGGATAGGCTATAGCTTCAGTTGAGATCCAAAGGAAGTCTGCTGGCAGCTTATCAGCTGCTAGAGTGGTAGGTTTAAGTTTACTAAGGAGTTTAGATATTGATTTGGTGGATACAGAGTGGAGGTGAAAACTGGGGCTATTGTTTTGTATATTGGGGTGGGTTGGGGTAGTTATTGGTGTGGGGCTGCTAGTACTATTTTGAGCATTGGCAAGGGTCTGGACTGTTTTGGTAAAGAATTTGTTAAACTGAGTAGGAATATTTTCATGGTTATTTGGAAGCACAGGGGTTGGAGTTGTGGACGTTCCTGGATGCAGTATACCATTTATTGAGGCCCAGAATATTTGTGGGTTGTGAGCATATTTTTCTTGCATGCTTGTATAGTAGCTGGATTTGTCTAGTTTGATTTGTTTTTTGGCTTTGTTATGGAGCTCTACATAGTTTTGTCTCAAAGTAGTGGTTTTGTTTTTCGGATACTGAATCCAGGCCTTGTCCCTTTCTTTCATTATAGTTTTAGTATCTTTTCTTAGCCATGGGGCATAGTTAGTTTTTATTCTAATGGTTCCAGGGGGTGCATGATGGTTTAAGATTTTTATGAAGGTTGTGTTAAAGTACTTGACAGCATTGTCTAGAGGTAGATGTTTTAGGGGGGTCCAGTTACAGCTTTTTAGAGTATTGATGAGATCAGTAGCTATAAAGGTTTTTTTGTTTCTAACTACTTGGAAAATAAGTTGGTTGATGGTTTGGGATCTGTTCCTAATTAGGTAGGTTGGATGATGGTCACTTAGGGTATCTGGAAGACAACCAGATTGCTGTGCAAGAGTGGGGTCAGATACCAGAATCCAGTCTAAGATGGACTGGCGTTTGGAAGTTTTGAAAATTCGAGTGTGGGTGGTTATAGTTTGGGTAAACCTGTTGAGGTTTATAAAGGCAGAGGGGTTACGACTGGAGCAGTGAAGGCAGTCAATATTGAAGTCTCCTAATAGTATGGTTTCATGGGGAAGGGAGTTGGAGGTCCAATTAAGCAGGCTTTCCATTACAGTGATGTTATTGTCTGGTAGCATATAGCCATCTGCAATAATTATATGTTTGTTGCAACTTATTTTTAATTTGGCAAGGATTCGTTCTACATCTTTGAATTCATAGGTATTGTAATCTAGTTGTTCTAAGGCAAGATGGTTTTAGAATAATAATGCAACACCTCCACCCTTTTTCTCTGATCTGTCCACAGGGCAGTAATCTCATTATTGTGATGTTGTAGTTTGAGCCATGTGTCAGTTAACACAGCAATATCTGGTTTGTATAGAGATAGTAGGGCAGGAGGGTCATGAATTTTGTTAAGTATACTTCTTACATTAATGTTTAAGAAGAGAAGAGCTGAGGTAGGTCTATGGTGTAGGGGATTTAGCTGATTTAAGTTTGGGCTGATTGATGTTTTGGGTCATGGATTGGGATGTATATCACCACTGCAACTGAGTTTGTGGAGTAGGTGTAGATAGAGTTTGGTCAATTTGTGTATTATTTTAGTTTGTCGTTGAGAAGAGAGGGGGTTAGTTTTGATTTTCAGTTTAATGCGCAAGTAAGAGAAGGGTAGGGGAGAGGTAAGGCCACATGGCGATATAGAGAAGTTTTTTTAGTTTGGTGGTGTTGGCTGTGGAATCAGTTTGCCAAGGGAATGGGGTGCGTTTATGAAGCTGAGTGTGGTAGGAGGACAGCATGGAAAGTAGGAGTAGGGTGAGGTAGGAGGACAGGATGGAAAGCAGGAGTACGGTGAAGTAGGAGGACAGGATGGAAAGTAGGAGTAGGGTGGGGTAGGAGGACAGGATGTAAAGTAGGAGTAGGGTGAGGTAGGAGGACAGGATGGAAAGTAGGAGTAGGGTGAGGTACGAGGACAGGATGGGAAGCAGGAGTAGGGTGAGGTAGGAGGACAGGATGGAAAGCAGGAGTAGGGAAAGGTAGGAGGACAAGATAGAAAGTAGGAGTAGGGTGAGGTAGGAGGACAGGATGTAAAGTAGGAGTAGGGTGATTTAGGAGGACAGGATGGAAAGTAGGAGTAGGGTGAGGTAGGAGGACAGGATGGAAAGCAGGAGTAGGGTGAGGTAGGAGGACAGGATGGAAAGTATGAGTAGGGTGAGGTAGGAGGACAGGATGGAAAGCAGGAGTAGGGTGAGGTAGGAGGACGGGATGAAAAGTAGGAGTAGGGAGAAGTAGGAGGACAGGATGGAAAGTAGGAGTAGGAGGACAGGATGGAAAGTAGTAGGGAGAGGTAGGAGGACAAGATAGAAAGTAGGAGTAGGGTGAGGTAGGAGGACAGGATGTAAAGTAGGAGTAGGGTGATTTAGGAGGACAGGATGGAAAGTAGGAGTAGGGTGAGGTAGGAGGACAGGATGGAAAGCAGGAGTAGGGTGAGGTAGGAGGACAGGATGGAAAGCAGGAGTATGGTGAGGTAGGAGGACAGGACAGAAAGTATGAGTAAGGAGAGGTAGGAGGACATGATGGAAAGTAGGAGTAGGGTGAGGTAGGAGGACAGGATGGAAAGTAGGAGTAGGGTGAGGTAGGAGGACAGGATGGAAAGCAGGAGTAGGGTGAGGTAGGAGGACAGGATGGAAAGTAGGAGTAGGGTGAGGTAGGAGGACAGGATGGAAAGCAGGAGTAGGGTGAGGTAGGAGGACAGGATGGAAAGTAGGAGTAGGGTGAGGTAGGATTACAGGATGGAATGTAGGAGTAGGGAGAGGTAGGAGGACAGGATGGAAAGCAGGAGTAGGGTGAGGTAGGAGGACAGGATGTAAAGTAGGAGTAGGGTGAGGTAGGAGGATAGGATGGAAAGCAGGAGTAGGGTGAGGTAGGAGGACAGGATGGAAAGCAGACATAGGGTGAGGTAGGAGGACAGGATGGAAAGTAGGAGTAGGGTGAGGTAGGAGGAGAGAGGACAGGATGGAAAGTAGGAGTAGGGTGAGGTAGGAGGACAGGATGGAAAGTAGGAGTAGGGTGAGGTAGGAGGACAGGATGGAAAGCAGGAGTAGGGTGAGGTAGGAGGACAGGATGGAAAGTAGGAGTAGGGTGAGATAGGAGGACAGGATAGAAAGCAGGAGTAGGGTGAGGTAGGAGGACAGGATGGAAAGCAGGAGTAGGGAGAGGTAGGAGGACAGGATGGAAAGCAGGAGTAGGGTGAGGTAGGAGGACAGGATGGAAAGCATGAGTAGGGTGAGGTAGGAGGACAGGATGGAAAGCAGGAGTAGGATGAGGTAGGAGGACAGGATGAAAAGTAGGAGTAGGGAGACATAGGAGGACAGGATGGAAAGTAGGAGTAGGGAGAGGTAGGAGGACAGGATGGAAAGTAGGAGTAGGGAAAGGTAGGAGGACAAGATAGAAAGTAGGAGTAGGGTGAGGTAGGAGGACAGGATGTAAAGTAGGAGTAGGGTGATTTAGGAGGACAGGATGGAAAGTTTGAGTAGGGTGAGGTAGGAGGACAGGATGGAAAGCAGGAGTAGGGTGAGGTAGGAGGACAGGATGGAAAGTATGAGTAGGGTGAGGTAGGAGGACAGGATGGAAAGCAGGAGTAGGGTGAGGTAGGAGGACGGGATGAAAAGTAGGAGTAGGGAGAAGTAGGAGGACAGGATGGAAGTAGGAGTAGGGAGAGGTAGGGCGACAGGATGGAAAGTAGTAGGGAGAGGTAGGAGTACAAGATAAAAAGTAGGAGTAGGGTGAGGTAGGAGAACAGGATGTAAAGTAGGAGTTGGGTAATTTAAAAGGACAGGATGGAAAGTAGGAGTAGGGTGAGGTAGGATGACAGGATGGAAAGCAGGAGTATGGTGAGGTAGGAGGACAGGATGGAAAGTAGGAGTAGGGTGAGGTAGGAGGACAAGATGGAAAGTAGGAGTAGGTTGAGGTAGGAGGACAGGATGGAAAGTATGAGTAGGGAGAGGTAGGAGGACAGGATGGAAAGTATGAGTAGGGTGAGGTAGGAGGACAGGATGGAAAGTATGAGTAGTGGAGGTAGGAGGACAGGATGGAAAGCAGGAGTAGGCTGAGGTAGGAGGACATGATGGAAAGCAGGAGTAAGGTGAGGTAGGAGGACAGGATGGAAAGCAGGAGTAGGGTGAGGTAGGAGGACAGGATGGAAAGTAGGAGTAGGGTGAGGTAGGATTACAGGATGGAATGTAGGAGTATGGAGAAGTAGGAGGACAGGATTGAAAGCAGGACTAGGGTGAGGTAGGAGGACAGGATGTAAAGTAGGAGTAGGGTGAGGTAGGAGGATAGGATGGAAAGCAGGAGTGAGGTGAGGTAGGAGGACAGCATGGAAAACAGGAGTAGAGTGAGGTAGGATGAGAGGATGGAAAGTAGGAGTAGGGTGAGATAGGAGGACAGGATAGAAAGCAGGAGTAGGGTGAGATAGGAGGACAGGATGGAAAGCAGGAGTAGGGAGAGGTAGAAGGACAGGATGGAAAGCAGGAGTAGGGTGAGGTAGGAGGACAGGATGGAAAGTAGGAGTAGGCTGAGGTAGGAGGACAGGATGGAAAGCAGGAGTAGGGTGAGGTAGGAGGACAGGATGTAAAGTAGGAGTACGGTGAGGTAGGAGGACAGGAGTAAAGTAGGAGTAGGGTGAGGTAGGAGGACAGGATGGAAAGCAGGAGTAGGGTGAGATAGGAGGACAGGATGGAAAGCAGGAGTAGGGTGAGGTAGGGGGACAGGATGGAAAGTAGGAGTAGGGTGAGGTAGCAGGACAGGATGGAAAGTAGGAGAAGGGTGAGGTAGGAGGACAGGATGGAAAGTAGGAGTAGGATGATGTAGGAGGACAGGATGGAAAGTAGGATTAGGGTGAGATAGGAGGACAGGATAGAAAGCAGGAGTAGGGTGAGCTAGGAGGACAGGATGGAAAGCAGGAGTAGGGAGAGGTAGGAGGACAGGATGGAAAGCAGGAGTAGGGTGAGGTAGGAGGACAGGATGGAAAGCACGAGTAGGGTGAGGTAGGAGGACAGGATGGAAAGCAGGAGTAGGATGAGGTAGGAGGACAGGATGAAAAGTAGGAGTAGGGAGACATAGGAGGACAAGATGGAAAGTAGGAGTAGGGAGAGGTAGGAGGACAGGATGGAAAGTAGGAGTAGGGAGAGGTAGGAGGACAAGATAGAAAGTAGGAGTAAGGTGAGGTAGGAGGACAGGATGTAAAGTAGGAGTAGGGTGATTTAGGAGGACAGGATGTAAAGTTGGAGTAGGGTGAGGTAGGAGGACAGGATGGAAAGCAGGAGTAGGGTGAGGTAGGAGGACAGGATGGAAAGAAGGAGTAGGGAGAGGTAGGAGGACAGGATGGAAAGCAGGAGTAGGGTGAGGTAAGTGGACGGGATGAAAAGTAGGAGTAGGGAGAAGCTGGAGGACAGGATGGAAAGTAGGAGCAGGGAGAGGTAGGAGGAGAGGATGGAAAGTAGTAGGGAGAGGTAGGAGGACAAGATAGAAAGTAGGAGTAGGGTGAGGTAGGAGGACAGGATGTAAAGTAGGAGAAGGGTGATTTAGGAGGACAGGATGGAAAGTAGGAGTAGGGTGATGTAGGAGGACAGGATGGAAAGTAGGAGTAGGGTGAGGTAGGAGGACAGGATGTTAAGTAGGAGGAGGGTGAGGGAGGAGGACAGGATGGAAAGCAGGAGTAGGGTGAGGTAGGAGGACAGGATGGAAAGTAGGAGTAGGGTGAGGTAGGAGGACAGGATGTAAAGTAGGAGTAGGGTGAGGTAGGAGGACAGGATGGAAAGCAGGAGTAGGGTGAGGTAGGAGGACAGGATGGAAAGCAGGAGTAGGGTGAGGTAGGAGGACAGGATGGAAAGTATGAGTAGGGTGAGGTAGGAGGACAGGATGGAAAGTAGGAGAAGGGTGAGGTAGGAGGACAGGATGGAAAGTAGGAGTAGGGTGAGGTAGGAGGACAGGATGGAAAGCAGGAGTAGGGTGAGGTAGGAGGACAGGATGGAAAGTAGGAGTAGGATGAGGTAGGAAGACAGGATGGAAAGTAGGAGTAGGGTGAGGTAAGAGAACAGGATGTAAAGCAGGAGTAGGAAGAGGTAGGACGACCGGATGGAAAGTAGGAGTAGGGTGAGGTAGGAGGACAGGATGGAAAGCAGAAGTATGGTGAGGTAGGAGGACAGGATGGAAAGCAGGAGTAGGGAGACATAGGAGGACAGGATGGAAAGTAGGAGTAGGGTGAGGTAGGAGGACAGGATGGAAAGTATGCGTAGTGTGAGGTAGGAGGACAAGATGGAAAGTAGGATTAGGGTGAGGTAGGAGGACAGGATGGAAAGCAGGAGTAGGGTGAGGTAGGAGGACAGGATGTAAAGTAGAAGTAGGGTGAGGTAGGAGGACAGGATGTAAAGTTAGAGTAGGGTGAGGTAGGAGGACAGGATGGAAAGCAGGAGTAGGATGTGGTAGGAGGACAGGATGTGGAGTAGGGTGAAGTAGGAGGACAGGATGGAAAATAGGAGTAGGGAGAGGTAGGAGGATAGGATGGAAAGTAGGAGTAGGGAGAGGTAGGAGGACAGGATGGAAAATAGGAGTAGGGTGAGGTAGGAGGACAAGATGGAAAGTAGGAGAAGGGTGAGGTAGGAGGACAGGATGGAAAGCAGGAGTAGGGTGAGGTAGGAGGACAGGATGGAATGCAGGAGTAGGGTGAGGTAGGAGGACAGGATGGAAAGTAGGAGTAGGATGAGGTAGGAGGACAGGATGTAAAGTAGGAGTAGGGTGAGGTAGGAGGACAGGATGGAAAGCAGGAGTAGGGTGTGGTATTAGGACAGGATGTAAAGTAGGAGTAGGGTGAGGTAGGAGGACAGGATGTAAAGTTAGAGTAGGGTGAGGTAGGAGGACAGGATGTAAAGTAGGAGTAGGGTGAAGTAGGAGGACAGGATGTAAAGCAGGAGTAGGGAGAGGTAGGAGGATAAGATGGAAAGTAGGAGTAGGGAGAGGTAGGAGGACAGGATGGAAAGTATGAGTAGGGTGAGGTAGGAGGACAGGATGGAAAGCAGGAGTAGGGTGAGGTAGGATGACAGGATGGAAAGCAGGAGTTGGGTGAGGTAGGAGGACAGGATGTAAACTAGGAGTAGGGTGAGGTAAGAGGGCAGGATGTAAAGTACTAGTAGGGTGAGGTAGGAGGACAGGATGGAAAGTAGGAGTAGGATGAGGTAGGAGGACAGGAAGGAAAGTAGGAGTAGGGTGCAGTAGGAGAACAGGATGTAAAGCAGGAGTAGCGTGAGGTAGGAGGACAGGATTGAAAGTAGGAATAGTGTGAGGTAGGAGGACAGGATGGAAAGCAGAAGTATGGTGAGGTAGGAGGACAGGATGGAAAGCAGGAGTAGGGAGAGGTAGGAGTACAGGATGGAAAGTAGGAGTAGGGTGAGGTAGGAGGACAGTATGGAAAGTATGAGTAGGGTGAGGTAGGAGGACAGGGTGGAAAGTAGGAGTAGGTTGAGGTAGGAGCACAGGATGGAAAGCAGGAGTAGGGTGAGGTAGGAGAACAGGATGTAAAGTAGGAGTAGGGTGATGTAGGAGTACAGGATGTAAAGTAGGAGTAGGGTGAGGTAGGAGGACAGGATGGAAAGCAGGAGTAGGGTGTGGTAGGAGGACAGGATGTAAAGTAGGAGTAGGGTGAAGTAGGAGGACAGGATGGAAAGCAGGAGTAGGGAGAGGTAGGAAGACAGGATGGAAAGTAGGAGTGGGGAGAGTTAGATGGACAGGATGGAAAGTATGAGTAGGGTGAGGTAGGAGGACAGGATGGAAAGCAGGAGTAGGGTGTGGTAGGAGGACAGGATGGAAAGCTGGAGTTGGTTGATGTAGGAGGACAGGATGTTAAGCAGGAGTAGGGTGAGGTAGGAGAACAGGATGTAAAGTAGGAGTTGGGTGAGGTAGGAGGACAGGATAGAAAGCACAAGTAGGTGAGGTATGAGGATAGGATGGAAAGCTGGAGTAGGGTGATGTAGGAGGACAGGATGTAAAGCAGGAGTAGGGTGAGGTAGGAGGACAGGATGTAAAGTAGGAGTTGGGTGAGGTAGGAGGTCAGGAAGTAAAGTAGGAGTAGGGTGAGGTAGGGGGACAGGACGGAAAGTAGGAGTAGGGTGAGGTAAGAAGACAGGATGGAATGTAGGAGTAGGGTGAGGTAGGAGGACAGGATAGAAAGCACGAGTAGGTGAGGTAGGAGGACAGGATGGAAAGCAGTAGTAGGGAGAGGTAGGAGGACAGGATGGAAAGCAGGAGTAGGGTGACGTAGGAGGACAGGATGGAAAGCAGGAGTAGGGTGAGGTAGGAGGACAGGATAGAAAGTAGGAGTAGTTTGCGGTATAAGGATAGGATGGAAACAGGAGTAGGGAGAGGTAGGGGGACAGAATGGAAAGTAGGAGTAGGGTGAAGTAGGAGGACAGGATGTAAAGCAGGAGTAGGGAGAGGTAGGAGGACAGGATGGAAAGTAGGAGTATGGTGAGGTTGGAGGACAGGATGGATAGCAGGACTAGGGTGAGGTAGGAGGACAGGATGGAAAGTAGGAGTAGGGAGAGGTAGGAGGACAGGATGGAATGTAGGAGTAGGGTGTGGTAGGAGGACAGGATGGGAAGTAGGTGTAGGGTGATGTTGGAGGACAGGATGGAAAGTATGAGTAGGGTGAGGTAGGAGGACAGGATGGAAAGTAGGAGTAGGGAGAGGTAGGAGGACAGGATGGAATGTAGGAGTAAGGTGTGGTAGGAGGACAGGATGGAAAGTAGGTGTAGGGTGTGGTAGTAGGACAGGATGGAAAGTAGGTGTAGGGTGATGTTGGAGGACAGGATGGAAAGTATGAGTAGGGTGAGGTAGGAGGACAGGATGGAAAGCAAGAGTAGGGTGAGGTAGGAGGACAGAATGGAAAGGAGGAGTAGGGTGAGGTAGGAGGACAGGATGGAAAGCAGGAGTAGGGTGAGGTAGGAGGACAGAATGGAAAGGAGGAGTAGGGTGAGGTAGGAGGACAGGATGGAAAGCAGGAGTAGGGTGAGGTAGAAGGACAAGATGGAAAGCAGGAGTAGGGTGAGGTAGGAGGACAGGATGGAAAGCAGGAGTAGGGTGAGGTAGGAGGACAGGATGTAAAGCATGTGTAGGGTGAGGTAGGAGGACAGGATGGAAAGTAGGAGTAGGGTGAGGTAGGAGGACATGATGGAATGTAGGAGTAGGTGAAGATTATTAATGGGTAGAATGATGTTTTTAGTAGTTGGGTTGGATACGTGTAACCATGTTATCTAGTTTCAGAAAGAATGTGTTACATGCAAGGGTACTATCTATGAATGAGTGAGATTGGTGTTGTATTAAAGGTGCAGTATTAGGTGTATGTGGAGTTTGTTGTTAAGAGGTGTAAGAGATTTGAAGTGATAGGTGGATGAGAGTTTAAGACTTGCTAATGAGAGTTGTCTGTAGATACAAGTTGAAGTGATGTTAGGGGCTTAGCAGTTAAATAAGCATCAGGTAATGCTGGGTATATGACTACAGAAAAGTGATGGAGAGTATGGCCAGTGCAAGAGCTATCATTTTATGTGTTAGGGAGCTGCAGGATGGGCAAGAAGTACTGGTCAGGTAATTGGTATCCTCTAGTTAAGAGGGTAGCAGAGATAGTGAGTTAGTAAATACGGGGGGGGGGGGATACTTGCTATTTTAACTGTAATGATGTTCTTGACTATGGATAAGGTGAATTGAATTATATATTTTCAATTTATTTGTACTACGTTCAGATATGTGTATTTACTGCAGTTAAAATATTAATTATAGTTAATACTTAATGGTTATAGGGTGATGTGTATAAAAAGGTGGTGGAGGAGGTAGGGATTCTATGTTGGAGGCAGGAAGTAGACTAGAGTGTTTGTGAGAAACAGGAAATGAAGGAGTGTATGAGTAGGAGGAAACAGGGGGGAAATGAAAGGGGGGGGGTGGTAATGAGTTAAAGGGGAGGA